>NW_010973034.1:4743132-4899052 GCF_000737465.1 Haliaeetus leucocephalus
CCTGCACTTCGGTCACAACAACCCCATGCACTGCTACAGGATTGGGGAAGAGTGGCTGGAGAGATGCCCGGCAGAGAAAGACCTGGGTGTGTTGGTCGACAGCCATCTGAATACGAGCCAGCAGTGTGCCAAAACATGTGAAAACTAAGCTACACAACACTATAAACAAATTAGGAAAACAGCAGCATGCACTTACCATGCATTCAAATCTTGGGCTGCTTCTGGTGTTTTGTGTGTCTTTGTCACCAGAGAGGCTCCCACATTACACACAGTCATACTTTTATTTGGAAGGTTAATCCATACAGACAATGATGCTGAATTAAAACCTCTACTATTTTTTTTTTAATTAAACTACTGGTAGGATGGGGGAACCCTTATCTTCCTTCGGGGTCAATAGAAGCATATAATTATAAAACTCAGATGTTCCAGAAACCTAACATCAGGATTAGACAAAACAATTTTAAAACCATCCTGCAACTGTGTTGAACTATTTTACACACAATGTACTATATCATCTTCTAATTAGTTGTATAGACAGTAATAGCTAAAATAAGTAATTGATATGATTTACTTAAACCTAGTCAGAGCAGTAGCAGAATTCAGTAGGTAAATGTGAAATTAGTTTAATATCACAGTCATCAGATTAAATTAATCTCTTTCCCATGCCTCAATTTCCAACCTTCTACCTGCAAATCAGGGACAATATTTGCTTCATTGAGTTACAGTGCTGAGTTTCAGTTACAGGGGAAGTTTGTATCATCATCAACAATTTAAGTTTGAGCATTACGCTTTCAGAAGATCAGCATTTGAAATAACACTGCCTTTAGCTTTATGCTATAAATGTTTAGGTTAAATTCTTTTACAAAGCTGAAGAGCAAGCACAGGAAGACTATGGAAGAAGCACCAGTACTTTAGTAGCTTTATTAAATCCATATTTTTAAAATATAGCCTGATGATAGCCAAAAGTTGAAAAGTACCATTGCACTCCCCAGATTAAATTCACTTTGTGGCAAACCTGAGCCAAGTAATATTTAATCTTTCTCTTTTCAGCCTACATGCCTTGACTTCCTTAAAATGCTGTGCAGGACCAGAAAACTGTAGAAGAGGTGTCAGTAGACCACAAATCTCTTGACTGCTACTGTTGGCTGTAACCACACAGCTACCTTACTTCCCCACATTTTGTTCTATCCATTTCATTAAACAGTCATCTATTAAGACAGAGAGTAGCTTCTGTGGATTGCAATGAAGACCAAGATTTGACCACCGGCTGCAGGCATCATAACTCTGGCAGCATGTATATGACATCTATAAGAAGAGATGGGTTGCTAATTTATTTCCTTGGAGGCAACCCACACACTTTCATCTCTTTCTGATGACAGCTGAGCTAAATGTGAGGCTTTGGGTCAAGTAGTACGGACAGGGAATTTTCCATTGATGTTGGCAGTGAGTTTCATTGTTTAATCAGTGTCAAATTTGGCTATGAATCACTTTGGCTATGGCATCACTGTAAGTTGTTTTAGAAAGAAGTTAAAGTGTTTTCTTTTAACTGAAATTCTCTCAGCTGAGCCAGGATAGGGCTGTCTGTTATCACACATGTTCTTTAGTAGCAGTTTCAAGTAGTCAAAAACCCCACATGGCATAGCTGGAGAGATCCAAGTAGACAGTGGACAGACACATGCCATCTGCTACAGTACAGTCTCCAATATTTCTTGGAGTGTGGAATTTCATCAAGTGAAAGCATCTTAGATAAGTTGATATCAAGTTGATCCTTACATCACTATTATTAAGTCAGAACAGAACTCTGAAGCAACAGTTTTGCTGCTTCTCCCCCCATCCCCTTCCCTTCCTGTTTTAAAATGAAGTTGATCATACACATTGATTTTTATCTGACTTCAGAAGACTTACCATTTTTAAACATTTTAATTTTGTGGTTTTGTTAACAGCCCTTACTACATTGATTCAGAGTGCTCAACAGATCTTAATTTGTGCTGACCTAAGTGAGCTTTTTGGAGTTTTCAATAATCTAACCAGCCTTCCCTTTTGGATTTTCAATTTTCTGGCAACCTTCTCACGTTTTTCAGCTCGTCAGTCAGTCCTATAATCCAGATAACTTTTGAAGCTGTTCTATTTAGCAGACAAACATATACATTTCAAAAAGGTTAAAATGATTTGAGTTTTACAAAAAGAGGGGAATCTAAATTTTTTTCCAGTACAGGTTCAACTACAAACTCGTCCTTCCAGCTAATGATTATACACCTCTGAATTGACATTGAATAATGCTATTCTGTTTAGAAATTCTGTGAGCAGTGATTTTTTAAAATTTCTCCTCTCAATTATTTTTCTTTGGGAAACATCACATTTAAACTAAACTGCACTGTAAAATTAGAAAGCAAAGTAAAACTCAGAATATTTTATCATCTTTGGAAGATCATAAAAAGGCAGTTAATGCAGTCAAAATAAACCCCACAATCACACCCATCACTACACTTGTAAGAGAAGGGTTATCTCATTCCTGAAGTTCATCAGGTCATAAGACTATGCAAGGCACAGTAAAACATTATGTATGCTCAGCACAGTTTCTGAAACATTTTGAAGACTTTGGAGTGCTAATAAGCCATAAGGGAAGATTAGATAGTACTGCTCTTGGACATAAAGTTTTTGGTAAACTATTTCTTCTTAAAAAACTCATAGCACAAGTCCATGTCAACATTGTAGTTGTACGAGTGATGTTTGACAGAAAAATCCAACCTTGATCCACAGTCATTTGTGGGCTCCGCACTAGACTACATAATCAAACACTGGATTCACTTTTGATTGTGGGAAAAGGCTTTGCTGACACTAGTACTACTTCTGGCCACATCTCAGATTGCTTTAGTACTGTTTTAATACTGTGAATTGTGTTTCTGCACATCTTAAGTTGACCACAGTGAAGACATTTCTTCTTTGGCATTTAACATGAAGATGGGGGTGGAAAGGGAAGAGAGAGAGGAAAGCTTCACACAGCTTTCCTGAAAATTAATTCACTAAGAATCAGTTCATAATGGAAGGATTATGAAAAAGCTATACAAGAGCTCAGGATTTAAAAAAAAAATAATCAGAAAAAGTACCAGAATACAGAAAGACTTTCATTTGGTTAGTGCCTTTGTACACAGTTCAGCCACGACAATTTTCACATGTGACAAGCAGAATAAGATAACTGTTCACAATCGGCTTCTAAAGAGTTCCGAGTCAGAAGTATTTGAGAATTATTTTCTTCTTTTACTCTAAAACGGGAAGATGGTAATGGCGTAGGGGGAAGAGAATTCAACTTAACCAACTTCAAACTGAAAAATAAATTTCAAAATGTTCTAAACTCTGTAATCCCCAGTAGCATTCTTGTCAGTAGATTTGAGTATGCTTAAATCTGAGTATACTCAATAAAATATACTAAAAAATAATTTGCATATACTCAGATATTGTCTCAGTAGATTTGAGCACACCAAAAGCTTGTTCTTTGCATTAGGTCTCTGAACAAAATACCATTTGTTGTCCACAACTCAGCTTAATGTGGAAAAAAAAATAAAAAAGAAATCTATTTTCATTCTGTTTTTTCTGATGATAGTTTTGTACCTGATTGATACCTGATTGATCACCAGCTGTTAAAGAAGTTAACACTGAATTATTTCTGTATTTAGGCTTTGGAAAAAATGCTCTCTAACAAATCTGTATGGTGATAATACAGTATATCTAAACATCCAGCTGCAGTTGGCCCTGAGAAAGTTTCAAAGTACAATAGCAGAAGTGAATATTCTTTCCAGGAAGAAAAACGTTTATGTTTTTTATACCTTCCTCCCTGTGTGAATTTTTGTCTTCATAACACAAAATGTTTTCATGGATATCTAAAATTATCCTTTTCCTCTAGCCAGGTCCTTCCCTTGTGGAACTGGAGTCTCCTACTCCCTCTCTTTTCCAAGCAGAATTTTAAGCAGTTTAATTTACTTTGACTCTTTCAGTTTATGACTCCTAACTGTCAAAATTTCTTGAAGCACATTTGCCTGAAACATACTGGTGCATCTAGATGGCTGCAGCCCCAGGCATTAATTAACCACACGGTAAGTGTTTTATGCAGCTAAGCAGTCACAAAAGTATTCTTACTGTAAGCCATATCCAGTTGTATTTGTAGCACAGAACCACTTCAACACCTTTGCTGTGGAAGCAGAATAGTTCTCCAATGTTAATACATGAAAAAAACACCAAACCTATACTAGCACTTCCTCACTTAGCAGAATTATTTTAATGTAAAGTCAATTCATATAAAAGCCTGCATGGTTACCTGTAGATGCAATGCTGTTTCCACCTTTTGAGGTGGGGAGCAAGATCCCTCAGGTGTGTCTGATATGCCATAGCCTTTGTTGTATACAGATACAGATTTGGTATTATTCTGAAATTATCAATTAACACTTTGAGAATTCTCATCTTTCAAGTGTTAAGAGTGGGCAAGTTGCTCAGCCAGGGCAGACTCCTCGCTATTACTTACCAATTTTAATATATTAATTGAATTCTATTAATGACATCCTCTGAACTGTGAAACTGCTGTCTATTCCCCATAACCCAAAATTGTCCTGTTTTAATCCATTAAATTAAATTATGTGATACAAAGGTTAATTAATCATGCATACCCAGCAGCAGAAAATCAGACATATAAACAGAATATTGATCTTCAAGGAGTCTGCTGCTACTTGAAACCATGATGGAATTACCCACAGGTATGTTTCATGAGCTGTAGTGATATAATTAACGGTAATAAACTCTGGCCTTGGTAGTTAATTAGATCAGCTATGGAGAACATTTCACAAAAGTGATTCCAGGAGCTCATGCACTATTTTAAAAACAGCAAGTCATTCCCTTTTTCACATGGATATAGTTTGGAAATATCAGCCATTAACTAATAACAGTTGAATGAGAAGTCATCAGACAATAGTTTCTCTTAATAGTCCAGTGCAGTAAAGCTGTCATCATTAAAATTAACATACTAAAATGGTTCTACACTAACAGTATAGCAATATTTTACAGTTCCTTTTCAAAATGCAGCAGTAGTACTCTGTCTTTGTAGTATCATTGCTCTGTCTTTACAGTATCATTGCTGTATCTTTGCCATAAAACTCTTCAATTACAACCCTCAAACTTATCTGACCAAAGCTCTCAAAATCCTTTCTGTGTGCCACATTTTAACTTGTAATGAAAAGTGCAGCTTGCTTTCTTAGAAATCATAAATGTTACTATGTCCTGTTAAATAAGTGAAAACATTGGTTTATATAATCATTTAATATGCTTAAAGTAACACAAGTAGGCTATATATCCAACATCAGTAAAGTATATAATCTGAACTTACATTTTTATATTTGTATATACATATGTATAAGTTATGTTATTTAAGACTACAGACGTTAGGTTATATTAAAATATCAGTCACGTGCTCTGAATTCCTTTTCTTTTTATAGCCTGCATTAGGCAAATGGAAAGACATTGATGCTGCAGAAGCCAGTATGGTCTCTTACAGTACTCTCAGAGTTACAGTAAAGTGCAATATGCATTTGCAAACACATACACAACAGCACTATGAAAATAACTCCGATTCAGACACTTTAAGACCTCAAGTCAGTGCCCTATCGAAGAAAAGATCAAGATATTCATACAGGGCTGCTCTCCATTTTTAACTTTCTGGGTTTTACTTAATTCTTGGAACCTTGTACTATAGCTCTCTATTTTTAATGTTCTACTCTTGCGAAAGAAGGGTTTTAATTTCCATCCGTTACAAGGAATTTTATCACTAAAGAAATCTTAATCACAACAGTGTCCTCAATCTGCCTAGAAATAATAAAAGTTTTAATGATTTGGTACTTTTGGAATTGGTTGAGCCAGTATAGAACTATCTCATATGGACTTTAATGGAGTTTCAGAATAGGATTAATGATGTGAGATGTATCATCTATACTGATAGTAACAGGTGTCTATAGGAATATTAAAACATGATCATGAGTGCTAGACTGTGCTCAACCCATTTCAGTTCCACAGAGAGTTTTAAGCCTCATTTTTAATGCTTCGTCTGTCTCTTCTGCAGTCAGATTTGTAGACAACTGGAAAAGTCTAAGCTTTGCAGAAACCAGGCCTTCAATGTGCAGGTGGAAAAAATGTTCAGAAAGTTGAACTTTTAATATGTGGAGGAGTGTGACATTATCTGAAGTCCAAATCAGCCTTGTAAGGCTTCCATAGGAAAGATAAACCTGGAAAAGAGTGTAATCGTGGAAATCTGAAAATGTTTAGAAATAATATAAGCCTAGGAAACCCAGTGTTTGAATGACTTTAACTACTACTAAAGGGGAAAGAAAAAAAAGTGTATTGTATGATCTGTAGCAGATGCAATAACATCCAAAGTATATAAAGAAAGCAAATGAACCTGTGCACACAAATAGTCCAGGCTGCATAGAGACAAAAACACTGAAACAGTACCTATAATAGAATTTAAGGAGAAGGTGAATTTCCCCATAAATCTTGCTTAGCCAGCTCTAGACAAAGAGGACCAATGCATGGACCTACATGCCCCAGCTTAAAGAACAAAACATGCAGGTTTCTTTAAGCTTCAGTTCTACTAGTCTGGAAGCCAGCAGAGCTCCCAGAGCAAGCACTGAAGTGCTTGATCTTGCACAGCAGCATTCAGGCAGTTTCATTAATAAGGAAAAATTAGTAATTTTTTGTTGCTTTTGTTAAAGTCCTTTTGTCAGAGCTGTCTTCCAGAGAGCCTGGGAGCCAACAGAGAGCCTGCATTAACCTGTGCACTTTCAGAAGAGTATTCTCACTCAACTGTAGTCAGTAAGTTTCTCATGGACCTGGACTACTATGCAGCCAAGAGGAAAATAACTAACTGGTTAAAAATAGTCAAGTCAGAAGACATGGGCATGGGTCAGGCTCCCTGCTCCCCACGTTATCAGCTTTCTTTTTATTCACAAACCACTGGAGAAAGCACACATAGTCACAGGAATAAAAGACTCTTCTGAATCTTTTCTTACCTGCTAGGCCTTAAATAGTTGGCTGGAGTCACATAAATTGTTCATAGTATAGGGAACAAAAAAAAATGTTACATCTTTCTACACAGTGGCCCAGTTTTGTCAGAAGAAAGAAGAATTCTTTCATCAGCAGTTTTTGCCTAGGGGTAGGAGAGACAGGTTTAAAAACTCCTTTTTCCTTCCCTACCTTGCACTCCAAAGGCTGAGGAGCTGGCGCAAGGCTTGCAGACCAAGGCTAGAAAACACAAGTTGGTCATGAACTACTTAGAAAACTGACAAAGGAGGTGACAGATAAACAGAAGATTTTGTGATTGTGATTTTGAATTAAAGTATTTCAAACTTGCTTATGTCCTACATTATAAACTTAAGACCTTTAATGGATCTAATCCTAAACACTTTTTTCCTGTATTTCCCTAATAATATACAGAAACTAACCTTTGAAGAAGGACTATGAAATGCAAAATGTGAAAGCTAGAAAAAAGGAGGAACTCTAATTGTAGGTGTCACAAAAGATTTGCCAGTCACCAAAACTGAGGAGCAAAGTTGACATGATTAACAGAAAAATCAGGATAAATACTGGGTTCAACATACAAGCTAGAGACTCAGGGGAAAGAAAACATGCACCTGTATCATTTTACTCGCTGCATAATTGACCAGCTTTCATACCTGTTTGGAAGGTTAGAGTAAGAGCAAAGCCTACAGCTGTCTTCTGACTTCAAATGAAACAAAATTGTCCCTGGCAGCAGCTCAGGTTATTTCTGGGACAACCATCTAGGTAGCATTAGCCTTTGCAGAAAAGCAAACTTTCTCCTAAATTAAAGTACAAAATTTAATCTCTACAGTCAAATGACATTTCACCAGCGAAATTACAAGTTACAGTTGTGTTCCTCAACAGAAGTTGTATACTGCAGTGGGTTTTCTTGAGCTTCCCTCAGCTGAAGAAACAGACTTAGCCGTTAGTAATTCATGCACAGACAACCAATTACGCAGGTGTGGTTGTTTCGTATGGCTCAAGAGGTTGTGGTGTTTAAGTTGGTACTGTAAAGCGTTAAACTTTGTTGTTAGAAAAACATCTTGCTGTTGTTCAGCACTTCTTATCAAGTAGGTGTTAAAATCTTCACAATAGCAGGTTACTAACAGCACAATTATGTAACAGTTTATATGCATTTTATAAATATCAAAATTCAGAGACAGAAAACGAATCTCAATTTTAAACAGTTTTCCAAATGAATGCAAAAAAAAGTGCAGTCTTGCAAGAAAAAATTTAGAAAAATACCAATTTTTAGTTAGCAGTTATACAAGTATCACTGAAGAGAAAGATTAGCAAAGGTTTCTAATCTGCTCTAAGCCTGGGTTTCCTAGGTAATCACTGCAGAAAAATCTGAAAATATTGATGTCCCATCAGTCAATGGGAACATGGTACTTGTTACACTATATCCAGCCACATTTGTCACTTTTTAATCCTATTGGTCCATTTTTTCAGAAAAATTGCCGTTACCTAACTAAAGGAAACTTAAAATAAATAGGACAACCACCAAAATAACCTAAAAATTATGGACCACATCCTTCATAGTGTATTAGAGCCAATGTGCTAATATGTCTCAAACTCAGTTAACCTGCAAGACTAAGCTTTTCTGTGTGTAACTGACTTTCAGAAAAAATAAATGCCAATTTTGTTATTGGTGGAAGCTGATTTCCTAATCTACCATGGAATAGTGTTAAAACCTATACTTAATAAAACCCACACTTAAGTCAAATAGGAACAGATCAACTTTATCTGACAAACCCAGGAGTCAGGACATCTTTAGCCAGAAAACTTCCAAGTGAAGTTGCTTTCTGGCAGCTGCACAAGGCAGTGTGAGCTGGAACTGGAGAAGATGCTTGGACAATAAAGCCCCGATAACTTGTACTTAAAGAGTTGTGTTTAAGGCCTAAATTTATTGATTTCAAGGCTAACTTCATCACCAGCATTGCCAGCTTCCACATCAGTAGATATACATACCCAGTACAGGAGTAAACAGATCTTGAATAACAGGGTTTACTCAGCTACATGGAATTATAGACAGGTGAAAAATGTTTTCAGTTGCCAGAGACAGAGCTCTGAAAGACTAGCTATAGCTATAACTTGCATACGTCTTGGCCTAACACTAATGGCCAGTGATACAGTGGCTTCTATTGCTAAAGTCAAACACAAGGCAATGTTTGAAAAGAGTATAGTCTCCTTGAGTCATACAGCAGAAACAGTCAGGGAGCCCGCAGGTCTGTTTTCTTCTGTGTCTGGATTCCAGATTTTCTAATCACTAGCAAAAGTGAGACATAGCAATGGAATAGGTTTCTAGAAGATTTTCCCGGGAAGAAAAAAAAAAGATGAAAAATACTGGTGAAAAAGAAAGGCTAAAGAGCCTGATTCTGTTAAAGAATGATGCACAGATAATATATAGTAAACTCAATGTGAGACCTTAATGCTCTCAACATGATACAGCTGTTGCTAGAAAAGCCCTCTTGGCAAAGGGAACACACCACCTGCAAGTCATAAGGAAGTAGAAAACAGGCACTGTCTGTACTGATGCAACCATGCACAGCATCAGGAGGAAAAGTCTTTCATGCGACAACTTTAGAGTCAGGACCACATGCAAAAATGTTGGAGGATTAGCAACGCATTTGTCCAAAGTTCGAAACAATATTTCAGCAGTAGCACCACTTTGGACCTGTACATCTACATAAATGAATGTTTTCACTTTCCTTTTGCCTTAGAATCAACTCTAAACACAATGAATAACACAATATAAACTATGCTGACAATGTTCATAGTAAAAATGTAAATTCTGAGGTGACAGACCCTGGACTCAACTTCCCTTTCCAGCAAAGAGAAAAAAATCCATTAAAAAGAGTTTAGACTATTTAAAGTCTGAGCTACTGAAGTGCAAATTGACCCTGCCCCTGCAAACACTAATGGCATCCCTCTATTGAGTATTGTAACTCAGTATAGTCTATTTTTATAAGCAGTTGCTGACAGAACATAACAGTTTCAAAGAGATGGGCTACACCAAACTAAAAGGGGTCAGCATCAGACCTTTGTCATAGTACTATGGCTTTGGAGAATCAATATTTTTCATTTTGTTATACATGAAAGCAAATCTCTTCCCATTCACCCAGAGACATAGTGTCTAGAACCATTATTTAATTTGTTTCCTTGAAGGACATATCTTAAGAACATTAAAATATTTACAGGATTTATGCCTGTTTAATAGCCTAAAAAAATACTGTGCAAGAAAATTCACTTTTCTTTTCATGTTCAAGAGGTGTCTTTAGTCCATATTTAGTTAAAGGAAAAGTTAATGTTTTGAAGCAACTTCTATGGCCATTATGTTATCAGAATCCAGAATTCAATTCTTCTTGCATTATTTATGAAGTTACAAGGTATAGACTAAAGTCCAGTGGCTCTTGGGATCTTTTCACCTCATGTATTAATGAGATCTTTAGGAAAATAAATTTCAGATTCAATAGCCAATAAGATGGTAAACAACCTTTCTAATGAACTTTGTTACATATGTCTCAGAGAAGTATCAGCTCAGAAGAGACAGATCCTGCAGTTAGGACACTTATCCCGTGAGACCCTTGAACAAGTAGTCCTTCAATCAGCATGCTACTTGTTCTCATTTGCCCTACTCAAAAATATATTCAGGACTGGAATGGCTAAAAAAATGTTTTCAGCAGAATTAAAAGAAGTGGTACGTATGACTCCCTCTATAGTCTAGAGAAACAAATGCATACACATTCCAAGAGCAGTTTATCCATCTATTTAGAGCACTAACCTCTAGATGAATCAACCTGACAGTTTTTCACTGATTGTACAGGTATCTCAGGCCAGATGGCTAAAGCTGGGGCAATGGGACAGGGCCTAAGGGTCAAACCTTCAAAGACCTTTTGGTGCCTGGGGCAGAGGTACAATATACTTGACAGACTTTTCACTTCTGTGAAGGCTGAAAAAGAAACTCCCACCCATCTCACCTTACAAAGAGAGTTAGCAAAAGTAAGACTAAAACAGGATGAAAGAACTTACTGGCAAAGTTCCAGCAGCAAATTAAGAGAGACCTTAAAGAGAGAAATGAGCTACTTAAATCAGTTCCCATAAAATGCAAAGCCAAAACCAATTGGCATGATTCTACAGATTTTATGTCTTACTGTGAAAATGGTTCTTCCTGTACAGTGGGCTCATATATTGCCTATGACAACACTTTCTGCCTTTCTTTTCAATCTGCACTTCTCCTTTCAAGCAGATAACATGGCAAGGGTTGCACATTTACTTTGGAAGTGGGTGAAGGCTAATGTTTCAGCAAAGAGCTGATTCATCATGGAATTCTGTGTTGTTGTTTGTTTTTTTTTATTTTTAGTGCTGGATTAAAGTTTGAACTTTCATACTGATCTAAGTTTGATGAATCCCAGCTATTTTTACAGACGGTCAGAATCCTTTCCTCCATTTTAGCCTCCCTAAGTGTAGATCAAATGACATGATACCACAGTGCACCCTAGAAAATCAGCATACTCCCTCAGAAGCTTATGACTATTGAGGTAAATATATACCAGGGAAAGCAATACATTCTATAAGTTCCTTAAAAGATCAATAAAGCAGGAATTAAGATTTGCCTTTATGGTTCTCTCACACTGCATTAATATAATAAACTTTCTTTAGCTTAACATTTCTTTTTTCAGTTTACTTTGTGCCAAGTATCAGTCTCCTTAATACAGCAGCATTACAGCCTGGCAGAGCTAATTTGGAGCCATCTCCAGAACAGCTTTGTTCTCAATTTATGGACGGATTTTATTAAATGTGCCAAGGCTACTAATATAAGGTTTAACACAGCAGTGAGATTTCTCATGCCAGGATGTGTACTACTGTGTTCAGATAAATTCTACTTAAATATTGTAAGTGGTTATTAGGAAAACTGCACTTCTTTGATTCAAGCCCAAGTTACATAAGAAGACTGTTTCAAGCATACATCAGTTTGATTTTTATTCTTCCTTCAAGTTTTGGCCTACAGCATTTATAACTAGTCAGAAATGGTGTTACAAACGTTCAAGAAACACCATCATAAAAATCTTTATTCATTTCAGCAACTTCCTTGCTTTTGCAATTGTCCTGCCTGATGATTGTTGCACATTTCATTAACAGTGTAATAGGCAAGCAGGGATCCTTTTAAAGAGGCGTGCTAGATCAGTCTGCATGAAATACATTGCCAGTGTCTTTCTCTAACACAGAAATTCAGTTTCTCTACCAAACCGTGCCATTAAAACAGTAAAAATGGTAATACTGAGGAGATATCCAGACATTGAGTATTTGGGGAGAGGAAATAGAGGGGGAGAAGAACTATTAACTATGCTTTATTTTGCTAGAAGCATTTGGCACCAGAGTCATAAGCACTACATGCAAGCGTTCACACCCATATCCTCCAAAAATGTGTGCTCTAGCTTCTGAAATACATGAAGAGGCCCTGCAAACATTCTTCAGTTCCAAAAGCCTTGACTGATTGCAAGGTAAATATCTACCCCATCTTCTGAAACCCTCTTTTTTAAAGATAGGGAGAGGAGTAATTAAGGCTAAGGCATCTAACAACTATAGCACCCAAGCGTGACATTACTTAGCCCTTCTTCAAGGCAACAGTACAGAGACAAGAACCTCAAAGTGTATATCTTACCATGTTTATCATCAGCAGCTCAGAGGGTGCCATAGATTTCTTCCACCATAGGAGTTCAAAATTGAAGCCAATCGTACCATGAATCACTAATTTGAGATGCAAGAACCACACCCAAACTCTTACCCAGCAGCAGAACACTTACCCTAACTTTACCGCATCCAGGGCACAAAAACAGAGGGCTTACAGGTCCAAGGTACTGCCCTTTTATTTGCAGTTCTCAATTACAGCAACTACATCACAAGTTATTAAAAAAATTAAATCTTAAATCAGTCATCACTTGCAAATCTTCATATGAAAATAAATATCATATTGAAATTTACCTTCTGGAGAATAGGTTACTTACTGTGTCAGGTGCTGGGGCTTCCCACAGTGAAGCTTTGTCCTACAACACAGGCTGAAATTCCTTCTTCCTCCTTTATCTCCTCTAACACATAACATCCACTCCAGCACAACCTCCTCTCTAAATCCACAGGTCTCCAGTGACACTTCAAGTAATTGTTTTCTTATTTAGTACCTGCTGGAGAGGTGAAGCATGGTCTGCCTGCAGCCCTTTCGGAGTACGAGAGTCACACTAAAAGCACTTTCCTAGTTTTGCTGAGGATGGTGATGGTAGGGGCATAATGGAGCATCCAAGATGGGTGACCAAGACTGGAACTGTGCCAGTATCAAAATAGTATTGTTGGTTATCACATCCATTGAGACTTGTGAAATGAAATGGTGTAGGCATATTGTCCATCTTTAAAGTAGATTTTTTCTGGTACTTTTCAGCAAGCTGCTTATTTGTCTGTAGCAGAGAAATAGCTTCACATATGTAGCAACATGGATTTCATTAGCTTGAAGAAAAGAATCTCAAAAGTGTGAGAATGGAAAAAAAAAAGTCCATAACCATCACATTTTTGACTAAATGCATGTTCCTTCCAAGTAACAACACTGAATTTGATTATATCAATAGCTTTCACAGTAAGATGCAAAATGTATAAGAAACTCAGTTAAGTAAAACTACAAACCTGTGAATCAGAATTAACCTTCATTATTCAGTCATTTTTATTACTTAACAAGAAAGACAAGTGCATGAAGAAGTCAACACATAATAACGACTCAAGCACTACTGTATTCCATTTCCAAAGATGAGCAGAGGGGAAGGGAACATCCCAGAAAAATACTCAGTTCTGTCTTATTGACATTCTGAAGACTTCTGAATAAATTATTGCTTATTCACATAGAACATCACAGTATCACAAATACACAGGTTTTAAATGGCAGAGTACCTGATGAACTGATATCTTTTAAAGAATCAATACATTTCCATCATTTAGTCAATGGAAGCATTAGAGACTGTCTTTCAAATAAGTAAAATAATTTATTTAGACTGCATTAAGATTTTATACCATTATAGAAGACATAGTGCAGGGTCTCAAGCCCTGCCTTGGCCTGATCTGCTTTGGACTGTGATGTCACTCAAATACAAGAAAATTCTTTATCACTTAACTTGGTTTAGCTTGGGCTCTCTGAATACTATGAGGCAAACCTTGGTAGGTACTGCATAACAGAAAGGTCTTTATAGCAACTGAGACTTCGGAACAATATTGAGCCATTTTCAGACTTCAGCTGGGAATACACATACCTACACATGTAGAAACACACACATGCACACAGGTGCACACATACACAGGCACACACACAGAGACTTCACACTCTTCCTGGTGAAAGACCCTTGTAACTCATCATGACTTCTCCACCCCCAGTCTTCTTGAGGAAGGCTGAAACTGTTGACCCCAGGGCCCAGAGGAATGCCAGAAGGAGGAGCACCACACAAGGGAAACTGAGACTGGTACTAAGAAATCTGCTTTCACTTACAAACAATCTTACAATAAATTTAACTATATTATTAATGTACTAATTAGATAATTTGGACTTATTTTAATTGGATTTTAAATATTTGACTAAGAAACTCCCTTAAAGGCCCTTAGGAAAGGTGTGTGTTTTAACCCACAAAAAGCTTTGAAGTGTCTCTCCAATAGCAGCCATCTTGAGCTATCCTGTTCTTACTCAGGATTACAGTTTCTGCTGTTCAAGTACTTGCACAGATTCACTCTCCTCCCCATCTGAGTCAGTGCGCTTTATTATTTGAAGAGACTCTTCACTTCAAGAGGGGTCACAAGCCAGTTCTCCTAGTACTTTAAGGTAACAGAGTAGAACATTTGAGGTCTTGTTGCTCTGTATGTGTATATTTATAGAGGCATGTTTACAGGACAGGACACATCGTGTCTGTTCTGTACGGTCTAAAAGCAAATGCTTATTCTCTGGCTACTTTTTTCATGACCTCAAAAAAACTTATTAGGACTTGCACTGTAAAAAGTTGAAGCCTTTAGACCTGGTACAGACCCATTTTAATGCATGAAAGGTAAAACCAGCTATTGGACTCCCCCAACTCTGGTCTAATTAAGTAGAGAATTTCAAAGTAGGCAAGCTAAAACTTTATGTCATCAGGAACAATAGCCTTTTCCTTTTCAGACTTGCATACCAACTCTTCCCTAACTGTACTTTTATTTTACATTGATAACAGCTGGTTCTTCAGCGACTTAGTAGCATTCTTCATTTGAAAGGAGAAAAGACCAGTATTTATCAGGTAAGCCCTTAGGTAAAACAGGTAGTCAGTCTGTCATGTCAATACAAAAACTTCAAGCTTTATCTTAAAGTAATATGGAAATATGCAACTTTTCTATTCTTTCTGTTTATTGTTCTGTTCTATGTATGTGACTGACCAAAAAGTAGCATTTTTGCACTAGACATGAGTGAATCAGTATGTATTTATTTTAATAACATGAAGAAACTTGATAATTAGGAATAAGCATAACCTATGTTTGTACCAAGGCTATTCCACACTGTGGTGGGTTGACCCTGGCTGGAGGCCAGGTGCCCACCAAATCTGCTCTATCACTCCCCTCCTCAGCTGGACAGGGGAGAGAAAATATAACAAAAGGCTTGTGGGTCGAGATAAGGGCAGGAGAGATCACTCACCAGTTACTGTCACGGACAAAATAGACTCAGATTGGGGAAAATTAACTCAATTTATTACCAATCAACCAGAATAGGGTAATGAGAAATAAAACCAAATCTTAAAACACCTTCCCCCCCACTCCCTTCTTCCCGGGCTCAACTCCACTCCTGATTTTTCTCTACCTCTACTCTCCCAGCATCACAGGGGGATGGGGAATGGGGGTTGGGGTCAGTTCATCACACGTTTTCTCTGCTGCTCCTTCCTCTTCAGGGGCAGGACTCCTCACACTCTTCCCCTGCTCCACCGTGGGGTCCCTCCCATGGGAGACAGTCCTCCATGAACTTCTCCAGCATGAGTCCTTCCCACAGGCTGCAGTTCTTCATGAACTGCTCCAGCGTGGGACCCTCCCACGGGCTGCAGTCCTTCAGGAACAGCCTGCTCCAGCGTGGGTCCCCCACGGGGTCACAAGTCCTGCCAGAAAACCTGCTCCAGCGTGGGCTCCTCTCTCCATGGGGCCACAGCTCCTGCCAGGAGGCTGCTCCAGCACGGGCTTCCCACGGGGTCACAGCCTCCTTTGGGCATCCCCCTGCTCCGGCGTGGGGTCCTCCCTGGGCTGCAGGTAGAGATCTGCTCCCCCGTGGAGCTCCCTGGGCTGCAGGGGGACAGTCTGCCTCACCATGGTCTTCCCCACGGGCTGCAGGGGAATCTCTGCTCCGGCACCTGGAGCATCTCCTCCCCTCCTTCTGCACTGACCTGGGGGGCTGCAGGGTTGTTACTCTCACATGTTCTCACTCCTCTCTCTGCTGCTGTAGTTCTCGTCTTCCCCCCCCCCCCCATCTTAAATACTTTCTCCCAGAGGTGCTGCTACCATCACTGATGGGCTCGGCCTTCGCCAGCAGTGGGTCCATTTTAGAGCCGGCTGGCATTGGCTCTGTTGGACATGGGAGAAGCTTCCAGCAGCTTCTCACAGAAGCTACCTCCTATGCCCCCCTGCTACCAAAACTTTGCCATGTAAACCCAATACACACACTTTTCATAGGTAATTGAATCACTGAGGCATTCTGTATGCAAAGGCCTTTTTTACCTTCATTAAATTTATGCATACATTTGAAGTGAACCTAACAGGAATACCTAAAAATTCTTTTTTTAATCTGTGTTTCCTGCAGCTGTACAACATAGCAGAGATCTGAATGAGATTCTGAACATGAGGCCATTGATTTGATTGATGGCGTGAAGTTTTTGTTCTCTTCATTAATCCTGTTATCTTACTGTGGATCATATGGTTTCAGAAGGGCCTGTTAACACCTTTTTTGTAGATAGTATCGGAGCTCTGGGAGTACTTTTTCCCTGCCACCTCTGCTTCACCAGTAGAGTATGCCTTATTCTCCAGACAACTCTAGTCTTAAAACACATTAAAATAATGCATTTCCTACCTCTACGATTATGCAAACCAGATTCAAAGTCCCAGAGCATGTCATACACAATCAGAAAATTGGACATGAGCCAGTGATGTCTAATGTTGCAGCAGTCTTTGGTTTGAGGGTAATCCTAAAAGAGGTTTAGAAACCCATAGATTATCACAAAGCTGCTAAATTGTTTACTTTTTAGCCTACATGTTATCCTTAAAAGGTGAGGAGAAGACAGAGCTAAAAATGTTCATGATATTGCAATGGGACAAATTCCTGCTGAAATAATGAAAAAGATAATAGGAAAATTATTATATATACATTTACCCACACCTAGAGCTTTCCTAATGGAAGATTAGTATTATTGTTGAGAAAAAATATAAGTAGTTTTAAATGAATTCTGCCAGTCCTTTTTCATCATTTCCATTTATTCTGTGTTCTTTTTATACACTTCGTTTGTCTGTAATAATTAGGAACAATCCATTACATACCCTTTCTGTTTACCTCTGGCAAATTACCTTGTATCAGCATTGATACGGAAATACAAATGAGCAGTATAAATCTTCTTGAAAATCATTTAAGATAGATTCATAAGATCCTTGTTTATGTGAATATGAAACAAATGAGAAATATGATAAAGCCTGGGAGAAAAAAAATCATCAGAATGAAGCAGTATCTATGTGATTTCATAAGCGATACAAGAACACTCAGAGGCTTGGAAGTCAGAGATATGTTAACATCTGAGGAGCTTCTGAAGTCTTAAGATTATAAACCACACAATCTTTTCACTTCAGCAGACCTACTGAATTTTCTGACTAAGAGTAAAGAAATTGCACAAAGGAAAGCAAAGCAAAAACAAAATAAAATTACCTTTTAGGTTCTATGCTATCCAGAGACAATGGTTCTGACATAGCAGTCTCTCTTAAGACCAACGGAGGTTGTTTTCCAATTGCATCAAGGTATCTCAAATAAGAAAACAGTTTTGCTTACTCGTGAAAACAAGTTGTATCTTTTTTGCTTACAGAGGCATAGCAATAATGGCCATTAGCGCACTTTTTTTTTCTTTGGGTCTAATCTTCATGTATATAACACTGAGAAGCTAAGCCATTGCTAGCAGCCAGACATAGCTCTACAATCAAGTGTAAGAAGTAACTGAAAGGAGAGTTTCCTTGAGATGTTGGCACAATATATTGAGGTTTTGCCACTCAGAAAACTGCTTGAGGTTAGTGCACTAAAATATAATGACACACTGCCCAAGATCAAGGCACAGAAGAAAATTTATTTTTAAGCCCTCTTATTTCAACCTGACTCATCAAGCAAGCATGTTTGCTTAAGAATTGTCTTTTTTATAGTTAGTAGAGTACATGAGAAAAATCTATCAAATTAAACCAGCTGAGGTTTGCAAGCTGGGACAAATTACCACACTGTGTACAAGACCAAGAGGAACCTCCCTCACTACAGCATGAAAAGCACATGATCACTGTGTTTATGTGGTTTGATTTAAGGAGGGACCAGAGGTATCCTACCACAGAATATCACAGGGTTGCACTAATTCTAAGTGTTTTTCCTTGCAAGTATCTTAATTGCTGTGAGGTATGAGCTATGCCAGGACCCTGAGCTGTGCCAGGACTAGTAGACCTCACCTGGGGCCTTCACCCACCACCTACTGCTCATGGGCCCAGGATTACCACTGAAGATCAGTCCCAGGGCTTCAGACCCTGCCTAAGCTACTGTTCAGAAGTGCATGTCTCCAGCTCATGCCTGTGCCTGGCCATGGGTCTTAAGGGTCTGGCCCCTACCTACAGGCTAGCCATTACTCATGGCCTGGTGATTACTGGGCTGTGTCTGACTCTGGAAACTCAAGATATTACTATTGATAATTATTCAGTCTACCTTTTCCTGGAGGTCACAAGCCTTTAGCAGATTGTGCAGGCTGGAAGTTGTTCTGTCACGGTTGCCATGATTCATAGTTCAGTGTACAGGGTTAAAAAATACATTACAAGGGCTTTCAGGAAAGCATCATGTTCCTGCTGAAACATTTGAGCTGGTCTCATGTTCTGCTGTTTAGCAGCTTGTGGCTCAAATATGCAGCAGAGGTGGATAGCAGCATAAGCACTCCTGCCTTGATCATTCAGCAAATGTTATTTCAAGTCTTAAAAGGCTCAAAAATACTCATTATTTCATAGTAGTGTGTAGTTTGTTAACTTTTGTGGTTGGTAAAGTGGTCTTTACTGCAACTGTATGGATAGAGTTTCTTTCCTTCTAGAACAAGAAGACCTAAGGCTTACAAGCTGTAAGGTCCACCTTTTGGTAGCTCCCAGTCTTCCCTAGATGGGGGAGGATTGGGAAAATTTAAAAAACGGAACAGAATCTATTAAGCAAAATAGAAAAGTGTAAACCTTAATTACTGCATAAGGGGACCCTGTCCTTCACTAATGCACTTTTGATTTTAGTTCTGAACTGCATCCCTTTTGTGGCCTCAGTTACCCTTGTGTCTGAGAGAGCCAACAACAGGAGCACCTATATTGCACAAGTACAATAAAGAAAGGAATGGCTCTACCCTACAAAAAATAGCATACTCCTTCCCCCGATTTGTGGAATCCTCACTACATTTAAGGACTAATTGGAGCTATGGTAGAATTTCATGGGGAGTGTATGACTTCATAAAGCACTAAACTTTTAAAATGAAACTTTAACTAAAGTTTTTGATTTAACTGAAGTTGAGTATTCAGAGGAACAATTTTAATATTGTTGGGAACAAATTAGTGGTTGAAGCAGAATCTTAATATCTCCTCCTAAGTTTGGTGTTTATTTACTAGCTTACACATGCACATCTGTGCACATACCTACCTTTGGATAAAGGATATGCCAGCTCCATGTGAACTGATTGAACTCTGTCACTGAAAATTCATTTATTTCCATGGATTTTTTCAAGTGCAAATCCTCATGGACAGAAGGGATATTTATCTGGAATGTCTAAGAAATATTTTGGACACCAGATAAAGAATTTAAGAGTGACAAGGTGAAGGCAGTCAAAGGTAAAACACTACAGACCAACTACTTCCCTGTTCATAGGGAAATCTTTGTTTAAAATTGAGAGCACAAAAATATGTCAAAGTAACTTGCTTCGTAAGTCTATGAACTAAGTATTTTTTCTTTTCCTCACTGCAGTTTCTAGTGTTTGCTGAGTATGGATTTTCAAGATTACAATGTGATGGAAGGATATTTTCAAAGAATGGTAGCATAATTGTAGAAAGTTCTTTACTTATGCCAGAAGATCTATGTTTTATAAATGGAGAAGATTCAAGACATGATTATTGGTGAAAGCAGTCAGCAAAGAGGTTTCCTGGGGATTTAGAAGCCTAAACTAAACTAAGAGTACATCTTGCTAATGAGCCTGTTGTATGAAAAGCTGATGAAGAGTGGTCAAAATGGAGTAATATGTTTCTTCCTTAAATATGCAGAGACATGGGGATTGGAAAAAGAGCAGCTGAACTGTAGAAGCAGTATTAATGAGAAAAATAACCTTCTTAAGAGAGCTGCAAAAAATCAATTCCTGAGGCAACTATGAATAAGAATTTCAGCAGCCTGCCTCGTTAAACACTGATGGATGTGCAGGATGTTCCTCAGCAGTAAAATACACAAGAGAACTGCTCAGCTCTAGGATCCATCAAACTTGTGTGGATGCTCTTACAACTCCAGGACTTTGTAGTACTTTAGAAAATGAAAAAGGTGGTCTGCTGCAGGACAGTCAATGAAAGAAATACACAGAACATGTACTTGTACTATTAGACTGCTAGATGACATTTTTAATTACCCAGCAATAACAATATTAGGGAGCTAAAGAGAGGGTCTGTTATATCAAAACACTCTTGTGGGGCATCTTGTAGACAAGGACCATAAGACCATTCTGTTTCTGTTCTGTTTATGGGTTGGACTTCCATAGGTGTACAGGCATATAGAAAGTGTCAAGAAGTCACAATTTTGCCTCTGTACCTAGAAACAGAAACGATGTAACTTCATAATACTTCATCTAAATCAGTGATAAAATGATTCAGAAAAGGGTTGGAGTAAGTGAAAAGATTAAAAAAAGCATAAATGACAAATACTTCATTGGTGTTGAAAGATAAGAAAAGTGCAATAACAGCTGAAAAAAAGAAGACATGAGGAGGTGGCTGTGGATATTGATGGGAAAAGACTTAATATTACATTTTGTCAATTTTTCTTTTTAGAGAAATCAGTAATAAGCTCCTCAGAGACAGAAGCAGAGGAAGAAGTGAACTGTCTGAGCGTTGAAATTAATCACAATAAAGAATCTGCTGGGACTGAAGATGGAGCATTAAGTAAAATTAGAAAGGTTGTTGTTTACAAATAGGTAAAGCAGAATCAAAGACGGAAAGGGCATTTTCTACTGGTGAAAGTCAAGCTGGTTGTTGGATTTTTGAAGTGAATCATAGCAGATACCCTCCAGTCAGAGTATATAGCCTTACAACCAATTAACCTGTTCCAATTAACCTTGAAGAAATGGTTAATTTATGATATTTACTATTCTCAATTAATGAACAAATTATCTTAAAAATGCATTTCTTTATCAAGTCTGTTTGATTAAGTCTCAGGCTTTGAATTCACATTTTATTTTGGCTGTATGGGTGAAAAATGTGAGCATCCAAATGTGAAACAACATGGTTTGACATTTAAAACAATTTACTTAAAGAGATTCAACACAGAAAACATCTGTTTATTATTTCACAATTGTAACTGAAAAAAAAGCGCGTAGAACTTCTATACAGAATTTGAAAAGTACTTAAATATTTTAACAGCAGCAAAACACATTATGCTCTCCAGTTAATATTGTCTGATTAAACTGAGGCTTACTTTCCTTTTGGGGGCGGGGGGGGAGAAAGGAAAAAAAAAAGAAAAGAAAGATATTATAAATATTTATTCAAGAAATACTGCTGAAAACGTTGGCTTTAACACTTATTCTTTATTGCTCCCCACCTCAGGCAGTACACTTAAAGATGTTAGGTGGCTTTCTATGGCTTGGAAACCAGGCTGCATTGCTTCCCTTCAGCGAAGTCTTTTGCATACAGTTACGTGATTGAGTGTCCTGACCTTCTTGGACTTCTTTATTTTTCCCTTTGCTGGTGTTAAGGCATTAAGGATTTTTCATTCAGATGTAGTCATTTAGAAGAAAGTGATGTGGCAAATACCTGTTCTGACACTCCCCCAAGACTGCAGAATAGGCAACGCTCCTGCCTTACTCAGTGTAGTTAACAGGATTAAGTGGTATGCCTTTAGAGAGTCCGTGGCCCTCTGCTGGGATTTCATAGAATAAAAACATCTGCATATCATGCTTGAGAATTTGTGGGTTATGATTTTATACAGAGAGATCTTATACTATTAGCCATACCTCATTGTCAGGTGTGGATGTTGGCAACAGCAATAAATTTAATATTTGTGAACAAAGCTTCCACATACTTTTAAGATTAGGAAGAGAATAATGTATAGCATCCATAACACTCAAGTACCAACAGGTTTTTAATTTTAAGGATTTTTTTTTTTTTATTTCCAGAAATATATCACGCACTAGAGAGGATTCCAAAAAGCAAGGAAAAAAAAAATGCAGAAGAGGTGGATCTGAAGAAAAGTTAAATACCTGTAACTCAGAACACCAGTGATCCAGCATTCCAGCAAAGGGTGGAAGGTACGATTTGAGGAGAAATGTAAAATTCTGTGAGTAAATGGGGCTCCAAAAAAAGGAATTCTAAGTGATTTTAATTCAGTAATGTGTTTACTCAGCAAAGTATTTTCAGGTTTATCATATTTTCTTTTTTTTTATATTTGTTATTATCATTCTATGAAAAGTTTTGACAAGTTTTCTTGCATTTGACCTCACCTGAAAACAGTTTTCGTCTGAAAAGATCAGTCACTCTGCTGTTAAAATGGGTGGGAACTGTTTGACTGGAACAAGTGAAGAGGCTATCTGCTGCCTATTTTATAAAATATACACCATGGCAGCGGCCATACCTGTACTGGGAGCCAGCTACTAGTCCTCACAGAAGGAATGGAGTAATGGGAAGCAACTTTTACAGAGAGTTCAGAGCTCTGTTGCTTCTGTTTGTTCTATAGACAGCCCATTAAACAGTGGCTTTATATTTTTATGAGAGTCTAGGAAAATGTTTACAATTGTTGAAACAATGTTGATTAGCCCTCTAGAGTTTTTGATGGGGATGAGAACAGAATTCCTCCCGTAACTACTTTCCTCATCTGAGAGATCACCATGATGTTCCATTAACCTGTAGAAACGGATGGAAACCTTTACTGAAATGAAAAGCAACTTCGTCCCTTTGTACCTTTATTATTCTGATGCTTTTTCATTTGAAAACTGATAACAGAGACACAGATAAATCTATTTTAGACTACCTCTATTGTTCCTGAGATAACTTTTGTACTACTTCTGAATCTTCTCTGAAAGTGCGATGTCATTTTTTGTGGATTCTTTTTAACTTAAATATTTTTAAATGTAATCATGACTCAGTCTGAATCAAGATGGAATTTTATCCGGCCCTTTAACGTTACCTGATTGCTTCTTGCTCAGCATGAGAGGTTATCATCTTTCCATTTTTGTACAACCCAAAGCAAATCCCCGCAGTTGCTAGCCGTAATGAAGAGAAGTTGCTATCCTCTTATAACTGTGGTATTAATCATAGGGAAGCATCATGGCACAATCCTTAGCTTCTGCATAAGCATGCAAGAGCTGAGGTTAGCTGACACTACAAGCAGCACTGAAACCCTCGCACCGCAGCTGTGCTGCTACCATTAAAAAAGCAAATAAGAATACACTTAATTAACTTCCAAAGTTCTTCTTGCATCTCAGCAATTACAGCAAGAATTTTTGTATTGATTAGAATTGACCAGAAAGAAGTAGCTGAAACCTTTTTTGAAGTATAATTTTGCTGCACCATAATTAAGATTTATGGTAGAAAAATACAAATTTGGATATGGATTTTTTGAGTGACAGTACTTGGAATTTCAAAGCTGTTTGTCGTAATATCTTGTTCTAATATTTTTAAAATAAAACTTTGTGTTCACATTGACATGATTTTATTTTGAAATATGAATTTAATGATATTTAAGGATTTTAAACAAAAAAGCTAAAATAAATGAAGGTACTCCTATCCACAAAAAGACCAACTTGTCTTCCATTTAGAAGACACAATACATACCTGCAATTTCAATGATCTATGTAGATTATTAGCTAAAAGCAACTCTATAATTATCTGTACATTGCTGACAAAACATTTTTCCCCAACTATTTGTGATAACAAGTCTTATTATGGCTCAGTAGTCTTTCTTTCTCTCTCTCAGACATACACACTGTAGCTGAATTAACCTCTTCTTTCCATTATTTTTTACACATTATGTCTGTGTATACATGACATACACATGAGTATATTCCTTCCTATTCTTTTAGACACTTATTGTCCTACTTCTTGACTTAAGAAAAAAACCCACTAGTTTCTTCAGTGCTACAATAGTACTTTCCTCACATATTTCAAATATTTTTGTAACTGTACAAGCATGACATACAGTGAA
The DNA here is from genome assembly GCF_000737465.1 of Haliaeetus leucocephalus. NCBI lineage: Eukaryota > Metazoa > Chordata > Aves > Accipitriformes > Accipitridae > Haliaeetus > Haliaeetus leucocephalus. Next base: position 4,767,875 of record NW_010973034.1, read on the forward strand.
GATCTAGAGCATGATCTCCTTTGTGCCATTACTCATGAATGTATCGAGCTGAGGATGGGAAAGCATTGTGTTTTCAAGGGTCATAAAAAACATTAAGATTATCCATCAATATAAGCAAACTGGAGTGGAGCAAGTTCTTGTTTTTAAGCTGCAAATAAAATTTACTTCTACATGGAAGACCCAGCTCAAGACCTATGCACCTCTCATACCCCATTTAAGCTTTTGCAATAGATGTAAAAACTCAGATGATGAGAAATGATCATATCTCTATTTAAGTCACATACACAAAATCAATAATCATTTTCAGAAGGTCTTGTCTGAAACCCTACAAAAATTGGGTACAAGTTTACAACAATATTTATTCAGGGAAAACTGGTTCAATTGAATAAAAAGGTTTGGGTTTTTTTTTAAATATAATTGCCCATAGATTCATAAGAATAATTCTGCTTGGGAAAAAACAAACAAAACAAAACAAATCAAATCAACTTTCTATTGGGAATTATCCTCACACCAAATTTTGCATACCCCTTTCAAGCTCAGAGCTAGCTAGAATGATTTACTGAACTCTAAGCAATAGAATGTCAGTTGTTGTCTCTAAATCCAAATATCTAAGTCTGTTTTTCCCCTAGTCTGAGTTTTGTTTTTTACAGAAACAACATCTTGTGAAAGGGATTTGAAACTGAAAACATGTCTCCTCTTTATACAGTTACTGTATTTGAGCAATGCCTGTGTCATAACCTTCTGTTAATGTGCAGTAATGACTGCAGCCAGCCATCATTACTTTTCCATTTCAGGAAGGGGCAGTGCTGCTGTGTTTTCAAATAGCAGAGGTAAATACTATTTTCTGTGAGAAAAAGATGTTCTCTGCAAAAAAATAAATGTTCAGGCTTATGCCTCTCTCTGTAAATTATGCTACGCGTAGATTTTTCCGGTATGGCAGAGGAATAAAGTTGACATGTAGCAGCTTTATTTTTTTGTCAAAACTTAAGTTCCTCTAGAAAATTTCACTTTAAGAATGCTTTAACCATAATTTTACAATATCACTTATTGAAGTTTTCAGTTAGCTATTTGAATTATTTTTAAAGAAGGATGTAGTATTTTTTCCAAGAAAGTTATTCTCTCGTGCCCTGAAAAAACCTTTCTCTATGTGATGGAAGAGGGAGAAATTTCACATTTCATATTTAAGTATGTTAGTATGTGCAATTGTCACATTCATATTTAAAAATATGTTATAAGGCAGATCTAACAATACCCCCCTAAGCCCTATTTTAGTGGTCCAGTTCCAAAGGTACTGCTAAGATTCAGTTATCCATATGAATATGTATATCCAGTTTTGATGCTGGACATCACATTGGGTGCCAAAAAGGACTGTGGTGGGTTGACCCTGGCTGGATGCCAGGTGCCCACCAAAGCTGCTCTATCACTCCCCTCCTCAGCTGGACAGGGGAGAGAAAATATAACAAAAGGCTCGTGGGTCTAGGTAATGAAAGGGAGAGATCACTCAACCAATTACCATCACTGGCAAAACAGACTCGACTTAGGGAAAATTAATTTAATTTATTGCCAGTCAACTAGACTAGGGTAATGAGAAATAAAACCAAATCTCAGAACACCTTCTGCCCACCTCTCCATCCTTCCCAGGCGCAACTCCACTCCCAATTTCTCCACCTCCTCCCCACCAGCAGTGCAGGGGGATGGGGATTGGGGGTTGGGGTCAGTTCATCACACATTGTCTCTGCCGCTCCTTCCTCCTCAGGGGCAGGACTCATCACACTCTTCCCCTGCTCCACCGTGGGGTCTCTCCCATGGCAGACAGTAACTCTCAATGAACTTCTCCAGCGTGGGTCCTTCCCATGGGCTGCAGTCCTTCAGGCACAGACTGCTCCAGTATGGGTCCCCCACGGGGTCACAAGTCGTGCCAGAAAACCTGCTCCAGCGTGGACTCCTCTCTCCACGGGGCCACAGCTCCTGCCAGGAGGCTGCTCCAGCATGGGCTTCCCATGGGGTCACAGCCTCCTTCAGGCATCCCCCTGCTGCAGCATGGGGTCCTCCCCGGGCTGCAGGTGGAGATCTGCTCCCCCATGGAGCTCCCTGGGCTGCAGGGGGACAGCCTGCCTCACCATGGTCTTCCCCACAGGCTGCAGGGGAATCTCTGCTCCGGCACCTGGAGCATCTCCTCCCCTCCTTCTGCACTGACCTGGGGGTCTGCGGGGTTGTTACTCTCACATGTTCTCACTCCTCTCTGAGGCTGCTGTTTCTGTCTGTCCCAGCAACTTTTTTTTCCTTCTTAAATGTGTTATCCCACAGGCGCTACCACTGTTGCTGATGGGCTCGGCCTTGGCCAGCGGCGGGTCCATCTTGGAGCCAGCTGGTATTGGCGCTGTTGGACATGGGGGAAGCTTCCAGCAGCTTCTCACAGAAGCCACCCCTGTATGCCCCCCTGCTACTGAAACCTTGCCGTGTAAACCCAATAAATTAAAAGATTAAAAGGGTTTTTTAGTTGTATTGAGAAGGGGGTTTAGCTTGTTGCAGGAATTTGATACATAGAGTCCAATTGAAACTGAATGTTCTACTATAGATGAGAAACTGCAGACATGTTATCCAGCTGGACATTGACTCTTCCTAAATTTGAAAAAGATGATGCTCAAGGACAAGTGTAGGATAAGGCTTATGTACCTAAACAGCTGGGAAGAGCTTCAAGTTGGGTTTTTTTCATGTTTTATATTCAGAAATGCTTCAGGACTACAGCATGTCTGTGACAGTGTCTGATGTAAGAGTGTGAGGAAGTGCATAAGCGTTTGCTATGATCTATCATCACTCGCTGCAGCATTCACAGTGTAAGAACATTTGTTTAGTAAAAGTGTGTGCAGACTGTGGCAGTAACTGCTTGTGCCTTCAAGCACAATGATATTTGTTTGTCATAAGTGTTTGCTCTAGATGCAAAATTTCCTTTATTTTATGTCTTTATAGTAATCCTTTCCAGTACAATTTGACTGAGACCAGAGTGTAGGTGGATATTATATGGTAAGTATAGGCGACATAGATTCTCTTTAACTCTTCTGGATGTTAGAAAATGCAATGAACTGCTGGATCTGCCTCATTTCAGTGGATCTAGAAAGCAATTTTAAATACATCGTTGCAATCTCAGCATTTCTCAGGATGCCAGCTATGGCCTTAGAATGAGTTGGTTTTTTAAACAATTTTGTTTGAAACATCTTAAATAATTTTTTCTGCACAAACGTTTAACAGATTAATTCTCATGTTATAGATGTAAAAAAAAATGTGACAAGAAAAAAATCTTTGCGAAGAATTATTTCTCTCACATTGAAACATTTTTCAGAAAAGGTAAAATGATCTTCAAAATGACTAAGCCAGCAGTTTAATAATTTGGAAAGAAAAAATAAAAACATCATTATTGTGAGGAAAACTTGTTCAGACCCAAAGGTCAAGGGCAGTTAAGACATATGGGTGCATTCACAGCCCTGACACGAAACAGTTTCTTCTTCAAAACAAGACATAATTGGGACTCAATAGCAAACCGATGGCCAGTACTGGCCTACCATACCTTGTTGTTAATACCTAAAAAAATAAAGGTAGTTATATAATCTAAGGAAGGCATATAAAGTGAGGGCACACTGGTATTCCCCATAGCAATATGTGACTCTTATAAGCCATGAAGAATTTAGTGGAAATTAGGCAATTTAAAATTAGAACTTTTCTTCTAGAGACATCTTTGAAATGGTTTTACATCTGCCAGGAGTTATAATATGACATGATGTCTTCCATGTTCGCTACAACTACACATCCAGAATCTTTCTCCTTTTTTCATGAAAACCAGAGGAAGATTTTTTCTTATCCCAATAGTGGGAACCTGTATTTTGAGTATGAGAGATGATGATCCAAATCCTTGTTCTTCAGAAGGCACTTGAAATTCATCCCCACATTTCAAATATATTTTCTGACAGTATGTCCATTTTGAGCTGAATCTCTTTTAGTTCTCCTGTTGTTCTTTATATACACAAGCAAACAACAGTGAAACCCCAGAAAGTGATGAATAATTGGTAATGCATAGTCATCAGTGAGGTTGTGGAAGGCCAAGCTTCAAGTTTATAAGCCAAGTCAGACAAAACAGGATTGTACATAACTGTTTCCATCATCGCCAATGAATGTTCTAATGATTGAAACACAGGTTACTATGTCAGCCACAGACATATCTAACTGATCTAGCTCTGCTGATTTTCCAAGCAATGTGATTAGCTAAGGAATTAATAAATCAGACACTGGATTGCTTACAGTCTTGCTGCAAATTCAGCAATATTGTAGTTAAATAGATTTAGATATTATACAGACAAAAATACACTGGTTGTAGATTTATCTATTAGTCACTCATAAAAATGAAATCTGACTGTTCTGGGATAGGACAAATCCCAGAGCAAATGACCAGGAAATTATTACCTGTATTGCTAAATCTCCAAAGTCTGAAAGATAACGATTCAGGTTTTCTCTTTACCCCAATACAAAATTAATGAACTAGGCTAACACTCAGAAAACAAAATCCTCTTTATAATATTTTTTTTAATTGCCTTCATAAATTATATTCAACCTCGTAGTTTAATAGACTATCTGGTACATTGTAAAAATAACACATATATTCTCTTCATAATGGAAGTGTGAGGGGGATCTCAATATGCAAATACTCCAAAAGTATTAATATAGTTCTAGTTGCTCCCATTGAAAGAAAAAAAATTAATAGCTTTTCTTTTGGAAAAAATGTTGGCAAATTATTTAAGTTACTGTAACTTCTATCCAAAGTTAGGAGTTAAAATTTGACTGTTGAATGAGATACCAGTAGGGGTTTTTTTCAACTTTTAGATGTGATATGAGATCTGCAGATTATTTTACAGTCAGTTCTTTTATTAATGTGCTTACATTGCTTTATTTAGTGTATCACTGGCCAAATAAATATTGAGTCATAACAGATTATTGGAAATGTTGCTCCTAATGACTCTATGAAAGTCATTTTTCAGTCTCATCCTACAGAATAGATTTTGAAGGCTAAACTCACTCTTCTTCATTTCCAGTTGATCTGGGCTCACTTCAGAAATTCAACTGCAGACACATGAGCAAATTATAAATAGGAAGAAATCACACTGTAAGTACATACTACATATATCAAATTTAAGACCAACAAATGAGTGGAAGAGAGTGTAATGTTCTTCAGGCAATTCTCATCTCAAAAATAAAAGCCAGCTACAAAATCCTTAGATTTTTTTGCCACTCAGTCATGAGACTTTGAAATCTCCAACTCAGTTTCTTTCCTTACAGTTGATAATCCATATAATATCTGAGATATATAGATTTTTATAAAAATGTGTATTGGGGAAGGGATTTATCTTCTTATACATTTTTCAGATTTCCTTTTCTCTCTAGATGTATGACCTTTCCTTTGTGAAAAACAGTTCTTTGAAAAATGTGTAATTTAAATTTAAAATATCTGATACTGCTTCAAAATTATTGGAAATAAATTAATGAACTGTTTCTCCTCTATTTGGGTGGAAAACTATTCAAGTAAGATAAGAAAATAAAAGCTGGTACTGATATCAGAAACTAATATTTGTTAAATTAAAATGAAGAAAAAAACCCAGATGTGACACATCTTGAGATTTTTTCTATATTTTTTAAAATTAACCTTCATAATTTATATATCTGAACATGTGATATATCCTTGGCACTGTAGTTGCATTTGACTAAGTAACCTAATTAAAAATATGGAGCTAAAGATATGTAACCTTGTTTCATTAAAAGGGTAAAGGAGTTTGGCAGAAAATAACCCCCCTTGCGTTCCAGCTTATCCTCAGATGTCAGAGGGGCTGGGGGCAGCTAAGTTTAGTTTCTGAGTGATGTCCAATTCAACGTTATAAATTGGGTCACATTCAATATGTTGAATTATCAAATGACGGATGCACTAATAGCATACTGCACTCTCAGCTTAGCCGTGTTCAATGCATGAGAATTACCAGAGTTAGGGAGTTTGATTGTGTTAATGAACTCTTATGACTAGATTAATGAGCAGGGCAGTTTATTAAAGCAACTGTACAGGTTCTTTTGGATTGCAGGTGATAAATACACTGTCTGCAAAGCACGTGCAAATAATAATACAGTTGACTACAAGCACATTAAATCACAGAAAAACTCTATAGAGATTTCTAAGTTTCCCGGGGAAGCACTTGGTATGACTGAGTGTTCGAATCTTACCCCATGGGCGTCCCTATGAGGGGGAAGAGAGGTTCAGCCCGTCGACTGATCCCAGAAGTCAGAGATGTCCTCGCAACTTGTCTATGATGGTGTCTTCCCTGACATTCCTCCTCTCTTTGGGCCTTTTATATTTTCTTATTTTTTAGGTGGAGCTTGAGTGACTCTAGTCATACATACCTTTACTTTGATTGGTATAAAGTTCTCTCACTTTGCTTTTAAAGGTATATGCTAGAGAAAATTCAGAGCACATGCTCAGTAAGGGGTGGTCGCACCTTGGAGGTGGGTAGTTTTGGGGATGGAGGTGTGTTTTGGTATTATAATGAGATTACAATAAGCAAAGTTCACCTAGAGAACATGATTTAGTGTGTCACTACTCCAGAACTGGACACTTATGGTATAAATCAGAAGACCATAGTGTTGACATTATGTCATCTCCTTGCTTCATTGGATTCAAAGCAGGGACCTTCCATTCTTGTTCCAATAGTTCCAGTTCCCCATCCCTGCAGTGATATCACAGAGCCTGGCTGTGGTGTCTCCACTCTGCTCCACCCTCCATGTTTGTCTTAGAGTCATCATACCAAGCTCCCCTGGTGCTGCTAACATTTAAGGTTGCAGGTTATGTTGCTTACGGAATTATTATGGAACAGATTTCTTGCATATCCACTTGTCCTGGTTTCAGTTGGGATAGAATTAATTGTCTTCCTTGTAGCTGGTATAGTGCTGTGTTTTGGGTTCAGTATGAGAAGAATGTTGATAACACACTGATGTTTTCAGTTGTTGCCAAGTAGTGTTTAGACTAAGTCAGGGATTTTTCAGCTTCTGATGCCCAGCCAGCAAGAAGGCTGGAGGGGCACAAGGAGTTGGCACAGGACACAGCCAGGACAGCTGACCCAAACTGGCCAAAGGGGTATTCCATACCATGGGATGTCATGTCTAGTATATAAACTGGCGGGAGTGGGGCTGGAGGGATGGGCACTCGGGGACTAACTGGGCATCAGTTGGTGGGTAGTGAGCAATTGCACTGTGCGTCATTTGTATATTCCAATCCTTTTATTATTATTATTGTAGTTTTATTAGTGTTATCATTATTATTATTAGTTTCTTCTTTTCTGTTCTATTAAACTATTCTTAACTCAACCCACAAGTTTTACGTCTTTTTCCTGATTCTCGTCCCCGTCCCCCTGTGGGGGCGGGGGGGAGTGAGTGAGCGCCTTTGTGGTCTTAGGGGCCGGCTGGGGTTAAACCATGACACCACTGCATTCCACCCCAGAGGTTCACCTTCCCTTAAGGCAGGGGGCAGGACATATCAATAAGTCACCTCCAGCAATCATTCCACAATCCTGTATTTCACATTGAACCGAAACACTATAGTATTCCGCTGACATGGAGTTAGATTTTTAAATCTAGTTATTAGCAAAGTGTCTTCATTTACATTTGATGACCATTTTTGTAAGATAATTATCACTACTTACATTATTGCTGCTTCTATGTGACTGAAGCTAGAGTTTAACCTTATGTTCTAGGACCTGAAGAAAAAAAGTCTATTAATATAGATGAAAAAATGACACAAGGAAAATATAATATTACATTACAAGTGAGATACACAACAATCCAGACTACCTAATGAAACTAGCCTCCAAATACCCACATACCACAGCAGCTTGTATTTATTTAGATTCCTTAAGTAAATATCTAATCCATTTACACTTCAAAGAAAAGACCAGAATAATTTAAAAGCAAAAAATTGTCTCTTTAAATTTAAAAGAATAGACGTAGATGTAACTTCTTTATTGTGGAAGTGTCAATATATTATTGTCTTAAAAATTAACATGAAAAACTGTAGTGTACTTACAAAAAAAGAGAATTTTTGTTACTTCCATTTTTCCACTTCCACATTAGAAAAACTTTTATTTAAGCTACTAATTAAATAACTTTAAAATGCTACATTACAGTTCACAGTTTACCCCAGTATATGAATATGCATATAATGGGTTCCCATTTAAAATTTTTTTATAAAATACATTTCTGAGTTAAAACCTAGTCAGAGCAGAATATTTTCTTTTAAATTATTAAGCAAAAAATTAAAATATTTTGCATTATTTGGCAGAAAACATCAGAGAAATTAAGAAATACAACATAATGTCTAAAGGTGAGCTTGTGCCTTTAAGGTATCTAAACCTACCTCCGTTCTTGTATCATCAGTAGTAACAGTGACTAACTTGCTTATAGTTATTAATGTTGATTAAGATGATCAGGATAATCTGTTGATTAAGGTGATCATTTTTTTGAGCTGCCCTAGTAATACCTTTCACTGACTTAATTTTTTTATTAAGTTTTATAGAGCATTTTAATAAGTTTTAATAAACAGGCTGTCAAACATATACTGTGTCTCAAACTTACCTTCTGGGGTCTGTGGGGGGGGGTGTGTATGGTGGTAGTGGTGGTAAGCTCCCCACATTTCAATAAGACATTGGCCTAGTGTATGTGATTCTATCTTGGTTATTAGCTAGGTGTTTAATTAAGGGTTGATATTCTCAAGTGGGAAACCTATTTGAAGAGGACAAAGACTGCAACTTGTCAAGTAAATAAAAATGCAAATCATCCCCTTTTCCTGCAGTCATCCAGAAACTGTCTCATTAATGTTATAAATTAAACAGCTGAAATATATTTCTGATATGCGGAAAAGCAGCAAACCACTTATTGATTTTTTCATTTGTCAGACCCAGTTCTAGACCTCTTAAATGTCTGATGTCAGATCACAAGAATAAACTGTGAATGCAAACAGAAGTTAACAAACTTAACGAGACTGTAATATTGTGCATCATACATTTATTCTTTCTTGATGCCAGTATAACCAAACTAGATATTTGCTCAGCTAGAATTTTTTTTAGTAATTTTTAATAGGGAAGAGACCTACACTATATCTGGAAAATTAGCTATATGGAGTCAAAGCAAAGGTCTGTCTTTCCCATTGTCCGTGGCAGAGGCAGGTAGATGATGCTTACAGAGGAAGGGTAAGAACAAAGGAAGAGCAAGAACAAAGAAAGCCCCTGTCACCCTTGGCTCCCCAGCCCTTTGGGAGCAGCTGGCCCCTCTACTACCTGAGCTTTGGCTTTGGCTCATCCCACTTGAACAGTCCTATCTGAGCACAACACAGTCCTATCCTGTGCCACAAGAGACCTAGGTCTTCACCGCACTGGGAGCTTCACTGAGCTAGGAGGGACTGTCAGGAGGACTTGCCCCCGTGTGGCACAGGGCAGAACCCCTTTCTCTGGGTGAACAGGAAAGCAGGGAGGGTATTGGATGTTCCCATGACAAAAATCCTCTGAACAGAGTATGATGTGCTTACCTATGTGCTTAATCTAGCTCCATAACAATGCATCTCAAATTCTTCTGAAGGCAAATGGCATTTTCTCTACTTTGGAAATACTCTTAGACCTTCAGAATTGTCTTTAAGTAGCCTTTAACATATTTTCTCCATGGAGGAGGAAAACAAAGTTAGGATTAAAAGGATATGATGCATTAAGAGTTCACAGATTGATTCTCTTGTATGAGTAGATCACAACTAAATAAAAATCTAAAAGCTTATGTTCCTGTTAGCTTGTATTTTTTAGTGTTGGCTCAATCAGGCAAGAAACATTAATCTGCAGATTTCAAGAAGTGAAAATAGCAACATATCTTTAAAAGCAGCCCCATATCAAAAATACCTACTCAAAGAGCTACCACTGAATATTCATTACATCTATTACATTGGTACAAATATTTTTGGTTCACTTGTATTTTAGAGTTTCACTTTGATTTTGATCGTTTTCGATAACTGTATTTTTATAACTGAAAAAAAAGTCTAGAGGAAATTTTGAAACAAAGGTTTTGAAATCGTCCCTCTTCTATTTTAGAAATGTCAGCTTCTTCTTCAGAACCAGTCTATTCTCACTTCCTAAATGAGGTCTTCCTTGGAAAATAGATTGAAAATGTAAATTAAAGTTAAAAATTGAACAGCATATCAAACATGCTACATCAAAATGTGAAATGCTCTATGATTAGTATGAATTTGATTTTTAAAATTGTCATACTACTGCTAATGGACTAGCCTTAATAGGAGGCCATTTACACTATGCTACAGATGCCAATTCTTATTACCGATTACCCCACCTCCTTCAGAAGTTACTTATGTCTATATATTTATATCTTCTTTCCTGAAAATCAGGTGTTTTGCCTGCCAAGCAGTACCATTTGTCATACTGTAGACAGTTGTGCGTTTTCCCTTTCCATTTCGCAAACTACTTCCTCCAAGGCAGTGTCGCTCATCAACTGCTCCCGCTTCATCCTCACATCTCCTGATGTACGTGGCTCTTCAAATGTGCCACATGGCAGTCCATGACAGAAGGTTCCAGTAACTATTGCAGTCCAGAAGCAATTCTGTTAGATCAGAATGAGTGAATTTATCAAACAGTATAATTTAAAGTGCAGAATCTTTAATACCTTCAATGCACACATCAAGAACCTTGTCTTGACTCATTTATTTTCAGAACTCATTTTGGGTTTTGATTCTTATGTTGAGCTCGCTGAGTTAAACTTTTACTTGCAGATTGGAGCTTACTGGGATTTTCTGTCAAAGTTTTATTTTCTGAAAATATAGCTTCTGTGAAATTGAAATTCACTGTGGGGAAAAGTTTTGTTTCATGTTTCTTTCTTACGCTATGAAAGACATTTTTGGGGGGTAGTATTATTTATACATACCTATGAATCTAGTAGTGTGCCTTTTTTTTTTTTTGGCAGATAAAGATAAAACTATTTGAAAGTTTAAGTTTTCAACCCTCCTACTAGTGCTTGGCTCTGTTTTTCTGGAATACTTGGTCATGTAATGCAGATTAGCCTGTTCTCAAGTTATTCTCTACAAGACCATAGAACTTTATACAAAAAAACCTATTCAATTCTATAGAGGAAAAAAGTCAAGCTCTTAACATTTCCTACCACCTCAGGGCAAGAAAAAGACCTTTAAAACTTTTTATAAAGCCTTGGTTGTTCAGGCAAAGTTGGAATTTTAAATTAATTGGCCAGTTTCAAATTTAGCTTATGTCAGAGGGTGTTGGGCTCATACAATCCAAAGTGCACTTCATGCATCTGGTCCTCCCATCTAACCCAGGGCTGAACCTGACATGTTTTGTTTCCAAATCATGTTTGTAGGGTTCCAGGCCATAGAAAGCAAGATTCAATGCACTTTTCCTTCTGATAGAGTCCAGACAAAGTCACGTTCAAGAGATTGAAATGAGTCTGTGGAACAACACTTTTAGACACATCCAGCTAAACAACAGACCCAAAGAACAATTAAATATTTCTTCCTGTATTCATGTTAGAGCATGGGTGGCACTGTGTAAAGAAATCAGACTGACTACTCCTCATACATAAATTTAGACCTTCCAAAAGTATTAATTATTCCAGTAAACATCACAGAAAAAAAACGTTGATTTATGACCTGAATGAAATTGCATGGGCTGTTCATGTTACTTTTAGAATATTTTAAAGGCAGAGGGAAACATGAAATTGACAGCAATCTTGTGATAAATAAACTACTTTTCTATTTACAGTTAAAGACTTATAATCATTCAGGAATTACTTTTTAAAAAGCTTTCAAAATTTAAATCCTTACTTGCACTGTTTCCAGCTTTTGGAAAATTTAAAGAGAAAATGGAAGGGGATATTAACATGGACTAAGACTACATTTCCAAAGAGGATAGATTTTTGCATTTCTCTCTAATTTGTCTTTATTTAAAAAAAAGAAAATACAACAAATCCAAAATTCTATAATCTCTTCAGTAGGTGTAGAAGATAGTAAAGTACTCCAAATGCTTTCAAGTTTCATCTCTTTCTCTTCAAAGGATAATATTTTATAATAAAACTTAGAATATAACTTATAACTTCATATTTTGCAACAGTATTATGAAACATCAAACATACTAGTATACAAAGCTAGGCTGAAGAAAAGTCACAAGGAAATTGCTGTGTCACCATGTAATACCTTTTAAAGATGAACTTATTAAAGGTTCTTAGGCTTATGCAAAAAAAAAAAAATGCAGCACTGACTGCAGATACTTTGAATTTCAGATGTTTGTAGCTGCTGTTGGACTCTTGGTCCTCAATATCTGAATAAACAGAAAATGCATTATTAATGTACCAGCCACATTTCATACATATTGATATACCAAAGCATACTGCATACATGAAGAATCTTTATAAGCAGCAAAGCTATATCCTTAGTTGTATTTGAACTGAACAGTATTTACTAGTTCATTAGTCTTCAGATTAGGTTCTCTTCAAACTCTAAAAAAATTTCACAATAATCCTTAACCTAAAAAAAACAAACAAACCCTCATGTGAAATTCAGAGTGGACATTCTTAGTTTGGATCAGTGACTCTAACATGAAAAGTTTCAAGAACTGAAGCTAAAATTGGATAATTTTACATGATTGATACGATTCAAATTTTGTGAGGTATGGCAAGTGTACATGTGTCCTGGTTTCAGCTGGGATAGAGTTAACTGTCTTCCTAGTAGCTGGTACAGTGCTGTGTTTTGAGTTCAGTACTCCTGTTGTCATTTTATTAGTGTTATCATTACCATTATTAGTTTCTTCTTTTCTGTTCTATTAAACCGTTCTTATCTCAACCCAGGAGTTTTACTTCTTTTCCTGATTTTCTCCCCCATCCCACTGGATGGGGGGGGAGTGAGTGAGCGGCTGCATGGTGCTTAGTTGCTGGCTGGGGTTAAACCACGACAACATGTTAAAGATCAGATATATATATCTGGTCACCATTTGGTTTTCAAGTAACAGCAAGGGGTAAAACAACAATTAACAACAGCAACAAAAGCCACTACTGCAATCCTTATTGCTCACAGCCCTTTTAAGAAACAGCAGAACCAGACTCAGAAAAATATTTGTATTCCCAAATGATCCTAGATCTGAATCCAATATTTCTCTAAGCTTTTTGTTCCAGTTTCCAGTGAGTGTTCGAAGTGTGAGTTAGTTCTCAGTTTGACCAGTAAAATGCCCCAGACACTGAAGTCCTGATAGACATGGCAGTGCTGAGCAGCTCATGGAAAGGTAGAGCTTGACCTTGCAGGTTACCAGAAGGTAGCTAATGCTTTGGGTTCTTCATCTCCAGTGCATTCCCCCAGCAGGTGGTAAACACCCATTTTTTTATTCTCCCTTCACCACCTCTTCTGAAGAAACTTGGGTCCGTTACCTTCCAGATTACTGGGAACTCACTAGTCACCAAGCTAAGGCTACAGGGGCACAGCATCTTCACTGTTCTGGCCAAAGGTGCTCAACTTTCCGTGGAAGTATGATATCACAAGCCACAATATTTTTTGAAGCAGGAAAGTGGCCTAATCACTTCAGAATAGTACTCACTCTCTCATTTGCTATCTCTCAAAATTACTATGCATTGTATGTCGAACTTCTTCAAAAAGAGAAACCAAGTATACCTTTAAATACCATCCAATAACTTTTTATAAGATGGGATTTGGGACCTTGTTCCAGAAAGGAGGAATGGTGAATACAAACGTCTTTAGGTAGGCGAGGGAACAAAACTCAAGGTTTAAATTATGGTTGAACTTTGGAGGTTGTGTTGGAAAAGAAATTCAAATTTCTGTCTTTTTCACTCAGTGCTCTATTGTTCAATGGAGAGATTCACAGACTCAGACATTGCAGACAAGTCTCTAAACACAGACTGCTTACACCCTTTTTTGGTTGTGATGTTATGACTGCCTACAGAGGATGGTTATATGTCATCAGAAAATTTGATATGATAAAAACACAAGCTGGGTAAGATATATCATTTTTCAATTAACACTGAACAGAAGATAAAATTGAAACAAAAAATTAGTAACAGATACATACATAGATTTTTGTTATTTTCCATCTCTTTTTAAATAGAACTCATCTTTCAAATCTCCATAAATTTTGATAGACCACATGGATCAAATGACAATACTGAACTCATTTGAAGATCATAATTTTTAATTAAAGCTGCCTCTTCTATTTTTCTTTGCTGCCTATAACAGATCCAAGTTACTCAAGTGCAGTTACATTCAGCTTTGACATCTCAGTATTATAATTACAGAAATGTTGTGTTAGAATACTAGGTAATTGAAAACTCTTACCTGTGAACTGTAATCTTGGAAAAAAGCACTAAAACCAGCAATAACTGCAGATGTTTATACACACTATACTTTTATTAAAGATTCCTAGTCTCTTGGATACTGGTTTGAAACCATAGATTATGGGGTTGAAATAAAATTTCAGTTTCAGTGCCTGTAAAACCTAAAATCCTGATTTTCAGAGGCCAGGTAGATTACTGATGTTGAACACAAAGTCATCTACCCATACATGTTCTGCACCATAAGATGACCTACATCATAACATGAAGAACTCATAACTGCCTTTTGTCCTTCTTTTTTCTTTCTTTTTAAACAAAGAGTGTAGCTGCGTTAATGTAATAAGAACATTAGTCTGAGCATAATGGCTGGTGACTTTGGGGTTAGTTGAAATTATTCTACCATATGTAATTCCAGAACATTCAGGTGAGTTGAGAGGAATTTGGGTGAGCATAATATGGATTTGCGGGTTTTGAGACTTTAAGACTCCTTTAAATTAACTAAGAGAGATTCGCAAGGGTATTTAGGTACTACTGGAATGGTATCTAAATCCCACTAATCACACTGAAATCAGGAGTTATGGGTGTATATATCTTCAAGGATATGAACCTAAGTAGAACAGAGCTAAATGGCAGCAACTCCATTTAATAAGCACTGTGTTGTATGAATAATCGCCCTGAAGGAAGATGAACAACTTTTTGACTAAAGTGTTATTCCATTTGCATAACAGTATTGTAATCTGGACCTTTTTGATTTCATCCTATTATCTGCCGTAATGAAAGAAGTAAGTGACACATGTTGAAATGGCATAAGAGTGCTTATAGCTGCAGTATCATTGTGTTACATTACCAGTCGATTTTACAGGATCACTAGAGATGCAAATAGAGATCCTTTCCCTTTCTTTTGAAGGCTTCATAAAATATCAAGAACAGAAGACAAACAAACAAAAAAATATAAAAGCAGTTCTGAGACTAAAAGAATACCTTTTTCCTATTTTACTGTATAATTTATCTATTTAATATTATTTGTAGTACACGGTAGTTACAATGTCAAATGTACTTGGCTCAGTTCCAATTTATTTTAAGACAGAAAACACAAATAAAAGGGTGAAATAAGTGGAAAATGTGTTAAACCCTGCCCCTACTACAGGTGACAGCAACCCATGCCATTACTTTGCTTTTCTTTTGCTTGTAATACTGTGTAGAAAGCATCTCATTAAAGCTCACAGTGAACCATAATCTTACAGAAACATTTTATGGTCGATCACCTCTCTTTGTCTAGACAGTGTTTTCTTTAAGGCCTTTGAAAGTGATCCAATAGCTGAATCATTTTTATAAAGCATGCATGCTGTATATATATTACAACTTTTTGACAGACCTATAAAAAATTAAAGTCAATTAGTAACCCCAATAATTGTTCAATGACCTTTAGCATGTCATAAACTTAGATCTGCTTGCCATGAGATGTGACTATCCTTTTCTAGAGCTATAATGAATGATTAAATCACTGAAACTATTACATAGAAAATAAAAAAGTCACTAAATTACTATGAATAGTTAGTTAGTTATTATAGGAATAAAATGTGTGTGTGTGTGTGCAAATAGTTAAAAGAAGAACCTAGAGTTTTGCCATGCCTCTTAGTGATACTTTGAGTTGCAAAACTACACACATTTAGAAATTTCTAAATAATTATTGATGTAAGACAACTTAATGGGTAAAATACAAGACACAGAACTTGTTATCTCATATTTATAGTGCTGATAGAGCTATGATAAAACATACTATTCATCCCTTCAATATCACAGTGTCCTGGTTTCAGCTGGGATGGAGTTAACTGTCTTCCTTGTAGCTGGTCCAGTGCTATGTTTTGAGTTCAGTATGAGAAGAATGTTGATAACACTGATGTTTTCAGTTGTTGCTCAGTAGTGTTTAGACTAGAGTCAAGGATTTTTCAGCTTCTCGTGCCCAGCCAGCGAGAAAGCTGGAGGGGCACAAGAAGTTGGCACAGGACACAGCCAGGGCACCTGACCCAAACTGGCCAACAGTGTATTCCATACCATGGGACGTCCCATCTAGTTTAGGAACTGGGAAGTGGGGGGGGCAGGGATTCGCCGCTTGGGGACTGGCTGGGTGTTGGTCGGTGGGTGGTGAGCAATTGCCCTGCGCATCATTTGTACATTCCAATCCTTTTATTACTACTGTTGTCATTTTATTAGTGTTATCATTATCATTATTAGTTTCTTCTTTTCTGTTCTATTAAACCGTTCTTATCTCAACCCAGGAGTTTTACTTCTTTTTTCCCGATTTTCTCCCCCATCCCACTGGATGGGTGGGGGTCAGTGAGTGAGTGGCTGCGTGGTGCTTAGTTGCTGGCTGGGGTTAAACCACGACACACAGCCAATATTATGAGCAGCAGAGATGGAATGAGAGTTACATTTCTTTCTTTCAGTTACACATGTCCTCTGTCACTGATGTCACCTTCTGAAAACAGCTTTTTTTTTGAAGCATGATGGACATGATGGAGATAAAAAAAGCTCTGCTGGTAGCTGTAGGAGACTCAGGAGTTCCTCCTGTGTATGAGTGTGAATATGTCTTCTCTCCTAGGTGCAGATACGATGTTCACAACTGTTCATTTTTTCTTATTTTGATATGGGGAAGGTAGAAGCAGGTACCTTCCATTCCTGAAACTGAGCTATCCTTTGACATTTTGCTGGTTTCTGTCTTTTTGAGAAGTGTGTTTTACAGGAATGATCCCTCAGTTTATCCCCAACAGAAAGACATAAATGCAACTCTGCCTATAATGGCATTATACATTTCAACCCCAGAGCCTGTTTTCACTATAATAAGTCACGTTCTTCCTCCCCTTACCTTTTTTGCAAAGACTGTGTTGTTTCCTTCACTACACTAGGTCCTCAATTCTCCATCTCAGAGTGAGAATTAGACTTTTGAAAAGCTACACAATGGACTTACAGATCACTTTCTAACAAAGGTGGGGAGGGGTTTATACAGTGACTCTTTGCAAAAGGGCACTAGATCTGGGCAGAGGATCCAATAGTGTCTAACCCCCATGATGGAGACACGGTAGAATATGCACCAGCTATGCTTTATGACCATGGGGAAAAAGCAAAGTAGGAACTCCAGCTGATAAAAAGAAATGCCATAATGTTATATATTATTATGCCAAATCTGTTTTGTCAGCTTCTTCAGGCACAGATCTGTGTTAACACAGGGCTGACTGCAATGAGGATTTCTTTTTGTTTAGAGTTTAGACTTTTCTGCAACAGACATGTTTAATAAGGACAATCTCAAATCATCTTCTACTGTGTCTCTCCATGTTCAGCTTTTGTTGACAGATACCTGACCTGGAAATCATACTTGAACATGATTTTCAGCTGGACTTTCTGATAAATTCATTAACACATACTGAAACCTGAAAATAGCAAAATCACTTGCTAATGATACGATTTTTTTCTTTATGCACAGAATTACTTTGGCTATTGCTCACCAGGTGCTAACTCACAGTCTTGTGATTTTAGTTTCTGTGTCCTCTGATCATTTCAAAGCTTTGTTCTCTTCCACACTAATGACCTTCAAATTCTTTTGAGACTTTCCTGTTTCTCTTGGTTTTCCACATTAATACGGGGTCCAGAGATAACATTCTGGCCCTTGCTGTAGTCATAGGAGTATTTATAGTAGTTGCTGAAATGCAGCCACAATTTTGAATCTGTTTTTCTTTCCTATTCATTCTTCTGTCCTGCTTAGGACCTGAGAAATAATATGTTCCATTACGCTGTTGGCAGATCATAGAATGTGCATTCCTTTTTTTTTTTTGCTCCTTAATATAAGGTATTCAAAACAGAGATGACACTTAAACTATTAAAGATAATAAATGTTTATAGATCTTTCTGAAACATAACGTGAATGAACTCTGGTCTGTTTTCTAAACACTGATTCATCAGTATGAAATGGAAAAGCATGAGAATTTTCCTTCAATATTTTATAGATGCATTTTTCAATATACAAGTAATTGTCCAAAGGAAGTCTTTCCAATTAGTAGCTGATCTTTCGAATAGATAAACAGAAACCTCAGTATGTCAGAGGTGTTGACAGTATGTTTTTAACATATTTAAACATTTTAAGAAAAATTCTTTTATTATAGCTATATTACCCTTTTATTCAGGACAGACTGAGAGGAAAATTCAGTAGATCAATGAAGACATTTTGACCTATATATCTCTTGAATTTTCATTTAATTACTTATGTAGATCATTTATCTTGGCTTTTATTTTATGCATCCTCTCAGAGCAAATAAAGATGAAAAGACTTCTGGTAGCATCAAGCAAAACAAATAAGCTTTCAATATTTAGACTGTCCTAGGCCACAACCCTGACAATGTGGAAACACTAGAAACTTTAACTGTTAAGTCTCCAAGTCCTGGCTCAGCATGGGCTTTTGGAGCATGAAGATGAAGACTCTGTGAGCTGCAGATTCTCTGTCACAGCCAGAAGCTTTGAAGCTCAGAATTTCACATTGAATTTTCTGATTATTTCAGACTTTTCCTTCAGCAGAATGTTCTATTCAAATTGTCTTTAAATTACTTTCATTTTTTCAGCATTTCTTGTGAAATGAATATTCCACATATAATTGTAATTAACCTGATTATTTTAGTTTGGTGACTGAACCAAAACTATTAACAAAATGCTATGAAAAAATGGAAATTAATAACAAGATTTCCAACTTGGTTTCTGTTCTGTCATTCTCCGACTATCGGCAAAGCTGGAAGCATTAGATATTGCTCACACTCTCCCATTAAAATATGTAATCTTTTTAAAAATAGCAGACTGGGACCTGAATGAAATTTGATAGTTTCATACCAAGGAAAGATATGCCTACCGGGAGCTTCTAGTAACTTATGGAGTTATACTGCAAAATAATAAGAAACTGAAAGCATTGTTCAATATTTTTTGAGTCAGGGGTAAGTTTCTACATACTTCAGAGTAAGGTAAGGCTGCATTTGTCACTTGTGGATCTGGCAAGTTCTTTTAGAAGAGAAGTGAAGTGAATTTTTTCAAGTATCTTTTAACAGCTACGTCTGGAATTAGTTTAAATAATAAATATGTATTTTTTCTTCTATATTTTTACCTTGATCTTGTCAATGCATGCACTGAATTGCATGAAGGAGTAATGGTGTTTCATGAATGACCTCAGAGGGAATATTATTTCTGTGCACTATTTGAAGGAACATATTGATACATCATGGTGTTTTGATTGTGGTGAGGGAAGTCAGGAGTGCCACAATGTTTCATGAACTTTTAAAGTTCTGCGGGACGGGATTTATTAGCTCCTGAAGTAGACGAGAAGAAACATTGCTTAACTTTTAGCCACATTTATAAAGTTGAAGAGAAATCACATCATAGAAAATCACTCTTCATATTTATCTGGAAGCATTTGGAATTTTTTTATTTTTTTTTTTTTTTACCTTCTTGAGTAAAGGACCTAAGAGATCTCTGTGCCTCTGACAGGGTCCTGCGTCCTTTGTCTATGCCACAGGCCTCTCCATCAGAGAGTGGCCTCTCCAACAGAAATGTTCAGAAAAAAACTTAAGGATTAATATTTCCTCTCCTGTCATTGCTGAACTCCTATGGTTCCATGATCTCCAGTCTCTGTAAGCAATTACCACTGATGTTAACTAAAACTGAATTAGATTCAGTATATTCAGAAGACAAGGATCAGGAATTAAGTTCATAATGAAAGGGACCAGCCATTCTATTTTTCAACCCAACTCTATTCAGACTTCTGATACTCTAACCCCCACAGGACGTGTGCTGAAACTCAGCTGAAGCATCAGCATAATTATGCTGTATAATGTTGACATCCAGTCTTTCATTTTTCATCTAGAAGTGCAAATCAATGTTGCTGCAGTGCTATAGTGATCTAAAGCATCACTTCAGACAGCCAGAATTTCTCTTTAAATAAAGAACAGGTTACAGATAGGACCAACACAGTCCCTTGACTCTGAACGTGATATTCAAACATGAGAGCAGAACTCTTTAATCTTCCCAGTGGAAATGCATTTTTATCAAAAACTTAGAACCAGAATCTGCCACATTTACATTAAACAGAAGCCTTACGTGAGATAGAAATAATATCATGAACAGCAGTAAGTGAGATTTGACTTTTGGGAAAAGGTAACACAACTTGTTTTGCAAGCCTGATATTATAAGTAACTGTTTAGCCTTGCCCCACCACTATTCTCTTATACAAAATCAGATAGAAATTGCCATTTCATGTATATTTCCTTTCCAAAATTTTGCTCAGCATCATTTGGGATTAGTGCAGAATATTTACTTCTTTCACTGCTTCGAGCACTTTTTTCCATAATATTAATTCGATGACTTAGAACATCAAGAAATATCAAAGACATCATTAATCCAGAGTTTTTCTTTCTGCCTTGCTCCTAACTAGGCTTCTGTAAGGCCTGATGGAATATAAAAAGAAAAAGGAAAATGAAAAAGAGACCTATTACATTTCCTCGTCCCATCACCTGAACAGTTTTATATAGACTGTATTTAGGCAGGTTTCTTAGGTCATAAAGTAAAAGTTATGATCAAATGCAGAATTGCAAAGTTAGACTGAACCATACTTCACTAAAAGCATAATAGTGGTAGGGTGGTAGAAAGTATCATCAAGATGAAATATCTTGATTTACTTGGGAATTTTACTCAGATTTTCTGGAGTATTAAACTGTGTGGAAGATAAGCATGTTACCTAAGAAGAACAGTGAATTTTAAACAACCCATTACAAAAAAAGAATAAAAGAAGGAAATCTGTTGGTAACTTAGAAAGTAGTGAGTGTAGGAATTTTTTTTCAAAAAATGGGTATGTTTTGGAGATCCAAGTTATTATTTTAGAAATGTGAAAATACAGATACAGTAGTACCTAGAAAGATGTGTGTTTCTAAATGATTTAGAAATATTTATTTTATTAAGATACTTTTACCAATTATAATAAAGATAATAAAGTTAACTAGGTAAATGTCCTGGTTTCAGCTGGGATAGAGTTAACTGTCTTCCTAGTAGCTGGTCCAGTGCTGTGTTTTGAGTTCAGTATGAGAAGAATGTTGATAACACTGATGTTTTCAGTTGTTGCTCAGTAGTGTTTAGACTACAGTCAAGGATTTTTCAGCTTCTCATGCCCAGCCAGGGCACCTGACCCAAGCTGGCCGACAGTGTATTCCATACCATGGGACGCCCCATCTAGTTTAGGAACTGGGAGGGGGGGGGCAGGGAATCGCCTCTGGGGGACTGGCTGGGTGTCGGTCAGCGGGTGGTGAGCAATTGCCCTGCGCATCATTTGTACATTCCAATCCTTTTATTACTACTGTTGTCATTTTATTAGTGTTATCATTATCATTATTAGTTTCTTCTTTTCTGTTCTATTAAACCATTCTTATCTCAACCCAGGAGTTTTACTTCTTTTTTCCCGATTTTCTCCCCCATCCCACTGGATGGGGGGGAGTGAGTGAGCGGCTGCGTGGTGCTTAGTTGCTGGCTGGGGTTAAACCACGACAGTGAAATACTGATTTTAATTCTTCATCATATTAGGTTTCCAATTTCTTAATTATTTTTTAAAAATGGCATCAAAATTTTTTAGCATTCTTTGGTTTGCTTTCAGTAATGAATTATTCTGACATCATAAGATACACTGATACTGTAAAATCATCAATTATAAAAAATAACTTGCAAATTCCCCTTGAAAGACAGTTTGTTATGGATGTTCTGTGTTGCTGCACAGATTTGAAACACAAATCCAGTCCTTTTCTTTTTTTTTTTTTTTACAAACAGCATAATGTATCAAAAAGTCAAATTTCTCATTTCACATTTATGTAGAAACAGAGAGTTAGCAATTGCTCTCTTTGGACTAATTTTTTAAAACTAAGTGTAGTAAATATTGAAATTTTTCATGTGCTTTGTCATCATTTTTTGTGATAATTTTTATTATCATTTTGCAAAAAACTGGAGGGGTTGTTGTTTTGCTTTTACAAAACAGTTCTTATAAATTATGTTTTTAATATTTTTTATGATAAGCTTAAAAAATAAAGCTCATACCTATATCCTACTAAAAAATGTTGAGGCTTAACTGAACACAATTCATGATAATATTTATTGTGATGAAGACTTACATTTTCCTTTAATTTGAAAAACATAAACATTAATTTGCATGTGAGAAGTTATTTTTGATTGAATTAATTTTTACTAGTTGAAAAAAAAAACTTTTTCTTTTTCTAATTTAAGTTCCTACATAACCCCTACAGACTTCAATGCCCAATGTTAAGAATGCCTTCAGGTAGATCCCTGCACATGGATACTTCAGTTGTTTCTCTGTGCATATAATGTTGCTGCTAGAAATTTTGGATAGAAGTAAAAACTGAAAATTCTAAATTTTGAAATGGCAACTTCTTAAAATTTTATAAAAATAATTTTCCTCCCAGATTCTATTTTATGCTGTATTTAGACTTTTATAAGTCTCAAGAAACAGGTTGCCATGTCTAATAATGAAGTCTGCACTTTTGATTCTGGATTAATTCTGTAAATGTTACTTCAGCTAATTAGTCAGGCAGCTACTATGAGTATGTAAGGTACTTTCAGGCAATCAATATATCAGAATAGTAGTGAATATTTTTTATTAGTGGATTCACAACAGTATAACGGTGTTGTGAACTGATGCATCTTGTCATCACCAGTCCTGTCTCAGAGGTGTCACTCCAAGAAAACCATTTGATTTATATCATAACAGAAATCCTTAATGCACACATTTCTGTAGACTGCATTGTTTTATCTGTACAGTAGTATCTACATTGTCTGAATATGGAAACTAATTGTAATATGAAAGGTTTAAAATATTTTCTTTTTTTTTTAAGTTACCTAATAATAGACTATACTCAGTACTCAAGTACTCAGAAGTGGTCTAGTTCACCTCATCTTTTTATATGTATGAATGCTCACAATATATATATTTTGAAGCAGAATGCCTCACACTAGTATACCAGAACCCTAATCTCCTGTTTTTCAATGTTAAAGTTAAAACAATATCAAATGTAAGCTGTCAATTAATTTATTTCTAAGGAAGTTTCTAACATTAGAGAAAATATTTTAGTAGCTTTGGCAGAGCAAGAGTGGAAAGAAATGCTACTGGTTTTAAGACAGAGCTTGACATTTATAAGCACGATTCTTAAGGTGGATGAATCTGAGGTCACAACTTGAACATGATGGTTCAGAAAAAATCTTCCAACCCTCTACTTTTAGTATTTTTAAGCTCTAAACTGTAAGTAATGAAGTAGCCTCTGTAGGAATACCAGACACCAAAAACTTAATTAAGAACTTCATTACTTTTATTTTACAGTCTTTCAGATCTTCACCATTTATGTTGTTATCAATAAATGAGAAATTTAAAGCAACTAAAACAAGTTAAGGTGAGACTGTTTAAAATACAACTTTCAGAAACATTTTAAAACACAGTATAAAGTTACATCACTATCAATTTAAGATAAAATTATATCCAGAAAGTAAAATTCTGAAGCAGATTTCCAAAAGTGGTTGAGAGATCAGGAACCTTAATTTCATTACAATGCAGCTGGATATAAATTGAAGAGACTGCATGACAAAATAGGCAAATGCCTAGTTTAGAAATTTTAACTTGCAAGTCTGATGTATTTTTTATGTTGATATTCCTAAGCAGATTTAAAAGAATACTAGTTCTCCTTTAAAAGTGCAGCATTTACAGTCAATACTGTAATGTATTTGAATATATATGAAATATATTTCATGGTAGCCACTGAACATCCCAAGAGGATTTTCATTTGTTGTTGACTTTTTGTTGAGATTTCAGGGTGTAAACGAATGTTCATTAGAGATGGGACAAAGATGGTGGAATATCTCAGTGAATACTAGCAATAGTAATAATTTTCACTTGTTTGGTTCATATGTCTTGTGTACTCAGATGTGGAAAATGAAGTGGAATGCCATGTTAACATTCACAGAAATAAAGTGGTAAAGAAGGAAAGCTCTCCACTGCATTTTTCCCATTAGCAATGTCTCATTTTGCCAATTCATCACTTGGATGTTCAGTGTATTTCAGAGAGATAAAGATGGGAAATTTGGAAGAGAAGATACAATTCAAGGGCGGGCAAATAAAATTGCAAATAATCTCAGCAGCAATGAGTGTTGAAGACATATAAATACATTTGACCAGTGACTTGAATGCAAACTTCAAATTTATAGAAGTGTAGATTTGCAGAAACACCTTTAGTTTTACTTCCAGAGAAGCAGAAATATTCAGGACTGCTTACTGAAGAATATGCAAAATAAAACAAACATAAAGAATAAAGCTATATGATGATTTTCTTTACATTATAGAAATTCCACAGAAAAAGCAAACTTCAGGAAACCTTATAAACAGAATTTTGAATTTTTATTGTCATGAAACACATAAGACACACACAATCTTTTTGGTGTCAATAGGGGAAGAAAAAAATTGATGCATACTTCTGCAGCTTAGACTAACTACTGCCTAAAGGTATACTCCCTGTCATCTTAGAAAGAAGAGTAATTTGAAATTCCCTAAAACTGAAAACTGCTGAAATGCAATCAATCAGAAAGGTTCTTACAGTAAACATGAAGCAATCTTGGGTAAGATTACAACCATACTCCCTGCAAAATCATCTGAGCATATTTTCCAACTAAGGCAATATTTTTCTTTGACAAGACACTTTACACTGTCTACTTATACTGTCTTTATCTCAAGCCTGCTCCAATTTAGAGAGAAACTTAACTTTATTTGGTAATGCCAAGGGAAAAAAAAATTCTTAGTAGATTTAGCTTTGCTTATGTATTCCAACACAGACTCCTGTTTCACAAACTAAGCATAATACTTTACAGAAATGTTCCAAATTATCTCATAATTACCTACTGAATTCAGCATACAATGACTATACCCTTAATTAATTTGCATCTAGAACAGAAGTCTGCAATGTGTTGCTATTGAAATTAAAATGAAGGTCACCATAGATCCCCCCCAAACTGACAGTAAATTGTCTGTGAATTCATTTTTGAAGGTCATAAGCAAACCTGCAAATTAAAAAAAAAAAAAATTAGATCGTGTCACACTCTGCCTTACATAGTGTATAAATATATTAGATGGGGAAAGCCTTAGTCTCCCTGATAGGTACAAAACTCACTAAACTCTGCTGTACTGAAATTCCCTACCATATGCAAATTTAAAAATTAAGCTGTCTTTTATTAACATTTTCTCCTTTAAACTGCCTACATGATTCAGTCTAATGCACAAAAGAGAGGAGTCTTAAATTAAGTCCAGAGGCTTAGTACTTCTGAGTTAGAGCAGAGGCAATTTTAGCCTGGCTTATTCTTCATATCCGTTCAATTAACCTCTCAGAGCTTTAGAACAAAAGTCAGCTTGATGGGTGTCATTTGAATTGAACAAATGCCATCTAACTGACAAAGTATTGACTTACATCAGCCACTCCATGCCAAGACCAGGATTTGAAATTAGGTGGACAAACTATGAGGCAGTGGAAGCTAACTGTTGGTATTTCAGAAGCCTTACTTCACAGACTACATGAAGCTTGGCATTTGACAAGCTCTTCCAGCTCATCTGAAGCTATAACTCTTAATAAGCTCAATGTTATTTGCAAAATAAGTATTTTGCCATCTGTACCCATTTGCTGGGGACAACATCTTGTTCTAGTGACTGGCATTGATACTTCCTAACTTCCTTGCTTCATGTTCAAGGCATCAATGTGTACCAGTCAGCAGAGACATCCAACAAAGGCTTTGTGAGTTATTTTCCATTCACCAGTTTGCCCTCTGCCAATGCACCATTTCAGCTGAAACCAAACAAGGGCTTTTTAGCAGAAGTCAAGTGAATCCCCTCAAAGTTTTGTCAACATCAGAATGACATTTCTTACGTTCTTCTTACAGGGGAGAAGGTGATTGAACACAGACTTTTGGGAATTTGGACATACTGGATATCAAGAGTAAGGCTCACATTTAGTCCAAAGGGACCAGAATTTCAGGTTTTCTGTTTCATCATTTAGGGTTCTGGGAGTGGTACCTCATTTTATGTGGTGTTTTAAAAATTTTTGTCTGGCACTAAAGATGCATGAAAGTGCTCTGGACACCCTAGCTTCTTGGTGACTATTTGCTAGGAGCAAGAGGTGGGAATAACACAAACCATAGTGAATCACCTCCAAAGCCCATCTCCAGCTTGCCTAGAACTGTCAGTGGGCAGTACCAAATGCTCTGCAGAAAGTGGCAAGAAACTCAATAATGGACTCATTGTCATTCTGCCAGACAAAAAGCAAGATTATATAGACTTGACAAATTATTTAAATTTTCCCCTCATTCTTCTCAAAATGTTTTATTTACAAAAAAAGTGTATATATTTTTATGTAAAAATTAAAATCTTATCAAACTTGTCCTAAACAGGGAGCAGCAGAAGTGGGCTCCACCAGAGAGAGAAGGCAAACTGGAGACTGAGGTGAAGAGGACAATCCCACAGGATCTGAGCAAGAAGAGCAGGGCAGGTTTAGCAAAGATAAGTGGGTTCAGCCAAGAGTCCAGATCACCAGACAAGCCTACAGCAGTGAGGCAGGTCCAGGTCAAGCGAACAAGTCAAGTCAGTTAATGAAAGTCAGGATTTGGTCCAGCAATGGGAACAGGGGTCAACCACTGTTCCCATGGCCACCAGACAAGTACTGAGTAACAAAACAAGGCTAAGGTTGACCCAGGTAGTGAAGGGTGAGGGTCAGTGCTTACAAAGTCATCCCCCAGCTCTTCCTCATACAGTTTTTTTCACGGCACTCAGATCCAAGGTTTCATGGCTGCTCCTTAGACAGTGGCACCCAAATCCCCAGAGCAAGTGCTGTCAGGGCCATGACAGGTCCCTAACCCCTGTCCAGGCATGTAAGTTACTAGGTCTTTCTAAGTTGAGTTAGAATGCCAAAGGGGGTTTGTATTTTGAAATCTCCTTTTCTTCCTATTCCATATGAAAATGATTTAGAACACAGTGTTTAAGCTTTATTTTTATAGGGTTTTGACACTGTTGGGTGCCTTTTATGTTTCTCAGATTGGTCAACCAAACTGAGGCATATGGAATTATCTATTACTTTGGTTTCTCTTCGCTTGTGACCTGTAATATTAAAGCTTTGTAAAAACCCCATCATTTGCTAGCTCTGGCAGAAAATCCACAAGGCTACCATTACAGATGCTGTTGATAATGATTTTTTTGTATTCACCATCAGCAACAACAAGAATTCTGACTAAGGATGGTTGAATAAAGAAAAAATTAACATCTGGGTTAGTGTAAAACTTACACTGTCTTAAATCTCTTCTATTTTTATGTGTCTTTCCAAAAGATTGAAGGAGTTGAAACTTCAGTAAGGATGAAAGAAAAAAATTCATTTTCACTTCAAAACTTCAGAAAACTTGAGCTACATATCCAGAGCGTCTCTAAATGCCTTTATAATGAAAATTCAGCAAAAGCTCACAAAACAAAACAAAAAAATCTCCGTGCAGAAAGTGCCAGAATATTGACAATGCACAGTAGCAAGAAATGGCATCCCAAATCTTTGTGCTGAAGTTCTGAACAAAACTCTAGATTTACTGCAGTTTCTCCTGGGAACTACAGCTAGAATTTCAGGAAAATGTTGATGAGTTTTGGGTTTGGCTTTGGTTTGGTTTTCATTTTCTTAAAATGTCAGATCATTTCAACATTACAGCTGGTTATAAGTTTCTCTGTAATTTAACAGATAGAGAAAATTTCAGCTTGTGAAGTTTCCATTTCCAGACTTACAGAGTGTTAGACTTCAGCTACTTGGAGTAGTTGGAACTTAGCTAAAACTTCAGTAAAATAACAATATTGATTCAAAACTTATATGGAATATTACTGATAGATTTTATTAGCTAATTATTGATATTTTGACTTGAAGGTACACTTAAAATGAGTATGCTTTGTGAAGTGCCTTAAGGCATCAACATAATTTAAAAGCTTAGTTTTATTATACTTCTATTTATAAACTAACATCTATTAAAAAAAAAACAACATAGAGTAAATGATGCTTATTATCAAAAAAAGTGCTGAGTCTACTTGAGGTTTATGTCTTTAGTAATCCTGAAACTGACCTCAGAATCAATTTGTTTGACCTTATATTAGTCTATCATCCAGGAATTTAATGTGCACCTTCTTTCCACTGAAGTGAAAGGTGACAGTCTCCATGTAAAGAAAAATGCTTTCTTCATTCCTTCTGATTTTGAAAATACCAATGCTTCATATATGCATTTTGTACAAAGAGTTGTTATCGTACAAATAGTACAAATCAAAGTGATAAGGCTTGGTTAGAAAATTATGCTAATGTTAGAAAAGTATGTAGAAAATGCAGCAATATGTCATAGCATAGCACACAATGTGTGTGAAGGCAGGACAGCACTATAAATGCCCTTTTATTTCAAATTGTCATTAATTAATCTGGAGAGTAAATGCAGGGTCATTTATAAGCAGAGAGATTACTAATCTTTTTTTTCCTTTCTTTACAGAAGAAGCACAGAAATCCCTGAAGAGATTTCCTGTTAACATGCCGTACTCCATCTGTGTAAACAGACAAATAGTGCTTGAGAGTCTAGCATTTAATTATAAAAAACAAATAAGAAGATTCACATCCAGGGAGTGAAAAATAAAAATGCATATTTAAACAATGAGAACTTGCTGCAAAGAGAAATGCAAACCCTACCATTAGGAATGCTTTGATCACAGACATTACGATTCCTAATATTGTTTATTTCCAGACTGTTTAGAATTAAGGTACAAGAGCCATAATTTTCAAGAGCAAGGATCACTGTCTGGATTTTGTCATGAGTCACAATGACAGGTAAATGTACCCAGCACACTAAGAACAGTGCAAACAGATCTGTGACTGCAATCTGTGGTTTCCTTCAGTTCCAATTTGGCTTGCTTAGGATATGCCTGTTAATTAAAATCCATATTGATGGATTTGCTTGACCAAGCAAAGCAGTCTATAAAGTAGTTTTATCCATGTATTACTCAATATGCCATATTTTTCATATTCCCTTTTTTTCTCTCTTTCCGCCCCCCACCCCCACCCCACCCCTTAAAGCTCAGTTTTCAAAACTTGGCCTTCAAATACTGTAAGCTTTGCTGAGACCCTACAGGAACCCCTGGGAGAACTACAAGTTATTGATTAAGCAAGATTCATGACCATAACCTGAGGCAATAACTGTGTGTGAGTGTTTGAAATCATGCGTTCAAATTTTGGAGAGAAACTGGCATTGAACCTGATAAGCAGACTATTGCTGATGAGAACAGGTGATAGAAATGCTCTCCAGAGAAACAGCCAGCTGTTCATCAGAGATTTGAACTCTCCAAACAAGCCTCATGGTGCTTGTTGGGTTTAGCACATGAGACTGCTGTTTCTGCCACATCAGGGGCACCCTTCAGTGAAAGCTAAAACAAAAATAATTCAGGGTCTATGCTTGAAATTGAACATTCTATGAAAAACTATTCCTTCAAGCTCATGGGAAATTCATTCTGTTGCCAAGATCCAAACAAAGCAAGGCAGAAATCAACACTTTGGATGGAAATATGAGATTGGACCTATGTGCAAGCACTTGTTTCATTTTATTTCATTTTCTGTTACAGATACATACAGCATGTGAATGCTGTAAAGAAGGTGAGAAAGAGTATCAGTACATGAACAAAAGAACAAGGAAGGCCAAACTTTCAGAAGTGACTGCTAATTTTGTACTTCTGAGTAAAAGACAGTTTCTTTCTACTTGCTTCCTTGTTTTTGTACTTTCACAACAGAACTACTTTACTTATTTTTTTGCTTGATTGATTATCCTGCAAATATAGAAGCTATTGCAAAATCAATAGGAAATTTTGGCCTGCATGAAAGATTTAAGTAACTATAGAAATCTACAAAACATAGGATAACAAAAAAAAAAAAAAAAGAGAAGGTATATCACAATATTAGATTAATAGTTCCCCTATCTGCCATGCAGCATTTTACAATTCGATAACCATAATTTTATTACAAAAGTACAGAACAGTAAAGGTACAAAGTTTCCAAATAAGATTTAAATTGACATCCTTGCATCAAATGGGAAACAGGATCAGAGTGTATTGAAACTTCTAACATCACTTTTTTTATTTATTACTCCACTGATTTCTCAACAGTCTCAGTGCTCGCTCCTCCCCTCACTTTTACCTCCTGTTAGCTTTAAGGTAACAGTGGTCTAAAAAAGTGTTCTTACTCTGAACCATGATGCCTTCTAAACAGGGTAGAAGGCAGATCCCATAATATGATAACGTATTTTCCTTCTGTTTAAATTATTTGCCCCCAGAAGACAAACTTCCTGTACATGTCCAAATGGAGATCATTCAGAAAACACACTTCTCTACTTAAACTTCTACAGTTTCATAATTTCTTAATTTTTTGAAAGAGGACAATTTTAACTGTTAACTGGTTCTTTAAGGGAGGCAGTTTAGTGGCATTTTTACCTAATTAGATGCCTCTTATATAAAAAGATTGCGGTGTAGCTGGGAAATTGACTTGCTTGCAGGCTTTGCTGAAAGTGAAATATCACCCCGCACTCAAAATACATTGTCACCCAGAGAGAATGAAAGTTTCTAAGGAAAATTTGAGGAAACATCTGTAGAAAAAGGATATGGAGGTATTTGGATAGTGTTACATGTTTCACAAAGTGAACATCTGAAGGCTTGAAGTTTAGACGAATAATTGTGGAAAAGGATGGTTTGGGTTTTTTTCTGAAAAATATGATAACCTATGCACAGTTTCAGAAATCCTTGGAAAGTGAGTTTCCAGTCTAGTTATTTCTCTTAGAGTAAAATCTCTTTGTGCAGAACATATACCTTTGCTACTGTTTTCTGGTTTTGCTTTTACCTTTCCCATGAAAAATGACAATGGGGGGGAAAAATTTCACTAGGGCCTTCTGTTTCCTTGAGGAAGGGATTAACTGTTCTAGCAGCACCTAATTGCTGGTTTTTTCTAGCCCCTTTCCCCATCCTGTATGTGGATTCTGAGCTTTGCTAAGGCAAAGGAAGGGACAAAAGGCAGCTAGCAGGATAATTTATGTTGTTTGTCAGACATGCCCTAAAATATACAATACTCCATAGTATAGGCTCAGATAAATGCCTTGGATGAAGGCATAGGTAAAATTGTTTGTTGTTAGTTGCTCTTCCTGGTTTCTTTTGCAGCTTCTGGCCCATAGAAGAGGCATATTCATGGTAGTGGAGCCTTGGTTTCAACGCATTGGGCAAAAGAAGACATAGTCTCTGTGTGTTGTGTTGTGTTGGGACATCCCAAGAAAGGGCTAGAAAGGTCTGTTGGCATGTGCACAAGTAAAACTCTTTCCCCCAAAACAGGAGAAGGCAGAAGAGAGGGTTTGCCAAAGATTCCCACACCCTAAAAAAAAATCATTTTCAATCAATTCAAAATGAAGTAGCAATACAAGTTAATTCCTAACTTGTTTGTAAGATAAGGATAGGGGTGGGGACTGTAGTTAAATACTTCCTCCAGATGTATGTAGCAGAGCTATTTTGTAGAAATGATGCTGCTGCACAGGAGGTCACATGTTCTGTGTAAACTACCAGGTAAGAAGTTCTGGAATTCTGAGTTGAATAAATAAAAATCACAAGAATGTGCTTAAAGTACAAATTTAGTATTTGCGGATAATAATTTCATGTAATGGTATTTCTAAAACTGTCTGTGTCAAAATGACTAAAATAGGTCATTTCCTTCCAAGACACATACTTCCTGTAAACATCTACCTAGCAACTAATACTAAATGTTGATTTTTATCTGTTTATACCTAACCTTAAACTTTACTCTTGCCTCCCAAGCACAAAAACTTTTGAATCACTTTGTTAGTAAGTTTGTTAAAATAAGACTATCAAAAACATAGGCAAACTTGCTATTATTCTTGCACAATTTTATGTACATTCAAATGGAGATGCTGCTACAGTGCTTTGGAGACTCTAAGAAGGAAATTTTAAAGAAGTGCTATTCCATATGTTTCTCAATACCATTGTACAGTGGTCAGATTTGGCTGTGAATGGAACTTCGTCAAAATCATATTTTCTAATATGTTGTTAAATTCTTCCTTTTTTACTGTAATTTTAAAGAGAATATATTCAGTGGTAATTATCTCCTATTATGTAAGATAGGTATATATCCACAAAGATGGTTACAACAACCTTCAGGTTGCCATTCCATTTCAGGCTGCAATTTCTATTCAACCTTGACTTGGATGAAAGCATGTATTCACATCATCTTTCTTTTAATACGTTTTTGGGAACACCCACTATTCTAACCCCTGTTGTGTAATCATAGCTGAACAACTCTGCAGCATATCTGTATTAAGGAAGATTTTGTCCTTGTCTGGAAAAAGAATCAGGAGAACTGAAAACTGTGTTGATCTTTTAGGTTGGGCTAGTATGTTCAATTTATCCAGTAAAGATCCTCTCTGAGGCTGGACTGAAGGAGGATGAGATCTTTATAGAAATGCTGACATTCTCCAAATTCAGTTTCTAACACAGTCATTTTAAGTTCAGAAGCTGAAATTGTGACTTAATGCAATAATTAAGGCATTCTAAAAACACATGTTTGCATGTGTTTGTGCAACACCATTTTGCAGTATCATTTTTTTGCCTTTGGGAGCTTTAATACAGATCTATAGTGGTGTGGATAAGAGATTTCCAAAGAAATACAAGAACGTTGCACACATACTGTGTGTGACTGTCAATAATGCACACATACAGCTGGAACATGTATTTATGCATCTCTGTGGATTGGTTTTATGGGTTATGGTTTTGTGGTTTTACAATGCCTAACAAGGTAAAAATTATTATGTTTCTATTCCTTTTCTTTTTCTTTTTTTTTTTTTTTTTTTTTTTAATTTCCCTTTATGAGTTTCAGGATTCAGTTGTGGGCTGTCACAATAGTATAAAGAGATAGCTTCAAAGAAAACTCTGCATCTTAAGGGTTAATATCAAGCAGAAAAAAAAAGAATCTAATCTCCGTTTCAACTTATTTTTAGCTGTGAACACCTTGCTGATGCTCAGCTTTGATTTCTGCACAGCACCTTCACCAGTCAGTTTATTATTACTCTGGTGCTCATGGTAATTCAGTTTTATAAATGTGGCAGGTTTTTTGTTAAGTGGAATACTTGTAAAAATTGGTTTATAGAAGTTTATTATTAAAGAGCCTCAACTTATTTTCTGCACAGTTGGTGCAAAAGAAATGTGGAACAATACAGGAGTACGAATCATTCTAGTTGTTGAAAGCCTTACTGCAGAGCAGTGATGGTGGAGATTGGCCTGCTCTGGTTTCTGTTGAATTTACAGCAGTTACTCCGCAAAAAGAAAGGACTTCACAACATATTCTTGTTTGAGAGGGACTTCAAATCTGAAGGTGGTTTGTATGGAAATACTCTTATGAGCATGCATTACAGAGTGTGGTAGCTTCTGGAATATTTCTTCTATTTTTCTTTCCTTTTCTGAATGTTAAAAATAATATGACTGTCTTATGCATCCTCTGTCATCTCAGAATAACCAGTTAAATGTCCGGCTTTGATGGTGTCATATGTTTGTGATATGTTTAAGTAATACTGCTTGAACACACTTGCAGAGAACATATTCATATTGTTCCTACAATGCATATATGCTCTATCTTTTTTAATAAGCCTCTATATACTTAAGTAAGGAGATGGAAGTAGGCTACATGAACTGTAAATATAAAGCCTTTGTTTGCTTGTACATTGACAAATGTGCTTTATCTTCAGATCTCCCCCCTCAAAGCCTAATGCATTACAAATTTAGATAGTTGAATATTTGTATTTACGTGTTTTCAAATATATCTCTGAAGACATGACTGGTTAGCAACCTTTCTATTTCAATTGCAGCTCTAATATTTTCCTACTGTATGCCCATCTGGGATGGCAATTGCAGTGATAAATTGCATTGTAAAAGTTTTCATGGTTTTTAACAGTTACTGAAGCTATTCTGATTCTATAGCTTTATTTAAGCAGTGCTTCTTAGGCTCACAAGCAATCTTTATCCAAGGCATACAATAACATCTAAGGTCAGCATCTAAAAATGAAGCTCTGAAAAAAAAATTCTTTTTTTCTGTCTCTCTGATCTCAATCTGCAAAGACAAGGCTAGTTTTAAGCATTCTATTTTATTGTACTTCAGTAAGACTTTTGTATATAAAGAGCATTTAATTATATGAAAGCCATATTTAGAACTAGATACAAATAACCAGGTAAAATCCTAGAAAGATGCTTTGCCTCCCAAATGTTTAAAACTTTCCTGTTAAAAATAACTTTCCTATTGTCTCAGAAATATGCAGAAACCTGGTTCCATTTCTTCACCTGAGACTGCAGACAAGTATATTTGATTCTGCATTCATTCTTGGTTTAGAAGGGGTTCTTTTGTCTTTGAGATTTGAGGGGGTTTGCTACAGATTAAGAAACTACAACGTTTTAATTGTGTGTAATATAGCAAGTAAAATGCAATGCATCTTGATCCTGGTTTACGTCTTTTGAACTTCACTTTAGTTTTGTGGCATTTTGTGAATTCAACTGCTGGTGTTAGGGCTCTCAGCATTTTTTGAGCCAGAAATACATGCACAGCTCAGATGGTCTTCACATTTACTTTAGTTGAGTTGTACTGCACACATCAACTTTACAGTGAGTTAGTACAAAGCACTTGCATTAAATCAGAGGCAAGCTGAACACGATGCCTCTATGGAGCTTGTGATTATTAACACAGCACATATGATAATAGTGCATGTTGTAGCACTAGATGTATCTGGGATTTGCCTGGAGTAATTGCTAAATTTTGTAACATAGATAAGTCTTGGGTAAATAACTGAAGATTTCAGATTCTACTCAGAGAAGATTTCTGAAGGTAAAGAGGGCTCATCCAGGAGAAAAAATAGCCTGTAGTACTTCTGTGTGCCATAGGAAATCAAACAAATCTGATTTTCTACCTCATTCTCACCTGTGAATACATGGCCTTCTAATGGAAATTGTTGTCTCCATTTATGCAGGAGGGGTTCCTCACATTTCAGTCCCTCTCAGAAAAGCCTGACAATTTAATCAATGTATTTTAAAATCAGAATAAGGATTAAGAACTTCAAAGAGCAAGAAGAGTGAGTTCATACTAACTTTGCAGTTCTGCTTTTTCCCATCCTGATCTTAATCTGTAGTATCTCACTAAGAAAGGAGATTGGGTCTTCAAACTCTGAGCTAAGGAAACTGAATAGAATGACTACTAAAATTTGCATATGTGTGAGGGGATGAGTGAGTGACAGTGACAAATTCAATGTTCCTATTTTGCAAGTGCATGGAAAAATGTCTAGTGCTTATAATGATTCCCTGAGTGAGAGAATGAGAGGATGTTTTGATTTGTGCATTTTAACTTTTCGTTTCTGTGTGCTCACTTCAAACTTTCAAGCATATATGAACTACAGTTTTCAGTAATTGCAGGTGGAAGAAACTAAGTTTGTGCTTTTCATATTACAGCAGCTGAAAGATGAGTGATGATCACATTCTTAAGTTTGTGAATGAGTTGCTTGGGATTTGACTAAAATTTTAGTCTCTAGTTGCTTACACTTAAAAGCTTGCCAGTTAAGATTGTTTCCTGTTTATGTTCTGTACAGGAGAAAGTGTGTCCATTCTGCATTACTACATCTGTCAAAGCATGCAGAGTAAGTACCAGCAACGAAAGTCAAGTTCACCAGAAGCTAGGGAGTTGTCAGATATATGAATAATATAATGGGTTAGGTCTGTTTGCCAGCCTGGATATAGCACATTCACCTTCAAGGGGTTCATATTTTTTTGCCAAGAGTCTGATGGAACTACTCCAAAACCTATGGATGAAATTCAAATAGCCATAGGTGTACTCTAGAATACTTAAAATAAATATATTTACAATTCACAAGTATTTTTTACCCTTATATGAAACTTTTTCAGTTCATTCACCATGAAAGTCACTTTAGTGCCACTGGAGTAATCTCATACAATGCTATCCTCTAGGCTTATCAAGTCAAATAAGAGCTTTTGGCTCAAAATTTTTACCATCTTTTAACCCTGTTGACTGTGTATAATTGTGTGTTGACTTAGCTCTTTCCTCCAAGTGTAGGAGTACTCTTGCAGTTTCTATGTCAGTCAGAAGGAACTTTGGTCAGAAACAGACTCAAGTAACCTTTTTCTGGCAAAGAAGGGTAGAGTACAGTAGACTTCATCTTTCCCAGTTCTGGTTGCAGGTGTATAATCAAAGTAGACTTTTTTTTTTTAAATCTGAACATCAGGATCCTGTTTGGCCAAATTTGAATTCATACTCTCACTATCAAAGAGAATATATAAATAAACAACTCTGTTCACTTTTACCAATAAAGAAATCTCCTCTCCTTCTGGAAGGTAGGTCTGTGTGCACTTTCTCATTCATAGCTAGAAAAGCCCTGGATCAGTTATTCCCATTAAAAACTTATGATTTTTAATTATTTCTGTTACAAAATAGCACTAAAGGATCCCAAGCAATTATTTTTTTCTGGAGTTTTTGCAAACCAATCTGTTTCAAGATATGCTTGTATTTCAGAATGTCATCATATCATTCTATAAGTCAATGACGGTTACACTTGCTGAGCAAAAATCGTCTTAAATAGATGATACAAGTGTAAGATAGCTGTGCATAGTATATAATGGAAAAGAATAGTGACTTACTTCATGAATAAGTCAGCAGGAAACAAAGTAGGCACTGAATTTTTATCAGAGTAATTTGCAATTCTGATCAATTAAGCCAGTAAATGGATAGGCCTGAACCTTCTATAATTGTGTATGCTGCAGGGAAATGTGCATTTGGGTATTGAGGAACAGTGTTCAGAGGAATAGTAAAATTAAGGAAAATGTAGATAGTAGAAAGCTGGAGATTGGTCAAATGTCTTCTTGGGGAAGAAGGTGGACAGAGCAGGAATAAAAATGCTCCATGAATAATTGAAGATGAAGACAAATTGGCGTTTGTGAAACCTTGAAAATGTCCATGTAAGACCAACAAAGAGGGGATAATAAAGTGAAGAGTGAGGAGGACCAAGGAAGGTATTTCTTGATTCTGGCCAAACTAAACTAGATTTAGGGCTAGGATGGTTTACACTGAGTTACAGGGTCTTTTACCCTTTCCACCATCCAAAAAGACCAGAGTTCTAAGGACACCATGTGGTCTAGAGCTGGCTTCTCCTGCCTTCACCCAAAGTCTGCTTACAGAGTCTGTGCATTCTTGAAGGTTCAGTGAAATGTGGTCCATATCACTGGAAACCTCATGGATTTCAGTTTTGTATCAACTTCCAAGGCTAAACCATTTTCTGGTGGTCATGTTTCTGAACTGGTTTTAGCTTTGACATTGATTGCAATAGGATTATGTCTGCAAACACAATAATTTGCCTTGCTTTGTTTGTTTAAGCAAATCAAGCATTTCAGAAAAAAAATGGTTGAAAGTCTGGTGAGGGAAAGCATATGTAAGTATTTATTCTATTTTGTTATAATTTGGACAAAATGCTGCTTACACTGAAGTAAATATGTTATTGTTCCTTTCACTAGAATCCAAACTAAGAAAGGAAGTAGTGTTAAGAAATATAATTTATCTTTGTGTCTCCGTGGCTAAGGTTTAAATCAAAGCAAGCATATAATTTTATTTGAAAAATTCATCTACATTGTATTTATGTCTGAGTTCAGACAGCATTTTTCCTCTGTCTCTGTTCTTCTGACTGTACCCCACTATGTCTTGGATGAAGCTAGAAGAATAAATGCTACAAAAAAGCTGTCATAAAGTTTCTGACAACAGTAGCTGGAAAAGGGAATAGAAATCTCCCAGACTTTTACTGTGCAGTCTGCTGCAGCCTGTTCAAACCCTATAAACTACAAGGAATTAGCTGGTAGTAGTTTAACACAGTATTACATATGCACAGCAAAATTACTTATACAGATTGTTAGACTGATGTCATGAATTTCTATTCATAATTTAATAGACTTATGTAAAATGAATATGGAACTATTTTGACAGAAACCACTCTGAGTGCCTTAAAGTCTACAGTTAGCTAATAAAAAATGACATCTCCTGTTTAATACTTACTTGTGTCAATAAACATAAAATATTTTTACATTATTATTAATGCTGAATGACAAAAATGACTGAATTAAAAACCTTTATTCTGAAATTTTAACTTCAGTTATAGTTTCATAATAAAATGTAGTCATGTAAGTTGTTGTTATTAGAAGTAGGAATTGTTTTCATATGATAGGCCATAGCTGATAAGAATTATTTATAATCAGAAAACAATTAAATTCTCTGAGGATGCAACTTGGATTTTTTTTTCCCCAGAAAGAGAGGTGTTTTCTAATGTAACTGTTCTATGTTTTATTGCAATGCTGATTTGCACCATTTTTGAAATTTCTACAAGATTTTTTTATTATTATTATTTTTAAATGATAAAGATGTTAAAGCAATACTCTGGAATACCATCAAATATTTAATGCATGAGTTTCATGTTTCTTTATTGAGGCTCCAGAATAAAAGAAGTGGTAGTGTGTAGGGAAGGTGAAAAGGGACTTGAGGAGTATGGGTGTTCGAGAGAAGGGGGAGAAGGAGAAGAACTTTTTCATCATCACAAAATAACAAATAATCCTTTACAGCTTGAGAGTCTTGGATTAAGTTTTTTACCTATGCATTTTATTAAGGTAAAGATGGTTATAAATTTCATTATGCTGCTATCTAAAACATAAAGTAATATAGCACTGCCTTTATTAAATGTTAGTTATTATTCCCAAGTACAGTATGTAATAAATTTAGGTTTATTTGAAAATTCACAATGTATAAAATACTTTCCAAATCTTTTTAATAAGAATTCCTTCTGTTGTGCTCTAAAGCAATGCCTGACAACATTAAACTCTTCCAACAGAACATGGAAGTATATAAAGCTTTACTTCACACTTAACTTTCTTTTCTCTAAAACAGTTTAGGCGTTTTGATTAAATCTTACCTTCTATTAAAGTTTAATATGTGCAATCAATCCCTGGAAAAAAACTAAGAACTTCAGAAAACAGTTCAGGGAAAGAAATATTTAATGCCTATTTAAGACTTTCAGCACAGTAAATATCAAGTTGGGCATGTTTCTAGATTTACCCAAAGCCAATTTTTCATTACATTAGTAAACTAATCTTCAGAATTCAGTAGTTAAAAGATTATGTTTTATTTGAACACAAGGTCTGAGGATTTTACCTTTGACTACAGGTGTCCTATTCAGATCTCTTTTTCAGGATCTGAGTCTTTAGATTCATTGATGTCAGTCAGGCAAATTTCTTGTACAAAGCCAAGAATTTGTTGTAAGCAGAGACATTCAGAAAGGAATGGATTCAGGTAAGTTTGTTTAGTTTGGGTTTTTTTCTCAATCGGGTCAAGATAAGAACAAGGTAAAAAAGTTTCCAGCATCAATTCCAAGCAAACATTTAGTCATTTGGAGACTGGCTGTGGCACACACAATGCAGCTCCTAATTTCAACAATATTAGAATTTGAGTTTTTATAATTTTAGTAGCAGATATTTCAGGACAACAGAAGAGCTGTGTCAAAACCACAGGTTTTTTGCAAGGCTCTGTCCCAACTTCTAAACTGAAGAGAAAGTGCTGGAGATAAGGATTTAAATGTCAGGTCACAGTAAAGGGTTTCAGTTTTCTGACCTTTAATTTATGTTTCCTAATGTTATGTCACAAGCTACCTATAAAATAAGTAACCCATGAATTTGATTTTATCCCTGTTCCAGTATGCCACCAATACTTGTGTGTTACTGTTCTTAATGTCTTCTGAATTAGAGGTTTGTTGCCTCTATGTAATACATTTGTTCATTTCTGTCTGCTGTTTGCTTACAGAAATGGGAAGAGTGTTTGAAAAATTTAAGACTAGGACTAGGAAGGGAACAATCTTGTTTTCATACCTCTTCTATATCTTATGAAAGGGTTAAAACATCTGTTGATTGGGTGGTTTCACAATCACTTTTTTTCATCCTTTTATTGATGTAATATCTCCATAGGTGGATCTTGCTAATGTCTTTAGATCTCAGATAGGCTATTTAATATGTACACAGAATATTTCTAATTGTCCTTGCTCATGTTACAGAAAATATCACAGTATTTAAGCTATATCTTTAACTTGTTATTCAAGCCATTTTCTGAAACTCTTCAGAACTTCTATCTTCTCAGATGTACCTGGAGTTAAAATCCTTTTTTGAATGAGTCCACGCAAAGTTAATTCAATATTAAAGCCTGAGTTACTTCTTTAGAATTACCTCTTACCTCTTCAGTTACCTCTTTAGACTTACCTCTTCAGACTTCAAGCTGGTATTATGGTGGTAAAAGGTGTGAAATGGAGAGAATACAAGTTATTCCTTCAGTTTTTGTGGGTGAAACAATAAGGTTTTGCATCTTTGAGCATTCAGGCTTGCAGTCTCTTTTATTACTTTATTTCACATATGTATAATGAAAAGGCTGCTATTTCTAGACTTGAAAAGAACATCTCCTTAATTAATGGTTTTAATATGCTGCTTCTTTCCTTCAGGAAATCTGTTATTCTCTGAATAACTGTTCAGTCTACTAAAACTATTGGGTGCAGACATCAGCATATAAGATGAAATAAAACAGCAAATAAAGCACTTGCTGTTTCAAAGCAGTTTCTCAACCAAACTTGTCTCCCCTCCTGCTTGCTTGGAGTATACAAACTATAACTTCAATCCATTTTAACATTTGGGATGCCTTTAAGCCTTACTTTTGTGCTGAATATTTGGCTAAGTGCTATAGGTGTCTTGTTCCAACTTGGTGTACCAAACAAATGCATCAATGCAATTAATCTTAAAGTAATTGAAAGGGCAGAGTGTAGCCACAAACAATAACAAAGCATTGCTTTCCTAACTGCATAATAATGAAGTAATTCCATGTGTGCACCATTTCAGGTTCTGATGAGACTGATAACTTCTGATTTTCCAGAAATGGTGAATGAGTCTTTATAAATGAAGGCCCATGCTGACCCTGTCTACATTCAGAATTGTGATGTTACATTAAGCGGCATTGTGCTCTTGCACCTTATTAATTATGGAGCCTCTCACTGATTCTGTGATAGTTTTTCTTCAATGGTATCACTGTGGAAACACAGCTTCTTCCAAAGAAACCTGTCACACTGAAAGCAGCTCGTTAACTTTGGTCTTCCTCTGTGTTTGATATGACACTTTCCTAACTAACTTTAGATGTGAGGTAATAAAGTTTTATCTCTTTTCACAGTTATTCAAGACAGCTCATCACGCACTTCACTTGCAGACAGAAAGCTGAACGGGCTTGAGTGCATAGGTAATCCTCTGCACATCAGAAGCCCACAAAATTCTAATTTGAATGAGGAAAATTACTTTGATCAAAACTCACAAATGCTCGTGTTGCACAGAGATAACAGAGTTTTTCTACCCGCCCCGCTCCAATCTTCTCAATTTGGAAGGTCTGAAATTTCATCTCCTAGATTTTTTTTTACCTCTTTTCATGTTCATTTCTCATGAGGCTGGGCATCTCTGTAGGAAGTGTCATGTGAGAGAGAAGGTCATCATGCATTCCCATAACTTTAATAATAGACTGCGCCCAAGGGTGTAATGTAGTGAATAACAGATGAATGAAGTGGGGAAGGAAGTTTTGTATTTCTCAACAAAAAAATTGTGGATTGAAATAGCGTTAGTCTTATTTGACTGTTTCTACTAGTTAGGTTTGTTTTAGAGCAGCCGTGCAACCGTAAACAAGTCATCTTACTGATTCCATTCATTAAATGGTGTTTTGGACCTCAGTGTTTAGTGCACGTGAACAGTGATCATTTTGGAAGGTACTCAGCCAACAGCTTTGCTCCAGAAGCTCATCAAGTGTTTAGTGGAGACACTGCTTGCAGCTTGACATGTTAGTCTTAAGACAGCTATGCCCTCCAGTACATATCCAACAGCATGAACCAACAGAAAGGTCTCATCCAAATCTCCCATGTCATCCTGCAATTGTTCTCATGCAATATGAAGGCTCAAATGTTGTGTACATCTCCCTCGCCACTAGTTACTATGAGCATTTAAATTGCTCTTGCAGCTTTCTCCCGTTTCATCTTCCATCTAGGCTTCTGGTCTTCTTTTCTTATTCTACCTCTATTGCTGCCCTGCTTTTCAGAAGCCCTTATGTCCCTTATTGAAAGATAAATGGATTATTGGTCCTTTATTTTTCCTTTTCCTCCTTCTAACCTTACCCTTGTGCCCTGGCATTAGTTATCCCTACATTATCCCTGCATACCTTTGCAGAAAGCAAAGATTCAGAGATGCTGCCTGAAGACCCAAAAGGTAACACCATTCACTAATCTCTACTGTGAGAGAACTAGAAGCTTTTAGGCAGGGGAATGTGTTGATAGCAGCATCAGGAAATTTTTAAGGTTGTTGCTGCTGGTGGTGGTTCTCTTGTGTTTCATGGCAATGCTTTATAAAACTTGATATCGTGAAGGTGGTGATCCTGAACTAGAGCAACACCTGTTTCAGAGGAAGCATGACAGACCTACACTTACTGTAGAGAGTTTCAGGCAGAAGCACACTACTGAGTCAGCTTCTTGTTTGGCTTTTGGGCTTCTGCCTCTGGTATCTCCACATGGGATAGTCTGTGATTTCACTGCAGGAGGGAACATGGTGGCAGTTGCCCTCACCCATTGATCCTACCTTTGTGCAGGCAGAGAGTAGAGTTTGCTGTGCAAGGTTCCTGTGGAGAGGAAGAAGCAGCATGTCAGGACAAGGTGGCATTTCCAAGAGAGGAGGGGGAAGGGAACAGGGTTGTGGCTGTTGTCAAAAGGCTCCCCCAGGACGTTCAAGAGGGCTAACAGCAGTCCTGGGCTAATCAAGATACCCGTCCAGCAAAGGCTGAGGAGCAGGAGGCTCTGGGAAACTGGCAGAACCCACACTGCTGTAAGAGACTCCTTACCCAGCTCCAGAGCTGCCAAGCCATGTTCATTGGCAGCTAGTTGCAGAGACACCAATGGAGAAGGAAGCTCAGCTGCTCCTAAAGGAAAGCCCTCAGCTTCCTAGTACGTGAAGCAACCCCAGTATGCATAGTCATCATCCAGGTGTCTAGGCCCCAGGATTGCAGGTGCTGTGCCTGACACTTTGACTAGGCCATGTGAGCCTAGCTAGTCCCAAAGGAGCTACTTTAAAGGCTCACAGAGCCTTTCTGAACATCTATGTGTATAATTTCTGTGGTTTTGTAAGTGTTCAGGCTCTGGTTCAGTTAAAGGTTAGGACAAAAGCTCAGAACAATCCTATTGAGTTAGTGAGAACAGGTTCATCAAATGCCCTACATGTTTCCTAAAGACCATTACTCCCAACAAAGGCCTTCTACTCAGTTTCACAAACTCATATTGGGCCCACAAAAGAATTATCCCTACCCCACACCTTTCTCTGAGCATCTTATTGAACATGGGCCACAGTGACCCTGTAAAAGACCACAAATTTCTATTGTTTGAATACTTTCAATGACCCTTTTTATTTAGCCATTTTATTAGTTTAGAACTTTTTTCCATTCATCTTCTTGGTCATTGCCTGAAAATGCACATTTTAAGAATCAAAGAGGAAGAAATCAGAGTTCACAGGTTGTTGTGGCCCTGTATAAGCCTCTGCTTACTCCCTGAGTAACACTTTTTGAAGGAATAGATTTACAGCAAGAGCTCATCTTCTGAATACTTCTTTAGTGGGAGAGCAGAGGCAGTTTCTGAGATGG
Organism: Haliaeetus leucocephalus; assembly: GCF_000737465.1. Taxonomy (NCBI): domain Eukaryota; kingdom Metazoa; phylum Chordata; class Aves; order Accipitriformes; family Accipitridae; genus Haliaeetus; species Haliaeetus leucocephalus. The sequence goes on from NW_010973034.1 coordinate 4,812,205, forward strand.
TAGAAACCCTCCTGGGTACCAAACAGCTGGCCATAGGGTGTGGCCATGATGAGGCTGCAAATTTCTGCCAACTCTGAACAAAGTGCTTGAGCCCAGGATGAGGACACATGGGTGGCTTATCCTCACAGTGGAAAAGAGAAGAGGAGAGTTATACAGAAACTCATCAATGATTTGGGGACTGGACACAGAGATTTTTCTCACTATGCTCAAAGGTGTACAAGCAATTAAAAAAATGCTTTTCTGCAAACAGAAAGTAAAACCAAAAAGAGTAACTGACAAGCTCAGTGTTAGCAGCATTTGCTTGATGTGTCATGTCTTTGTCCTGTTAATCAAAATACATGATAGGAAACAGCTCGAAGGACACAGGGAGTAAGCATGGTTTTCTTTGCACCCTACTGTGAGTCTTTCCCCAAAGAGCCCCTTCTGGCTGGTAGATGACTGCAGCAAGCTACTCTCTCTGGAGGATGAAGATTCAGAACTTTTTCATTTATAAAGAACATTTCTCTCTGATAAATTTTACATAGGCAATTTGATTTTACTTCAGTTATTTTCCTGAGGCACTAAACCTGGTTCAGAAAAGAATCCAGACGTAGTTGGAATTATTTTTGTAAATAACACATGGTGCAATTTATTCTTTTTCTACCAAATTGGCATCATTACAAAGTGCTGCAAGCTTTCCAAATTATGTGACAACTTTTCTGGTGCTTGGAAATAAAGACCTCTTTTTTCTAGGAATATAAAATAGTCTGTATTAAGCAGGAAAATGGAGAGCTTTTACATGGGGTTAACACACCCACTACCTTGCTTATGGGTGTATATGCCAGGGTGACAAAATATATGACATGCTATTTTCAAATTACAGTTTGTGATCCCGTTTAGCTTGGAAAAGGTCTGCAAGCCCTATGCCCATGTGAAATGCCTGGTTATTTTCAATCTGTTCCATTTAACAAATTGGCACTCTGTAGGAAAGCTAGTTTGATCATTCCTTACATGATCTTAATTTGCATAAACAGGAAATGTTCCTTCATAAGTCTTTTGAAGGGTTTTGGTTTTTTCTCTGTTCATTGCTAGAATATTGCTGAGCATTACTATCCTGCACTACATTATCTCTCTGGACTTCTATTGTCTTTTCTTGCTGTTTGAATGTTTCCTTATGTTATGAGAAAAGGAAGTCATAAATAAATATATGTTCTTAATAAAACTTTTTTTTTCTTTTTAATAGATATATAGCTGTTAGAAAATGAATTAAAATTACAGTATCTTGCAAACAAAACAGCCATTCTTACCACTAACACAAAGCATTTTATTTCTGTATCTTTCACAAAAATTACTATCACTTCTCTAAAATTTTGCAGTCTGGAATTGTGTGACTATATGAGAACACTTGTTTCTGGAGACTGAATTAATACTGCTTTAATCTTGTTAAACTAAACTCAGAATTGTTGGTCTTCAAGCAGCAATAAATACAGTCACAGACATTATAGGGAATTAAGTCTAAAAAAAGCAGCAAACTTTTCTATGACATAATGCCTTCTAAGAAAAAAGATAGTCTCTAGAGCAATAAATTATTTGGAAATTAGGTACTAGCTTGAAAGTAATATCTAAACAGCAGACTGGGCAGCCAACTACAAGAGGAAGAAACGCCTCAGGAGTCAGGTTCTATGATACAGAAAATGGCTACAACAGAGATTCAGAATTAATCTGGGTTGCTGATTCTTTGTTTAACAAGAGTTAACAAGGTGGAGCTAGGTACCTCAGAGTGGCAACTATTAGCGATCAACTGCTGAAATGGCTGGCTAAGGAAATGCTGAGGCTCCTGCAGAGGTATCAGGAGGGTGGTTTCTAGCAGAGGAAGGAAGTGTTGAAAGCCTCTGGTTTAACACTACCTGTCATCTTTCTGGGGTTTGAAAATGCAGAAATTGGAGCAGTCTATAATACTGAGAAGCCCAATGCAATGGGCACCCTGCTCAACCACCTCAGCTGAGCATCACGTCCACAGGCTCCAATGTTCCTGACGTCCAAACAACTATTATGTCTGCCTTGTAAAACTAATACCTACATATGATGGCCATCTGTTTAGCTCATATAAAGTAGATCTCACTCCCAGATTTACTGCAATTGTGTTTCATAGAATAGGCACTTATGTCTGTGTCCAAAATTATGTGGAAAGAAATCTAAGAGTTCTTCACATGCTCTGCCACACTCTTTGACACCTCCTCCGGAAATTACACCTGGAACACATTTCTTATTGCCTAGTTCTCAGCTGAGCAGAAAGGTGGGTGTCTGTACTCATGTCTAGGAGATTCTACTTACTCCCACTTGGAATTTACAAAATGGTCTACAAAAAGCTTGAACACATATACCACTACATTCTGTGAAAAGTGGGTCACTTTCTTTTAAAGGATTGTATGAGAAAGTTTTTATTTGATAGGCTAGCATTAGGTCTTTTTGTTTTGAGAAGTTAAAGGTGTGGATTCTTCTTAATTTTGTGAATTCTTTTCAACTTAATTTAAAAATACTGTTTCAGCTCTTAAGCACATCCTCTCCTCCTCCACAGCCACACCATGTTTATACCCAAAAAAAAGATTCTTATGGGGAGGATTTAAGTACCTTTACCTGAAGAAAGGCTACTGTTCTTCAACCCCTGCTACCACTATGCACTGATAAAAACAAATAACTAAAACTAGGATGAAAAAACTAAATCAGCACTAAGTAAGATGAATGGAATTAATTTCAGTGGAATTTCTCCCCATATGATTTATCACTATTAGTAGATCCTCTTCCATTTGAGACACTATCTTTGTGTAGACATAGGTTGTCCTCACTCATGGAGTGTTATTGTCCCTCTGGCCCTGAGAAATCCCTTGGGATATAAAAGCAGAATCTAAAGGCATGAACTGAAGCTGAGGAAGAACAGGATTTTTACGTATAAGAATATGTGGGAAACCATTTGGAGAAGCCTGTGTGGACTTAACCTTATTAACTAGACATATGGATCTTATCTCCCCTGTCATGTTTCATGGGGGTTGCAGCTTCCATGGAAATCTTGATTACTCAGTGTCTCTACGTGAAGCTGGGTTGGAGGTTAATTGGGAGCAGAGTCAATACAGAGAGCTAAATGTCATCATATATATGGCTCTGGATTCCCAGAGATCTTCCATGATCTGTAGGCATCAAGGTAGTGCTTCTTTCAGGTCAAAGAGCAAATATTGTGGCTGAAAGGACAAAGGCAAAAGACAGAATAACCATAAGGGATCACTTGCACGGACTGTTAGATTAGATTAATTTTTATATGATAACTTAAAAGTCTGTTCTTATTCCTTTGTTCTCTTTTTTTTTTGGTTGTTGTTCCCTTTTTTGGGCATTTTATTTTCACTCACCTAACATTTTGTATTTCCACCTTTTGTGACTTGCTAAGAGCCTAACAAAAAATTCATTTTTATTTTTTAACACTTATAGTTCTAATTTAGGTGAGACCTATCTGCCAATACTCAATTAGATCTGTTTAAGGTTTATAAACAGCTTTTTACCATACGACCTGTCCTTTTCAGGATCTAGTAATTACTATAAGAGATAAAGAAGTAGAAATAACAAATAAAAAGAAATGTCCTGAGAAGGAAAGGATAAGAGACAGACACTGAGATTCTGAATTCTATAAATAAGGTATAAACTATGTCACATGTATATCGTAAACATAGCTGTAAGAGTCCATGCAACTTTCTTGGTAAAGACCACATAAATATGATATTAATGAAAATTATTTTTTTTTTGTCTGTAAAGGGATATAAAGTGCATATATTTTGACAATTTTGTTCAATATATGGAACATAAACACCTACAAATCTAACTAAATCAAATTTAAACACGCATACCATGCAATTCAATAACATAATATTTTCAGAACTACACATGCCACATAATTAACACCTGCAGAAATAAATGTCTGTGGCACGGACATATTTTTTACACATAAACCTCTGTACACTGAGCTAGATGAATGTTGCAATCATACTGACAAATAAGTCATGAATACCTTTCAAAGAAATTTTTATATTTATAAAAGCAACTTCCTAACAAGAATGTTCTTGTAATGTCAAACACATAAGAAGATTAAACTTAGACTTTTTGCAGACAGCCATATTGAATTGCCGTATTTATTCAGCCACTGAACCACCAGCCACTAGCATCTTTTTAGACTTCTTTGGATCTTCTACTGCACTTGCACCAGGTTGCAAGACTGGTGAAGAAAACCATCATCTCAAGGCTGGAACGGTATGGATATAGAGCAGCTCTGCCTTACACAGAAGATAAGCTATGGTTGAATGCAAATACATACTAGGTAGATTTTTAGTCACCTTACATGTTTTGTGTCTCTGTATAAGCCTAGCAAGTCAGGGTCTATGAACACAATGTACTTTCATAGGGCAAATAGGCAATATGCACAAGGTCTCACACCATTTTCTAATCTTTGGCACTTGTACACAGGTCCCATAAGCCTGTTTCTTAAAAGAACCTGCAAGGAAGAAGTGAGGAAAAGGGGGAGCTGAGTGAAAACTACTTACTGCTAAATTGCAGTAGTTAAGTGAAAGGATGGGATATCCTAGGATAAGTAGAAAAAGAGAGGTGAAGGGCATACATGATGTGCAAGAACTAAGCAAAGCAATTCAATCCACCAGGGAAAGGCAGGTGATGTTAAATGCCTGTTTTTAACAATAAGGGCAATTTTCAATTTCTAGTGTCTTGCTTGATTACCACCATTATGTGTGGATTTTTATTCCTGTGAGAAGTCTAAGCTGTTGTGATTTTTGACAAAGTTGTTCATATTACTTTCCCTTGATTTAACTTCAGCAGACAGAGGTCTGCTTGTACTTCCACTCTAAGTTGCAGTGGTCTGCCAATCAAAAAGTTGAAAATAACTGTTCTGATACAATATATACCTGTGTAAACCAAAGGCGTCTGGAAATTTCTATGCAGTTCTTGCAACTTAATAGCATAACTAGCACATAGAGTAATCTTTCACTCTAAGTTCATATATCCTGTATCTCTGGTTCTTCTTCAAAATTAAAAGCATGCATGCATTTGATAAGTGTGTGACCATTATTGAATTTTCCTTTTCTCCTTTTCTCTAGCTGACAGCTAAGTCTAAGACTTATAAAAGCAGAAGGTTCTTCAGGCTTGCAGTTTCTACATCATAGATCATATTTCCAAGAGCTGTGATTGTACCATGCTCAAAATTCTGTCACTTTAAAAAAAGCGACATCTATTCCATATTGTATGTGACCTTGAGCTGTTCGACAGATTGACTGGTGCTAAGGAAGCTCCATATTGTTATACTGTAAAAGCAAAGAAAGAATTTTGCTATTCTGACGTATAACACAATTTGCCTCTTTGTTCAGATTCATTTTTTTCTTTGTGAATGGCAGCCCCAAGATTTTTAACTCAAGTCTCTCTCAGTTGAGCCTTATGTTCATTAACATAAGTTCATTTGAAACTCCACAGCTCTATGGATGGTAGACATAGCAGGAAGTTACTTTTTTTGTCTTACTTCCTAGCAGATTAGCTATTTGCATTTTTTTTTTTTTTTTCCTTCCTGGGTAATCCTTCAGTCCATGGTAATAGAATCTGCTGATTTCATGTATTTGCTTTCGGAAATCTGAAGGACTTACAAAGTCTTCGCAGTTCATCAGATACATTTCATTAGCCATTAGCTGAAACTATTTCATCAGAAAATCAGTTTCAGCATCTGAAACATATCATGGTATTTGATAATAATCACTACAAGTAGACAAATTATTCTTCCTGTTTACAAAGGCTAAGTATTACACTTCAGGTTCCTCGCTCTGTACATTGAATGTGCCCTGTCAACCTGCTAGGAACACCATTTTTCAAGAAGTACAGCTATTAACTTACAGTTATTAACTTTAACTGTTACTAGGGGTACTTTGGAGGATGAAAGGAAATATTACTGCCCCTCACTTTCTGGGAAATGAATTCTATTCAATTGGTTGTAAACAAGATTATGCATAGGGCTCAAGTATTATTTTTTCTCCCTGTTTGTCAGATTATTGACTGAATGGATAGTGGTAAAATTTCTCTCTCTCATTTGTGAATTGTGTCTAACAGTATCCCAAAATATTTTGTTCAGGGAAGCAGTTGGCTGAACATGACTCCTCACCTGGCTGCTTTCATCTGTCAGCAATGTTGAGGTTAAACTGTAATGCTGAGCATCAGATAAGAAGCCCCAGTCAGAACAAAATATTCACACAGTCTGAAAGGAAAATTTAATGTTATCTTAATTTCTTCAAGAGTTTCTTTTCCTTGCTTCACCTATTTAATTTTTCAGGTCTGTTGCAAATGTGTAGGGGAGAAGAGCTACCATAGTTTTAGCTTGGTGTGCAGCTACTTCATATCAGAAAAAAAAAAAAAAAAGAACATCATGTAGTTCACCTTCTCTTTGTGGTAAAATGAGTTGTAGTGAGACTCTCAACATCAGACTTTCATTGCAGTTTTGGAAGATCCATAGCATGACTTGTATTGTAGAACCTGCTGGTATAAGCAGGAAAAAAAAATGTCACTATTATAGTAGGTGAAAAAAATACATAGATAAATATTCTCATTAAAGAGAATACATTCTTATTAAAATTAACCTTTCACTTCTGAGGTTTGAAGAAAACATAACTAGATATTTGAACCATAACATTTTTCCAGAAGATCAAATTAGATTGAAAATAGGACAGCGTTTTGGCCAATATTCATCAGTGTCCTCTTTGACATTTTTATATTTAGATCCAAGACAGGCAGTGCTGGTTTTAGACAGAATCGAATAGTTATAAAATGCTAAAAAGAAATTATGAGACTATTCTGCTAATGGGGCATTTGACTTCCTTCCTCTGGCTTGAAGAGATGAATGTTTTGCAGACAGCCATCAAGAGAATTACTTCTCACTGCGGCCAGGTAAGCGTTTCCCAGCTTCATGCTTTATACTGAATAGAAAAGATGCTCTACTAGTGCCATATTCTCAAGAGTCCTCCATTGCCCTGCATCACAGCACCAAAGACTGCACAACCATCCAGGGGAAGAGAAAAGTTCAGTTTGTGTGGGAATTCACCTACTTGGATGAACTTTTCCTACCAGCCAAAAGCATATCCTGCAGCGCTACAGCTGCCTTTGGATTTCCTCAGGGGACTTTAATAACCATTTCTGCAGAGACCTGAACCTATAGCAGCCTTTAGATGCGGGTTTTTCATGATTCACATCCTCAAAGAATTCCCCAGGCAGTTTTCTCCCTTTCTAGATGGGAAACCAATGAGTTGGAAATTATGTGAGCACACCTAATTTTCAAACATTTCAACCTTGTGCTTTTTATTGCTCCAGTAATAATTTGAAGAAATTCATCATCCTCTTTCAGATCATGATTTCTGGGCACACTTCACAATCAAACTGCTCTAATCCTTCAAGCTGACCTTTCAAGTTATGTATTAAAGTTGATTGCATTTTGTGTCACATCAAACAAATTACTTGGGTCAAGATAAGAACTTCTTGTGAATCTTTTTTCATTGCTTCTATGGACCCAAATCTGAAACTTGAAGCAGGGGCAGGTTCAAGGCTGAATAATACACTTGTGACACAAATCTTTCGTAACGGCATTTCGCTATTTCTCCCTGTTTATGAAGAAAGGCAAGCTGTGCTGAGATTGCACAGTGCATTAGGTGACCAACAGGGAAGTCTGAGTGACAGCAGTGTGGAATGCATAAACTATTTAAACATAAAAAATAATTCATATTTCAGAATATTTTTTTATCCCTAAAAGCAAAGTTTTGTGGCATATGTTTATCAGCTAACACTGCATGACAAAATGTTATTTCGTCAGCTGCATCCAGTCATGTCTCATTTTGCAGCTTTACCCCATAATTGCACCAAACATCAAAACCAAAAATAAAATGGGTAACAAGGTCCAGAACCCCTTAGTACTACCAAGGGTTGAAGAAACTGCCTTGGCTGAGAAAGGGAATGAAAGTGCCCAAAGATGGGGAAAAAAATCACATGTTGGGAAATAAAAGAACATGAGGACATTGAGACTTGTCTTTCAAATGCATGTGAGCATTCAAGTTTTATGATACTGAAGAACTATGTGGTGTAATTAATATGCTATTCATTGAACATTTAACTAAGTTGTAGTTACTGCATATTTTGAATTCTCATGCAAAGACAAGCATTAAAGTAATGTGTTCATCACAATCACTTACCAGCTTTATTTAAGCCATACTTTTAATGTATCTGCTTCAATAATTAACAGCGCTAGAGCTTGAGGCCTTAACACCACCTTAACCTGGCAGGTGCAACAGGTAAATATTGAACAGCTACAGGCAATTTGCTTTGAAAGCAAATTTTCCATGACTTTCAAGTTCCTGTAAAAGACAATATAAAATAATATGAATTTCTCCATAGTATTAAAATACTAAAAAACTGAGAAGGGTCAGCTGTCTTCCAGTAAGACTGAGGACCAGAAAGATTCCCCAGGGAATAAGCCTACCCAAATAGTCCATGTGTGACCATAAATATAAGCATGTATATACATTTATATAGGGGTTTATTTTATCTCTCATTAACTTAGGTGTTTACCATAAACAAGATTGGTTTTTGCCTGATTTTGTGCATATTTTTAAATGTTATACATATAATGGAAAGATGACACCTTTCTTCTTTTTTCATTAGATTCATCTTTATCTCGTGGAAAGAGGGTCCCAACGTTTTATTTTGGTTAGCAGTTCTTCCTTCATCTTCACGGTTATGATGTACTCTTTTTTGATAGTTATGGCAACCAGTAATGGTAGTGTGAAAGCAGCGTTGTCCAGGGTTGGTTTTTTTCTTTATCAACTTCATATTGTCAAACCAGAGCACTCTTTTTTGTTCTTATTCCTTTTACACCAAAATAAGTGTATTCCTCAGAATCACTTAAAGATCACTAAATCTTAATAATTACTACTAATCTGAATCAGATGCTGTATTTAACTGCAGGTTCACAGTGAAATCAGTGGGGTTTGTATCATTAGACTGTTATTCCTGTTCTGCACTACTAATGTCAAATGAGTCAGGATCAGAAATAAAAGGAACTGAGCAGTTTTGTCACAAAATAGACACCATATCATTGGAAAATTTTGGAATAGATGAAACATCAGTAAATAGTTATTCATAATTCTTGTTCATACATTGTTTGGAAATAGTCATCTGCATATGCAGCTACTATAAATACCTGCATATAGTTTAAATAATGTGTAGGCAACATAGTCTAAAGCATAATTTTTTTACAAATAGCAACAATTACACACAGTGCTCAGTGGATTATATATTAATCCACTAATGACTCACAGAAATTACTACTCAAATTTGTGCCACCTAAGTTATTTTGATATCTCCTTTAAGTATGTTCTTGTCAGCCAGAAAACATCAATATGGTTAGAAGGAAATTGCTTTCAACTCTCATACAATAACAAGCTACTACAAAAAAAGAGCAGAAGTTAAAAATAAAATATAGATGGGTAAAAGACAAGTTCCCTTTATTCCCCTGTCTCTACCACCCCCTCGGAAAGAAAAAAAAAAAAAAAGAGAATGGTAAAATACTGATAAACTGAACTTTTAAACATAGTTAGTTTCTATATAAAATAAATTGAACTCCACTGTTCACTCATTGCATCCCTCCTCTTCTGCTTAATCTCTTCATGAAGAGGACTTCCCTTGGAAGTGGAACTTTTTTCTGCCTAAGGCACAACTCCCATCAGCTTTATCGGTTCTGAATGTCAGACCCTGCAAAGAGCAAAGGTCCATCCTTAGCTCACTTATAAATCCAGTTCCCTTTGTACAGCAGTGCACCAGAATACTTTGAGTTACTAGTTTAAATCAATTCATCTTGATGCATATCATGTTTTTACACCCATTTAAAGAAAAGATTGATTGTTATCCATATGTCAAAGTCTCCCATACAAAAAAACAGATTAAAAATTTCTTGTATTACTATTGATCTTTAGTATTTGAAGAACTGGATGGTCACACACCAGACTGCTGCTAAAAGAAAATGGTGTAATACTTAATGAGTCTCTAATGGATACTCTGAAATCCAGCACGAGATTGCAGTTCATTCTTCTCAGTGCAGCTGAAAGATATGACAATTCCAAAATATTAACATACAAACTGCTTCCTGAAGTGCTGAGTGCTAGCACATTAGGCTGTTTAATTTTTACTGCAAAGTCTTATTGTTTAATAGTTCAAACAAGTCTGCTGGATAGGTTGCTACAAACACTGGGATGAGAAACAGATTTTAGGAGAGGTAACCTCGAAAAATGAAGTAACTCTTCACCAAATTTGAATATTAACAAGTATTAGATTATTCCAGTTCAGTCTGTAATAAATAAATGACCAAAAGTTCATGATGCTGAAGCAGTAGCTTTTTGGTGTTTAATATGGTGCAACACTTTCCATCATAAACTATGTGGTTTCAGCTTTCAATATTTTTCATTTAGACAGGAAAACTTTCAGTTCCTGTTAATATGTGTATACCTCTCAATATGTTTTCATTTAAGGGCTAGTCTTAACATGTTTTCAGCACTAAAATATGACTTCATGGCAGTGAAAAGGTAGGAAGAATATTTGATGAGAACAGCTTTACATACCATTGGGTCTTGTTCTTCAAGACATTACCATCATTTAAAAGAAATTTCTGTGCTTCAGTGGGACAGCATAAATCTTACTCTCCTCTTGGCAGAAGTAGCATGTTCTTCTCTTCCCTAACATTTCCCACCCACACTTCTAAGAATCTGGGTAAGGAGTCACCTCCTATGGAGCAGAGTTTTGTGGTGGCTTCAGGATTTTCTTTCTCCAGAAATTCATGTGAAAAAAACCTGCCAGAAAATGTTACCTTACTGGATAGCTTATCCTTTTACAATTAAGGATGGTATTGTCTCTGTTCCAAGTCCACAAATCTTTTTATATTTCATTGTAAACAGGAAATTCAATTTAAAAGTTATCTTCAACATTTGATGCTGAATATTCTGGAGCCAAAGAAATTTAGAACATTTGTAAAAGCAAATTTATTCCCTTGAATGTTTACAGAGGGAGAAGTAATCTCATTATTGTATTGTATTACATTGACACAGGAACAAGGAAAAGGACAAACTTTAGACGTACATGTTACTTGTGTAAAAAAAAAAACCTTTTGTGACTGCTGATTATGGGTTGGTAATGAATATATTGTGTTTACATGGATTTTGTGTATGTGTACAATTTAAGCTTCAGCTCCTTTATGATTCAACTTTCTCATGTTATCCTTGCTGAGACTAAACAGATGACTATATTGGAGTCACAGGAGTACAAATCTTCAGGTTTTCCCTTACACACATGTTCAGAGGTGAACAGAGGTGTTCAGAGAAAAGAACTCCTGACAAATGTGGTGAAAACCTGAGGGATGTAAGGGATGGGAGAAGGTATTGATCTTTGTAGACAATTAGGTAAAAAGGGCAATAAAATGATTGATTTTGCCACATTAAGTCATGTAAATCAAAGCTTGAGTCAACCAGACAGAGAAGGCTTAGACTGTACAGAGAAAGCTGGATTTCAGATGCTGATATCCTACGGCTGCCTACTGTTTTCATGAAGTAAAATGTCCTGGACATACATTAGAGTCTGATTTTTTAAGGTGCAGAAAATATTCCACTCTAATTAAAGGCAATGGGAGCTGTAGCTGCCTTTTATAGCTGAATAATCAGGCATTTACTGCTTTTATAGCCACAGCAGGCGCTTTTTTTTTTTTTTTTTTAAATAAATGAGCACTTAAACTCTTAAATTCTTTCCTGAACTGCTGGAAACAACCAAATACTTAGCATTTTAGAAAAAAACAGACCACTCATGTAAGTACCTTTAAAAAGAAAGATCTAGGGTCTTAATATTAGGGCCCCACTTAGAAAGGAAATCTTATGTAATGTAATTAACCTGTGATTATAATATTAATAAACTACTTCTCAAGGACACACTTTATGAATGTATACTTGCGAACATGAATAATTGGATTAAAAATGCAGCTGAAAAATAGACACAACAAAGAATGAGTTTGTTACTTTATTGTTAAATGGTAGACGTTCTGCAATATTTCAGTTTTACTTTTCACAAAAGTCTTCTCCATAACACTGTGGATTTGGAGTTGTTCTTTGCCTGGTGGAGGGAAAATTCAAACTGTAACCACTCAGCAGTGGTAATTCATGACCAAGAGTGATCTGGCATGGATGGCAAGAAGGTCTGACTGCAGAAGGGGTTAAACTGGCTGGAAGCAGGGATGCCAGGAACAGAACTCCCTGAAAGAGAGTGAAGTTTGCTAGTGAGATAAGAAATGCCATTGTGTTTTCTTGTAGCAATCAACCATGCCATGTGAATACTCATGGACCACCTTTGTCAGCAGAGAGTGCTGGGGGATGAACCCAACACCAGGTTGATGTGCCTGATGTCAATGCTGATGTGATTGGTGCTGGTGCAAGTGTATATAAGGACTTGGCTCGTGCCACATCTTACAGATCAGCTTATGGTGGTAGGACTCCATCTAATGCATTGTATTTGAGCATATAAATTCCCCAACACAGGATATATAGAATATTAGATACCTTTGTTTCTAAGGAGGCAATGCCCGGTTGGGACTCACTTGCCTGAACTCGCCAATATCCACTGGTGCTGAAGCTGTGAGGTTTCACACTGCTCTGTAACGGTCTCACAGTGATCAAATGAAGGCAGGTCCGCTTGGAGACCAGCTACAGGAGATGTAGAAGAGAGCAACAAAAGAGACCTGAAAAACACAGCTGCAAGAATTAGTATTTTTTTCCTGCTGAAGACTGAAGATAAATGGGATAATGGCTTTCAACCTCTTCCCCCTTTTCACCAGGGATGAAACAAGTAGAAATGGAGGTAAGTTACAGCCAAAGTCACTAAGAGAAGAATGTTGTGACTGAAAGTCTAGTACAGCACTGAAATGAGTTGTCTGGGGAAGTGCCATAAAACCCCTGCTAATGGAAATTCTTAAAACCAAGTTAAAGGCATCTGCCAGGAAGGGTTCTGGAGTACCTGACTCCACCTTGGACACTCATCTGCTCTCAGCAGTCCATGTAGTACAATATATATTTATGAACAAAGTATAGAGAGCTCTTAGCTGAAAGGCAGACTTGTGAAAAATGACAGAAAGACATGACACAGTCCTTAGTGGTCCAGATTGCAGGGGGTCCAAGTGGGAATTTTAATGCTACTGAAATAGCAACATGATCAGATTCACACATTTGTAAGTTTTATAGGATAGTTTCCTTTGTATAAAAAGAAATTCCACTGAATAAACTAAAATTGTAAATACAGTTTTCAAACTGGTGTAGAACACTGCTTTTTTAATGACTTTCAAGGATAATGTAACACTAAAGGTAGAAGAAAGAACAAAAGAATGCTCATTACAGAAATCTTATTCTTTGTATTACCGCAGTTACTCAGCATACTTTACTACACTCTGTGGACACAGTTCACAAAATTACATTAGAAGAGCAGGTTAAATAGGCTAGGAGTTTCATTTACATAATGCTTGACATTCAGAAAGCTCCTTCAATTAGTCAATCACTTAAGACTTCTTGCATTGTGAAATGGCTTCCTATAAAATAAGGAGCCTTAGTTGTCAAGTATTAGGTAAGTATAATTCAATTAAAAAGTAATGAAACCGCATTAGATTAAATAAAATATGACGTGCATTTTTGCAAAGGTTGCAAATTTTCATTCTTTAAAACTTGCCAGTGTATGACTCATTTTTTTTATTTTTTTTTTAATTTAGGCAACATTTTAGTAGTTTGCATCTTCTAACAGGAAATTTCTACCCACTGCTAAAGCAGCTGAACAAAACCTAGCTGTCTACTTAAGGTTGCATTTCTTAATGGCAAATTATAGCGTGGAGAGCCAGCACAAAATCTTTCTACCACTGCTAGTCTCACATACCAGTAAAGGCAGCATTTATGGTGGAAAAGAATCTGTTTTCCATTCTGCTATTATAAGCTGCCAGAATGGCATCTTACAACTCAGATGCCACTGCATCAATAACCACAGTTTGGAAGCTGGATGGTTTCATGCTGGGAATGGGACCAGCTCTTGCATGACTTCAGGCTCTATTTCTGCCTCTCTCTCTAACTCTGCAATGACTCTAGTTTAGGGTGTCCAAATAATTTTCCCACATTATTATCTAGATGTTTATGACTTTTGCATCCAATGACTCTCTGAAAAAGAGGAGTATATTAGTTTGCTTAAAGTACACTCATTTTCAACAGAATAGTAGAACGTATCTCTGCAGACATTTTCATTAGAAATTCAAATTACCTGGTTTTTCTATAGGACTTTCCTCTACCATAAAAGACTATTGTTGACGATAATTTGTATTTTAAATAGACTGTCACATGACCATGTAAAATAGGCAAATAATTGCAAGAACAGAACGTTCTGAATGCCGCAGGTTCTAAATTAACATTTTTGTCTCAGAAGGTTGTATCAGAACAATATTTAGCAGATTAAAATAATTTCTTTTTCTGCTCTGTTGCACACAACCTTTTAAAGTACATGCAGCACAGATATAGGTTTCTGTATGAATTGCAAATGACCTTTTAAGACTTTAAGCTGTAGCTTATCGGTAGTACACCTGCTGTAACATCTTTGCAAAGTTTATTACTTTTGAGCACATTTCATCGACTTTTCTTTAACTATTTGGTATTCCTTTAAAGTAACAAACCTACAAATCTGTGGATTTTAGAATGTTTCTTCTGTTCTAGGAAAAAGCTCACAAAAAAAAAGTGGCTTTATTGATTGCTTTTTAATTCAATTTTAAATTTTTCATTAAAAAATAAATATTATTAAAATAAATGGCACAAGACACAGAGTTTAGTTAGTACCTTTAAAGGGAGATTTGTGTAGTAAAAAATGTTACATCCCTCTTTCCAGACTCACTAGAGCTGATGAAGCCAAACAATGGAATTCTTAAGGGTTAATTCTGCTTTCATACAAACTCTGCTCATACAGAACTGTCTCTCTGTATTGTTTTTGGTAATTTTGGCTGGTATCAGAGTTGAGCATTTAAATACTTAAAAACCATATTTTTAAAAAATTTCGAGTGACTATGCTTTAATCATGTACAGTCAACCAGGAAAATATTGAAATCAATTCTTCCTCTTTATTGTGCCAAAAAGCTGAAAGGAGTTGGGGGCGGGAGGTAATACCTTGAGGCTTTTCAGCTGCTGAGATGGTGTGGCCTTTATGCCCCTTGCTGAGGATTTAAAACTGCACAAAGTACACAACCTAACTCTGGCTGTCAACTACTTACCTACATTTTTTCTGCTGTGTATTGTTAGATAAGTACCTCCCCCAAAAAACTATTGCCTAACTGTGAGAAACATTATGGTGGACTCCATGTAAAGGATCTGATAGACCAATACCTTTGTGCTGCTGCCCAAGTGGGAAAGGACCAGCACTTAACGACAAGTTTCCAGTTGCTTTCAGCCATCTAACAATGAGACGTTGCTCAGTGTTAGTGCATGTTTATAACAATATAAATGTGTGCCTTTTTAATAAAGACACATCTCAAAGTAGGTATTCCATTCTCCATAGACTTTCCCTGGAATGGGAAAATTTCATTAGTGCACTTAAGCTTCCTTCCAAAGTGTTCCTGAAAAAATTGTGAGAATAAGAATGGAAAGTAACTGATTGCAGAGAAGCTTAAGTTAAGTTAATGGTCAGGTGTTTTCACTCTTTTTTACAGACATGGGATAAGGTGGGTTCACCTTATAGATCTATGGTTAGACTTTCATGTAAATGAAGACTTTCAATACCATATGAATGGGGAAATATATTGGGGAAAAAATAGAAGAAGAAGAAGAAGAAGAAGGCTGTTTCATCCCTCTAAACATTCTGCAATAACTGCTTATGATTTAATGAACTTATGTCCCATCTCTGCTTAGTAAATGATATGACAGTCACGTCATAACTCTTCACTTTTGATTGTATGAAACACCACATTTTTGTCAGGAAGATATAAAAAAAAGATGTGTGTAGAATAAAAAATAAATCACTCATTCAATAAGTACCTATGCTATTTACTAGGAAAGACAAAAGAGAAATTGAGTTCAAATTTCTATATCTCTAGCCTATTCCATAATCACCTTTTTCTGCCAAATATAAAAATATTACAATTCAAACCACCACCAGTGCAAATAAAGCTGTGACCTGTAATCGTCTTACAGAAAGCAGGAAGAACGCTAAGGTGGTAATATTCCAGGTTTTTGCCAACAAAGTAAAATATTCTTGTTAAATTGACTACACCAGGAGCCTGAATATCAAGTAGCTCACTAAAACATGACTTTTCCAACAGCTTTTTATATTTCCAAAATACAAAGTTAATGCCTTTATGATAATTCCATCTATTTAGCATATTTAAGTAAAGAGTGCGTTCATCATCCATTTTAGTGATTGTGGGAAATTGCATAATCTTGTTCAAAAAGGCAAAAAGCCAGACAAGATATTTCTGATTTTTATGTTCCAGAAATAATATCAAGGCATAAGACACACATGGCCTGTAAGCACAGGAGATAATTATTGCAATAAATATGACCATGTGTTGAATAATTAATGGTAGTAGGGTTTACAAGGGCTTCCCCTCCTCACTTTTTCCTGATACATATTCAAAGCTGTTCTCCTTCAGCTCTGTAGTAAGAGCAATGTAAAAGAATAAAAGCAAAAAAGAAATAAAATCTAGTCTCCCACACTTTATCATATTCTGTTCACATTTAGTCAACAGGTAATGAGAAAATTTCCCATCCAGTGTTTTTCCTTTCTTTGAACAACATTTTTCCAACTTACGGCTGCTTAAGGAATTCTTACTTTGCTTTGGCATTGGATAGAAATTCTGTAGTTTCTGCCATGAACTGTACAGAACATTTGTTTTCATTTGCCTTATATCCTCAGTCAACATTTCCGTTGTAAAGTTTTTTATCTCATTTGAATTTCTTAAGTCAGAGTCTTCTGTCCTGTACATTTTACCATGTTTTTCCTTTGGTTACTAATTAGCTGTCTTTTCTTTCTTTCTTGGCCTTACATATGACATTCAGTTTTAGTTTCCATGTAAAATTTGTGTTGGCTAGAGTATGATTTACTTCATTTCAGAACAGTAACAAAGCTCTAAAAATGAATGAAACTGATTTTAAGGTCATAGAAATTATGGACAGACAAGCTTTTTTACATTGTCTGGTGAATTCCCACATTTTTGTAGGTCAAATGAATTTCTGAGCATGTTTTAAAAATGACACCCAATAGGCCCTTTCTCAGAAAGACAAACAGTCATTTATCACTTAAAGAGTGTGTTCATCATACCTGCTGATCAAATGTGTTTATTAAAACTCAAAATATTAAACCTTTTTTCAGATGTATGACTCTGAGGTGCTTCTACAAGATGTCCTAGCAACACATACTTCTAGTATGTGGTCTCAGAACGCAGGTTCCTGATTACTTGTGTGCATAATGCACTCAACGGACATCACACTTAAAATAACCATAATTGTTTTTTCCAGTAGGGGCACTTTCCTCACTCTCTCCATATTTCATTGTCCTCTGAAGATATATCTCTGTCTTTATTTACAACTTGATATTTTGCCACTTGGAGTAACCTTTGCCATGCCCCGAAGATTATTACTGTTCTTATTTTCTGGAGACTAGGGAAAAAATCTCCAAATTCTTAATTCTTCTTAGTCATTTTTCCAATTTATAGGTATAGGCCACCTTCTTGGGAGTAGTTAACAGCCATCAGGTATTCCAGTCAAACATGTTTTTTCTATTCTAGAAATGGAAAAAGAGGGGTAGACTCTGTATAATAGAAAATATAATAGCATGTAAAAATTAAAATATGCTGAGAAAAGAAGCAGGGAAGGGGAAGAACAATATGTAGTACATTAAGCAGTACTTGAGAAAGTTAAAGACTTAATTTCAGGTAGGCCAATGGCCTGGAAGTTATCCTTTATAAGTGGTTAAAGGCAAACACTTTATTTCTTTATGGTAGTCTGGTTTATATAAAGAGAGCTTAAATTTATGCAAGACTCATTATACCAAGGACTTGAAAATTAAATTTTAATTGAAATCTGGTAACATCATTACCAATGTGAAAAAAAGTCATACACTTATACATACAAAAACAAAACAACTCTCACTCTTTAAAGTGCACATTAAAAACAAATTATGTCCTCAAAATAGGTAATATGGACCATTGTCTTTTGAGGACAAATTTGTTTTTAATGATTGTTTTTGGTTTTCAGCACAGCAATTTGTTGTAACATTTGTAATGAGATGTAAACTGAAAATGTCTCTCAAAAATGAGAAGTAGAGAACAAAAAATAGAGTCTGGCTGTGAGAAGAGCTTAATTCTCATTACACTAATGCATCGTATGTGCATTATTGAGAGAGATGGAAGATCTCTGTGGGGTTATATATTGCTCATTTTATTGAAAGTCTGAGAATGCAGAATATTTCAGGCAGATTTCTTGGGAGGACAAGCCAAACCTGCTAAAGTTTTCGAAAATAGATGAAACTGTATAGCTTTTCTATGTGTGTTTACAAAAATCCTATTAGGATAATAGCACTTTTTAATTTTGCACACCACTTCTGTTCAAGTTTCATGGAACATTTTGCAAATTCTGTAAGCCTCCTAAACAGTCCTGCTGGAAAGATTTATATCTCCATTTAAATAAGGAAACAGTAGCACAAACAGTTTACAAAAATAAATTTCTATATTTTTGTATTTTAACAACATTAAAAATCAGAACAGCTTTAAAAACATTGTAGTAGCTCACTTGCCCATGATTACAGCAAAATTCATTGCAAAATCAAAACCAATGATCATATGACTTGTTTGATATTCATCAGTTTTTACTCAATCCTTACTGACACATATTGACATTTGTTCTTGCATCTGGTGGTATGACTGTGTGGCTTTGCAATTGTGACAATTATTTTGGGGCGGTTTCCACATCCAAGCTTTGTGCCATATAGGCATAAAACCATCTTTACACTTCCCTATGTAAAAGTATCTTCCTGCTAAAGCATCAGCAAATTATTTGTCTTTATGGTAAGTTTTCTTTTGAAATATAAAGAATATGACCTCTGTATTGTATCTGTTTTCGGTGATGCTTTTTCCCTGAAATGGAAAGTTGGAAAAGTGATGACAACTGTTATGATGCTGTTTGATCCTCTGTACTGTAGTTCTTATGCAAATTACTGGAATATACTTTTATTGTATCTCTCTTTATGTTCTCTTTAAAATAAACCAGCCATATCTTTTCAATCTCTCTTCAGAAAAGTGTTTTTGTGTATTAAGTCATTCTAGTCATCTTCCTCTGGACAGCTTACTCTTTTCTGATGTATCCAGATGATATTCCGGATGAGGGAAAGTCACTGATTCATCTTGTGACATTATATTTTCTGCTGTTTTCCCCACCCTGTTCCTTATGCATCATTACATTTTGTTTATTTGGTTTTACTGTTGCTGTACATTTCCCAGACAATGGTGCCAGTCCTGGACCATTAGAGAGTTTCTCTCACAATATCAGGTTCACTTTATTATTCCTTCTTGATATTCCTGCAGTGTATATCTCACTTTTTGTTGGTGGTGGTATTGTTCTTTCCAGTCTCCAGAACAATATGGAGTAAAGAATATAATTTTTATATAACTATTTGCTACAATCTAGTGCCTCTTTACCTTCTTATTTTTAATTAGCTATATTCAAACAAAAACCAAAGCAAACTCTTTAGTATTTGTTTTTCTTCTGGATTCTTATTTTAATGGATGTACTTTATATTTTGTTTTGTGTCCCATTGTGCTTAGGTGCCTAATAGTAACAAATTGTATTTTGTCCAACAACTGCACTTTAAAAAGGATGTGTGTCCTAGAAGTTTCTCTTCCTTTTGTATGCCTTTGGGTAAACCTGATACACAGCAGCCAAAAAGGAAAATGTGCAAAGCTTTCACACATAGACCACCTGTCAATGGAGTTTGAATATTAGTTGGTGACCAATGACATGGACTTCAAAAATAAAAAAAAATTTATATTTAGCTCATGTCCTGTAGCAGAGAAATCCATCTGGGCCATACATTAGCTACTCTATTACCAGGACCTTGAAATGATTGCTCTAGTCCCAATAAGATGAAGCAGACTGTTATGAAACAATCACATGAGATTGTCCCTTCCATTTCAGCATGTGAGGTTGAGGACAAGGGAGAAGCAATACCTTCCCACTCTAAAATGGATTATCCAAACTGAATGAGTAGCCTGCAATGCGCTTAAGGGAATATTATCCTATTAAGGATAATAGCAAAACTTTAGGTGTCATGATTTTGCAAGGAATTTTCTTTAAGAAAGCTGCACTCACATGAAATTGAAAGAAAAAAGAATCCTTGTTTCTAGAGTGGCGCATTTCCAAATATTAACTTATTTTATACAGAAACACACAACAACTGTGCAAACCCCAGATTTTCTTGCCTTTCCCCTCCTCTTTTCCTAAATCTCTCTTCTGAGTTCTTTGTCTCTTTCTGGAGCTGAAGACTTGCTCCTTAGCACATCTCTTTCTTGCCACCCTACTGTTAAAAATGCTAACTGGTTACTTCATATTTGATTGACTGTGAAACTAAATTAAATTAAAGAACAATCCATACATGAAGTCACCGAAGCATACTGATGTCTGTCTTGCCTCTGCCACCCCATTGGCAGCATCTGTAGTAAGCATGCAATAAAAGACCTTGAGTCTTCCTATTTACTGTAGAGAGGTGCCTGGCATTGCTATTACCATCACCATCCACAGAACATCCAGTTTTACAACTAAGATGTGCCAAAACCATGGAAGATTTTGGCAACCCAAAGTAACATTTTGTATATATGCACTATGTTCATCGCAGTGACAGCTGCTCAGACAGATTTCTGAGTCTTTTGTGCCACTAGTGCTCCATGTATTTCTGTCCTTGGCAATGCTTTCAAGAGGAGAAAATACCAGCTGTTACTCCTGGC
The DNA here is from genome assembly GCF_000737465.1 of Haliaeetus leucocephalus. Classification (NCBI taxonomy): domain Eukaryota; kingdom Metazoa; phylum Chordata; class Aves; order Accipitriformes; family Accipitridae; genus Haliaeetus; species Haliaeetus leucocephalus. Next base: position 4,833,293 of record NW_010973034.1, read on the forward strand.
CACAAGGGCAGCAACAGCCGCCTTTTCTCATCACCTCAAAATAAATAACTGAGGCAGGCAACTAAATCTAGACTGAGGAATGGCTTCCATTTTTAAATTGGACTGATAAAATGATATTAACTCAATGGAGCTCTGCAAGTCTTCAGTGAAAACAACAACAAAAGTGGAAGGATGAAAACATTTGTGGTTTTGGGTTTGTTTTTTTTGTTTCTCAGAATACTTTTAACAGAGAGCCAATGTGCCTTTTTTCTCCCTCCCACTAAATAGTCATATAAATCACTGGTGCAATGATACCCCATATCTACAGAAGAGATAGAAAGATGCATTTATGCAGGATCATCCAAAAAGATCATTGCAGACCCTAAGCCTAATGGTTTCAAAAATTCTGCAAATGTCTGTGTCTTCTCTGTCTTATATATCAACAGAATATATTTTCGCCCCCCCCTTTTCAGTTTTCAGGTTACCCATTTGGGCTACATTTGTACATCATCACTTGCACATTAAATATATTTTAAAAGACACCTCAGAGTCAGTCACAACACAGGTGTGACTGGAGGCAAAAGAGTTAATTTCCAAGTATCCCCACATATAGCTGATAGAGAAAAGTTAATAGGCATAACCATCACTTTCCTACTTTAATTCCTCCTTGAAGGTCCCTGGCCAGTGACTGGGAGGGCAGGGAGCTGTGGCTATAGCCCCAGTTAGTTTGTTTCATCAGTGACAACTGCCTACCATGGGGTTGCTGTAAACCACCCTGTTAGGATTACAGACTTCTCCTCCTGGTGAATTTTCACCTTTGGCTTCTTATTGTAACAGTTCAGGTGTTTCAGATAGGACTTCTCATTCACAATGTGCGGCATGACATTTTGCTCAAGAAGAGCCTAACTTGGCTGCTAATTAGATTTTACAGTGGCTACTATAAATATACTTCAATATTTGCTTTAGTAAGTATTTATTATTGCACCAATGTCTTTCATAGAAGATACTGTTAAGTCAATAGCCATACAGATTCTAGTTGCTGGATAAACACGTGACATTAATTCTGCTAAGATGTTAAACAGATTGGGGGAATAGCAAGGAAAATTAATAAGAATGCATTTTGTTTAGTTAAGTTAGCTACTAACAGTGATTTTAAGACTAGGCAAATAAACTCCAGGAATCTGCAGAACCCCTACAAATGTAGCAGTAGTTACAAGAAGTGTATCTTCGAAAGAGTCCAAGGGCCAGTTTCTTAATTTTAGATGTATCTGCTATTCCTGTAACTCCAGGAAAAATTAAAATCTCCTTATGCACACAAGCTGAGTAGCAGGTTTTCTTCAGCTTGCAGTTTTGCAGTTCTTCTGGGATTAGAAACTGGCCCTGAAAACAGAGCATGTCAGACGTCTGAGTCACTGTCACCCCTTCATGCATGAATAAACAATTCTTCTCCACTTTCTTCAACTCCTTTTTTCACAGCACCGTGGCGTTCAGGTCTTGAGCCTTTCTCCTGGCATTATACCCTTCACAGGTTGCGATGTTAATGTATTGAATATTCAAATTGCCACTATTTGCTAAATCTGATTTTTTTTCTGTATTACATGTAATTCTTCAGAAACAGTTCACTCAGCCAAAAGTTTTGGGTTGCAGGGGGTGATCTTACATTCTTATGCTGCTGGTAATAGAAAGGGGAGTATACATATCATAACACATTAAAGCTACACGTTTGTAATGTTTCTGCAGTGCTATCCTTTTATGTGAGCTTCCTATTATCATAGGATATCATATCATTCAGCTCTACCTTCCATAAAGAACAAAAGCATCGCTAAGTATTACCTGTTATCTGCCATCCAATACACATTCAGATACTGTGTGATTAAGCAGTCTACGAAACAGAACCATTTTTTCTCATTATTGGAGACTAAGAATGGCTTTATATCATTTTCAAGACAGACACAGGGAGGCACAAAACTACCAAATTTTGAGTTTAATTTACAAAAATAAATTCTGACTTAAACTATGTACACCATGTCTGCTCTAGCAAATACATAATGTTACTGTTGTGAGAAAACATATATATAAAGAGTAATTTCAGAAAGAGGCACAATCTGATTTTATGCACTTTAAATGGCTCTTCTGGCATTGTTTTGAAATATGCATTTTTGTGTTTCAATTTCATTTCTTTATAAGATTTTATTTTAAAATATAAAAATCTATCAAACCTTGTAGTATAAGCACAGAACATAAATTCAAAATCTAACTTTCAATTTAGCTGTTGTGTATCCTACCACACAAAAGGGCTTTTTCTCTCAGGAGATGAAATCCCGATCCACAGGTATTAATAGCGAACTTTGGCTAAGTTGCAGGGTTTCATTATGTCGATCTGTCTCTTGATATGCAAGCTAACAGCGATCTGAAGTACCATGTGGATAACATGCTCTGTCAACACAGCCAGAAGCAGGAGACTGAATCTGAGAGAAAGCAACAAATCTTGCATATAATGTCCTTTCCCAGCAGAATGGATGATGTAGTTAGTATTCAAGAAGACCAGACAACTGGCAATGAAAGAATGAAGGAGAGGGATAACCAGCAGTTGCACTGATGGGATCAGGTAGTTTCTATGTAGTGACTCCATGTAAAACATATAGCTGAGGAGAGCGAAAGTCTGGTGGGCATCTGAAGGATAGTGAGAAGTTTGACTCTTGATTTTCATACAACCAGTGCAGTTCTTTTACAGGATATGGCAAACACTTTGACATACTTACTAATTTGCTCTTTTTGTCACTATTTTATGTAGTGGTTTTGAGCAACTTTAGCTGTCAGTGAATTCACTGAGATTGGGGAAAATCTGGGACTGAATTGACACAGCCCTTGTAGATGTCCTCAGCTTGGTTGTTAGGACTTGGGCACAGTTAGCTTAGAAAGAACTATAGATTTAGACCTAATAAAGACAAGTTTGGCTTGCATAACTTGAGGGTGACCATAAAAGGCTAAAAGACACATCTGCAAGGATTTATATACTTGTAGATGTCTACACCACAGTAGGATACAGGGTTGATTCCTAAAAGTAAAATGAAGGCTTTTAAGGTGACTTTTACACTCCACAAAGAGTCTACCAAACGCCCAAGTTGTACCACAGTATGAGTAAGAACAGCTGCTATTCATTACTAAGTGTAACACTTCTTGGCTTCTTGATTAAAGTCTGGTCTGATCTTGATTTACATTGGCTGCTTATCTGGATCAGTACTCCCAGTTTGCCTCAAGTAGAGGGGCAGGAATTCACATAGACTCCTGCAGTTACCGTGATGACCCAGTTTTTGACATATCACAACAAAGATCACTTTAGAAGTGCAAAGTTAAGCTGAAGTTAAACAGGGAATCAGAAAAAGCAGACTAAACAAACGTGCTTGCCCCAGAAAAATGAAGAAAGAATCAAAGAACAGAAAAAAAATAAAGATTTAATAGATCATTCAGTGATGTAATAATATATATATGTAAACTAGACTATCTATCTTTCTCACCTTTATGACCAAGCCTGTCATTTTTTTCACATATTTGAAATTGCATAGTGTTTATACATCTTTAATTTATGTTTCACAGCTTTTGTGGGAGCAGTTTAAAGACCGGCTTTCACATGACCTGTACAGGTAAAAATTGTTTGGTTTTTTTCTAGTATGAAAATACATGTTCTGCCTATACATCAGGACCAGAGACTTGACAAGAGAAATCTTAGAACTCTTTGATACAAGGAGCTTTCACATTTGAAAGAATAACAGTTGTAATTTAATTTTTTTTAATTTTTAATTTTTTTAAATTTAATTTCAAAGATTTCGCAGACAGCGCACATTTTATAACAAAAAAATTAAGTTGATAATATTTCAAGAAACAGAATTCACTAACCAAAATAATGTTCTTTCTATTTATATACAAAAAATCCCATAACTTCTACTATAAAAAGAGATGTCTGACCATTTTTAGAAACCAAAATGTCATTTTAAAATTTCTTCTTGTTAATCATATGTTATTCTACTTGTTGACTAACACTTAAGTGCTGAGCTGCACTTCTGAAAACAAGAAAAAAACTTTTTTTGTTGGTTTCATCTGTTGAAATCACCTTTTAGATCATGAGAAATCTTTGAAGTTCCCATAGTTACAAGCCTTGCTGAGGTTTTAGGCATAGGATGATTTAATATTCTGAACCTGTAGCTCTTCAAAAGATTTGTCATAATCTGCATATAGATGATATGTATAGAAAAAATCACACAGGAACAGTTCGAATACAAAGATAACATAAAAAGTCCTCCATATACTTTTGGGCTTTCTTGTACAATTGTGATCCCCAAAAAAACATCATAAAAGCAGTTATTTGACCACATCTAGCTGATGTAACATAAAAAATAATTCCTTCATTTCAATCAGTTTGAATTTGGACAGTAGTCATTAAAGGGCTCTAGTTTTTTTCTTCCTTTTTTTTTTTTTTTTTTTTTTTTTCTTTTTTTGAAGATTAGTAATAAACAGATTTGGGATGACTGCAAAAACTAGAACTCTGAGATTTATGGAAGTGCTAGCTGGTGACCTATTACTTCTTGAAAAAGAAAATAAAAAGTTGTCAAAGATCAATTAAGCTTAAGGGGAGGAGGCTTAATTAGCTCCTGCAATCCCTGTGATGCTTGAAAGAAAAAAGAAAAATCCAAGCAAAGCAATCTTTTTTGGCACAAAATTCAGCATGTCTCATTTTGGCACACAGCGGTATTTCACTGTTTATTTCTCCTGTTTTTCCTTTCTGCAGTGTTTAGAATAAAACAGACAATTTTTTAAGTCTTATCTGTGCAACAATGGTGGTGTTCTGGGGTTGCCCTAAGCTATAAGAAAGTTCTTATAGGTGGCTTATTGTTTGGGCAGGAAGAAGTTGTTCCCAAACTTTGGCACTTCACATTGCTATTTCTCACACTGATCTTTGCAGCTTTGTGAAAAACCCACATATCTTTCCAGACACTCTAAAACTTTGGTGGCTTCTAAATCAGATCAGGCTTCTAACTGCAAAATTGGAGAAAATATACATTTTTTTTCTGACCAATGGAATACTTCATACCTTAAATTGTAACCAATGAGTGAAGGCACCACAGTGTAGTTCAAGAGTCCAAAGTCTGTAAGAAAAAGGGCATGGCCTAACCACACATATTAATCACTATTCAGAAGTACAGAAAAGATACAATACTTATTACCCATGTAAAAGTGCTAAAATTTATTTCCCCACTCCCAAATATTTTCTGGTTTTTAATATGTTGAGTCACATGCCTAGGAACAGAAAAAAAAAATAACCTACCTGGTTTATGTAGTGGCTTCCCTTTAATAAAATTTCACTATAAATTAGGTTTCTGCCTCCAGACAACAGAAATAATCACTACCCAATGGTTAATAACTGAATATTTCAGAAACAAATTGTTACTTAACAAATATTACATGAAAAACTCCCATTAACGTGAACAAGCGCTTCTTTTTTATTATCAAATCACAGATCATTTTTCAACATCTGCTTATGTTTCTACAGAGTTCTGTTCACCTGAGCCTTAGATCTTCAGACACATTGCTGAAAAATCTGTAAATTAGCAATGGTAGTTTGGTGTTCTTAGCTTTGGACAGACGCTAATATTTAAGGGATGCTGGAGAGAGGAAGAGTATTTTACTTCTAAGCACTTCAGAGGTAAACACACATCTGAGCTATGACACATTGGCAAACAGGCATAAAATGATGTCACCCGTTGATTGGATTATGTCAGGTAATTCACTGCCAAGGAACACAAGTTTTTGTGATGTTGACACAGAAATTATAGAGCATCTTTGCAGAAAATCTGGGAGTAGCAGACCGGTAGATTATGGCTAATGGTGAAGAGGCACATCTGTATTAATCAGCATGTGCACTGAACAAAACAGTGTGTTCTGTATTTCTCAGGCCATGAGTGTGTATTCTTTTTCAGGGCTGTGGCTGAGTATAATAAGTTAGAAAAGATTGGTTTGGGCATCCCTTCCTGCTATCATAGAAGGCCTCAAGGATGGGAGAGTCAAAAGATCAAAGTAGTATAAGCACTTGCTCTCTGCCCTCAGTCAAAAATGTGTGAGTTATTCAGTGCATTTTGTACCTAAGAATCAGGCAAAGTTCAAGAAGTCACATTTTTAATCAGCTATTTGGTAGGAAGGAAGTGATAAAAATCTGAAACTGAAAATTTACAACATGATTGTGTTACTTAAAAGAGCTCCCACCTTCCATTTGCTTTACACAGCCAGTTTGGTGGCCTGGGACTTTCAAAAGGAAAAAACATGAGGGACCCAGAACTTCAGTGAGTGAATGCATTTCTGCAGAATACCTCTGCTTGGAAAGCTTCTTTATCTCTGAAAATACCAAGCAAATCATACAATGTGAATTACATGGTTTGTACAAGATGGGATTTTCTCGACTTTTTAGAAAATCTCACCAATTTGCAACCAAGTTATTCATGGAAATACTAGTAATGTTTATGAGAGCAGAATTAGAACAAAATTTTACTATTATTAATTATTATTGTTACTTATTTGTATTATAACACAGGTATGCAAGGAAAAGGTAATTGTGATCTTAATTACTTATCTCTTATTGATTAGGTAGGCTATTAATTAATGTCATGTTCTTCCAGGATGTGCACACAATAGAATTACTTTTTAATCAGTGCTTTCACATCTATTTCAGCCAGGCTTACTGTTATGCCTCACATTGCTGTTGTTCTGCTATCCCTAGGGATGAAACAGAAAGAAAGGGAGCCACAATAGTTCATTAACATGGCTAAATGAGATTAAAAAAATCTTACTTAATATTTACTGCATTTACTATTAGATCCCATGCTGGGGGAAACACAAAAATTCACTGGTGTTTGAGTATCAAAAAGGTGAGTAACACTACTTTTGTTGTGAATTTGGAGGATAAACAGCTTTGTTCTGTGACAGTAACATTCCTTGAAGATTGTAGGCTTGAAAATACTTGTTTGGTAGGGATTGGATGTCTGATAAAAATCTTGACACAGCTGCAAGGAAAAAACAAAAAAGCAAATATCTGTTTGATAATGCAGTAATAGCCATGACAACTGAGGATAATGAATGATGGTAGTGCTGAACCTGTAGCTGAAAGTATAAGATTGTACTGTGAACTGTATGACTTGTCCTCATGACTTCCCTGTACCACTTCAGCTGCTGTCTGGTAAAAACAGAGTATAATAGTTCTGTACAGTCATTTTACTGATGTATAGCCCTGAGTTTAAGCCACTACAGTTTCCTCTCAGTCAAGCAACTCAGTAACAACAGCAATCCTTTTAAGTACCTTGTTGTAAAGAAAATGAGTGTAATTAATGATGAAAGTCATGTATATCAAGCTATTTCCTCGCAGGGAGTGCCAGGTGTTACCTTCCCCATTGTTTAGAGTCAGGCTGAGGTTGAGAACAGTCTTGCTCAGAATATTTATTCACCGATCTATGTTTTTGTGTTCCTATACAATATTTTTCTACAACAGATGTAGATGCTACAAACATTTCTTTCACTCTATTCCTCAAGGAGTTTTCTTTAAGAGGGAAATACTGCTTCCAGTTGCTTCTGACATCTGATGAACCCAGCTTTTAGAAAAGGAATTTCTTGTTCCTGCAAAGAACTGGTGGCAACAAACTACAAAAACCCATTCAGAGTAAAAACAAATACACCGATAAGTATAAATAAATATAATGTTTTGGACTCATGCAGACATTTTCGGAGTTGTAAGCCCTTTTTATCTTCTTTTTCAAAAGCAATTTGCTGAAAGGACTTCATAGGCTGCAAATCAAAGGTTATGGCTTTGGATTCAAATAAAGATCCTTCAGAATCTTAAATGTCAGAAAAGTATCTGCATAATTTAGTGGTCCCATTAACCTCAATGGGTAAACTATAATTGTGTTGAAGCAAATGGGAGCTTTGCTATTAATTTTTAAAAAGACAATATAAGTAAGTGGGAGCTAGCGCAAAAAACATCTGCAGGAGACAGAACAAGTTTGATCTGAGTTTGAACCTCAGGTATTGTGGTTTAACCCCAGACAGCAACTAAGCACCACAGCTGTTCACTCACTTCCCCCCACCCACCCAGTGGGATGGGGGAGAAAATCGGGAAAAGAAGTAAAACTCATGGGTTGAGATAAGAACGGTTTAATAGAACAGAAAAGAAGAAACTAATAATGATAATGATAACACTAATGAAAAGATGATAGTAATAACAAAAGGATTAGAATATACAAGTGATGCACAATGCAATTGCTCCCCATCTGCTGATCGATGCCCAGTTAGTCTCCAAGCAGCAACACCCCCTGCCCCTATTCCCCCAGTTTATATACCGGGCATGACGTCACATGGTATGGAATACCCCTTTGGCCAGTTGGGGTCAGGTGCCCTGGCTGTGTCCCCTCCCAAGTTCTTGTGCTCCTCCAGCCTTCTCGCTGGCTGGGCATCAGAAGCTGAAAAATCCTTGACTTGGTCTAACCACTACTTAGCAACAACTGAAAACATCAGTGTGTTAGCAACATTCTTCTCATGCTGAACTCAAAAATGTAGCACTATACCAGCTACTAGGAAGACAATTAACTCTATCCCAGTTGAAACCAGGACAGGTATTCTTGTTTACGCACTTTGGAAAACCAAAATAAACTGGGTGGGTTTTTTTAGACCAGCCATGTGTACTTTTTGACAGATAGGAAGAGCATTAAAGTCTGTAAAATCGTGTATAAAGTAGTAATACTAACAGATGACATGGATGTAATGGCAAAAAAAGAAGAGTTGATGCACTGAAAAGTCTTTTCTTTGGTCTGACAAGTAATCTACCCTTTATACATGCAAGGTACTTAATGATATAGGTTTAGCCTTTGCTAACTTGTAAACAGAAATAGAAGCAAAACAAAATTAAAAGTTTTAGTGAAAAAAAAAAAACAGTACTGAAAAAGTTTTAGAAATCTCTAGTCAGGGCAATAGACACAGAACAGCAGGGCAATGATCCATCTTAATGTTGTCACTGTTTAACCTGTTGGTCTTTCAAAGCAAGTTCAGTTATCACTGAGCATGAACTCTGGAAGGAAAGAAATGATCATACATGATTTTGTTATGTCAGGCAGGAAACGTCTTTCCTCAGTAATTGATATCAAGGACAGCAGTTACTCCAAGGGAATGCAAAAACCAAATCACCTTCCTAGAGGTCATACTGGCAACATGACAATTTCAGGCTTCTGGCTTACTGGTGACAGTATGCAGCAATGCCTAATACCCTCAGGGATTTAATGGCATGCGACCTTAGTGACAGAATAGATATTGAAAGAGAGATTTGGCCAAGTATTTGTTTAAATATAAGCAGGGACACTGTTCATTATAAAGTGATTTATTTTCCTAAGTGTTCCTAGTGTGGGGTTAAGCAAGACAGATGCAATCACCTAGGACACAAAGTTTTCAAAGAAGGTGTTCTTTGAATTAGAAATGCTTAAGATGAATTATCTGCATTGATAGATCAAGGGGTTTGGTTTTTTCTACAGGTTAATCCTTTTTTCCCCAGCATATGTACAAGATTTTATTGTCCATGAAAGTGAAGGGCAGAGAGTACAGGGTCCAGCTGAACACAGCTTAGGGAAATGAGATGCATAGTAAATGATGTGCATAATTCCCTGCATATTTATGCTAGTGACAGGGAATCTCAGGTGCGAAAACACTCATCACCCCATCTGTTCCAAATGAAGTCCTTTCCTGCAGGGAGGGGAAGAGAAAAGTAAACAGGTCTTTAACTTTCAGTCCAACTCTACAGTGCCATTTTTGTTACAGGGGTTTTTTTTAAATTATGGAACTACACAAGTATTTAATTTGGAGCAGTATGAAATTACAAAGAAAGAGGCTAAGAACAGCTAAGGATCCAAATTCTGTCCAAGATAGTGGTCTGTGCATTTGTATTGGCTTTGTGTGGCAAGGTTTTGGTAGCGGGGGGGCTATAGGGGTGGCTTCTGTGAGAAGCTGCTGGAAGCTTCCCCCATGTCTGACAGAGCCAACGCCAGCCAGCTCCAAGATGGACCCGATGCTGGCCAAGGCCGAGCCCATCAGTGATAGTGGTAACACCTGTGGGAGAACACATTTAAGAGGGAAAAAAAAGTTGCAAGGCACACAGAAACTGCAGCCAGAGAGAGGAGTGAGAACATGTAGGAGAAACAGCCCTGCAGCCCCCCAGGTCAGTGCAGAAGGAGGGGAGGAGATGCTCCAGGCGCTGGAGCAGAGATTCCCCTGCAGCCCGTGGGGAAGACCATGGTGAGGCAGGCTGTCCCCCTGCAGCCCAGGGAGCTCCACGGGGGAGCAGATGTCCACCTGCAGCCCGGGGAGGACCCCACACTGGAACAGGGGGATGCCCGAAGGAGCCTGTGACCCTGTGGGAAGCCCACGCTGGAGCAGGCTCCTGGCAGGACCTGCGGATCTGTGGAGAGAGGAGCCCACGCTGGAGCAGGTTTTCTGGCAGGACATGTAACCCTGCAGGGGACCCACGCTGGAGCAGTCTGTGCCTGAAGGACTGCAGCCCATGGAAGGGCCCCACGCTGGAGAAGCTCATGAAGGGCTGTCTCCTGTGGGAGGGACCCCACGGTGGAGCAGGGGAAGAGTGTGAGGAGTCCTGCCCCTGAAGAGGAAGGAGCAGCAGAGGCAACGTGTGATGAACTGACCCCAACCCCCATTCCCCGTCCCCCTGTGCCACTGCAGGGGGAGGTAGAGAACCCAGGCCTGAAGCTGAGCCTGGGAAGAAGGGAGGCATGGAGGGAAGCTGTTTTAAGATTTGGTTTTATTTCTCATTACCCTACTCTGGTTGATTTGTAATAAATTGAGTTAATTTCCCCTAGTCGAGTCTGTTTTGCCCGTGACGGTAACTGGTGAGTGATCTCTCCTGTCCTTATCTTGACCCACAAGCCCTCTGTTATATTTTTCTCTCCTCTGTCCAGCTGAGGACAGGGGAGTGATAGAGCAGCTTTGGTGGGCACCTGGTGTCCAGCCAGGGTCAACACACCACATCATTTAATACTTCTAAAATTTCTCGAAGACCTCAGAGGTGGTTCTTACTATAGGAGTAATACATGTATCTGTGTGTATCTGCATTGCACAGTAGGAAAAAATTGGTGCTTATTACTTGGGAAAACTTGGGCACAGAGGTTTGGAGACTTAATGTATTGATTTTCTACTCAAAAAACCCTCTAAAATATCAAAATTTCTGTTTGTCCTTTTGCCTTACCTAGAAGATCAGGTTCCAGTTGTGAATTTTTCTTATTGAGCTGTGCTTTAGAAAGAATATATTATCTACTTTAGGGTACTTAAAAGTGCTTGTTTTAATCAGCTTTTCTCTTTTGGCCAAAGGCTTGACTACAAAGGATCTTTTGTGTTTAAGAGCTCAAGGCAAGAATGTGTACACTCAAAAATCCCTTCTTGATACTTTGTTTGCTAGATATATCTGGACAGTGGGTTTTTTGCTGATACCTAACCCCAGCCCGAGTTAGTTCTTGGTCTTCAAAAAAGCTAGGTCATACTTGAAGATATCTTATGAGTTGTTTATTTCCAGGATTAAGTGAACAGCAATCAATAGGTTTTTAACAGCAGTTTAAGAGTTGAGAATCTGCAATTCTGCTGAATCTTGTATTAGGAATTTAGCTTCTATTTTAAGATCTGGTCCAAGATCACAACTAAATTTCTAGTGACAGTCTGCAGCCCAAACATCATCCTGGTTTTAGTAAATTTGCTTCTCTCAGGTCTTCATAATAATGAAAATTTTAAGCATAACTATGTGGGAAAGATAGCATTTCAAATGCACACCTACTCCTAATCAGAGTTTTTATCTCTGACAAATGTCGCACTGCAAGAATAGGAAAGAAAAATGCATATTAAAAGCCATGAAAGGCTTTAATTTGCTATTTTTAAACACATTAGCAAGAATCTGGCTGCTTCTGCTGTTTCAAGCATTTATAGACATCTTATTTTATCTTCTTTTGAAGATGTGTTACAATTGTTTCTACAATTCTGCTTTGTGATTTTCTCAAGGGTATTTTAGGGGTTTTGTAAGACAGCAATGGGATATCATTTTATAGTTACACTTTTATGAAAAAAATTCTAATAGGAGATATATATAAACACTCAGGAGAGAACTATCTATATTCAGAATTAAAGGTGTCTTAAGTTAAATTTGGAGAATCAGAGGCAAACATTTTTTAAGTACTAGAGATACAATTGTTTTACAATTTTTAGCTTGGTTGGAAGTCTGTCAGATCTGGGAAAACAGCTCATCTATCATACGCTGCAATCCAGAGTTTAAACATAAACATTCTTTTCTCCCCCATTTGTCTTATTCATCCCCCCCCCTCCCCCCCCCCGCACATGAATAAAGCAGGAGTCCTAGGAAACAAAAATATGTCATCAAGTAAGAAAAGGCTGTCTGCCAAGCTGGATTAAAAATGACAAGCAAATTTCATTCTAGGATCTGAGGTCTTGCTGAATGACAAGAATCATGAACTATAGTAAATTAACACCAGTATCTAATGTATTCCTTGTCCCTGACTGAGCAAGCTTTATTTTGGGCATAACCGCTTTTTACCAGCCACTTTACCTGGATAACATTCAAGATCATCTGTGAAACCATAATCTTCAGAGCTTATTGTAGATGAGAATATTTAGAAATAAGAGAGTGCAATCACATTCTGAATTGTACTGTCAAAAGCAATAAAAACATTTTGAAGCTTATGACATAACTAGCTTTTATTAATTTGAATTTAAAGACCTAATGTGTTCATTTTAACTTCATTAACACATTCTAAAAAGATTTTAAATGTCAGGTAGTTTAAAACAGCTTTTTCTGTGTTTTTATTTGTTTGTTTGTTTGTTTTAAAAAAAATCTACCTGTTATTTTCCTAGGAAAAATAAAAACAAAATTAAATATCTGTCTCTGACAGAAAGCATATATTTGTTAACAATAGAAACAATAGATGAAAATAGATTAATCTTTCCAGAAAACCCTAGCAAAGTTTCTATAAAAAATTTCTTTGATGCTCTTCAAGAGTGAAGAAAAGAAAACACTTGTACATCTTACATCTCGTTGATTATGTGCCTGACAATGGCTTACTACAGGGTACTTAGCTGTGTACAGTCTGTGTACGGTCTGCAAAAGATAATCTGACAATAGGGATGAAATTAAGTGTACCCTCTACACCTGTCTGACTACCATCAACACCTCTCTGTCTCCTCTTTTCAGCCACTATGACGATGACTTCAAATTATGAGGAGAAAATTTTGCTGAGAACTGTTCCTAAAGCAGGAAAACATCCAGTAATCTTAGGTGCAAGAGAAAGTTATAGAAAATGTAGAAATTGCATGCAATCTTTTGGAGTCTCAATATGAGTCCCAAGGAAATAAAAGGCTATGTTCTCACAGATCTGTGTTATAAAAGCATTCTTAGAACTTAACATTGCTCACATGCACAAGTATGTCTATTTAAATGAAAATGTACATCTTTTGTATTTTCTCACTGCCCAGACCGTGTAAGAGTTCTGTTTGTATCTAACAAAATCTTGATTTACTTATTTTGTGTTTCTTTTATGAAAAATAGTTAATATTCCTAATTTTGGATTTTATTAGCAGCCTATTGTCAAAATGCCTTGTTTACTTTTTTTTTTTTGTTAAACTCTCCCCGAGAAATAGCTGTCTCTTAGACTGCCAGTTTCTTCTAAAAACATGGTGAATGGACATTTTGTGATTGAGAATAATTACTTGGCAGCACGCGTTACTTTAATAGACATATAGCTTTAAACTAAGACTCCACCCTCTGTTCTGTCCTCTAATTAGAAACACAGATATAACATAATTCAGAGTTCTATCTTATAATGTAAGTGATTTAAATCCATGTTTGTTCCCTTATACAATAAGTAAAATGTACATCTGGTATATTTTTTACTTGTATTTCAAAATCAAGAGAGAATTGTTTTCTATTAATATAGACAATATTTTATGGTTACAAGAATTCACATTTAGAGAGTTTATTTAACTATTACTTTTGAAAACAGCTATGCTAAAAGTACAAATATCCCAAATGTGTCCTCTTTTTTATTTAAATGGAGAAAGCCATTTCAAGGGTCCTAACCTTTAAGGGACTGGAAGAGCTACAGGATGGAATGGTAAAGCTTCCTTGTTATGGTTGAAAATCTTCAAAAGACTAAGAAAGAGAAGCAAGCAAAGAAATCATAACAGACAAAAGACTACAAGCTGTCTTCAAGTTAGATCTTTTTTGGGGGCATCTGTAAAGTTAACATAAAATTCAAAGCAAGGAGGTGGGTTTTTTGAAAAATGAAAAAAAAAAAAAAAAAAAAAAAACAAAAAACCATCAGGTTCAAAGGTGCACAGAAGACCAGTAAGAGATGTGGCCAGCTGGGAGAAGTACATTGTCATTCTTGTAAGCACAGGGAGGAAAGGAGAGTGCTGGCTGCTCTATAAACTGTCATGTTCCAGTTTGCCCCATCAAGTAGCAGTTATGGACAGGACACTGAAAACTGGCACCTTTAGGACCATATCTTCCTGAAGCCCTAGTGTTAGCATTTCCCTCAGCCTTCTCCTACTTCATTTATCTTCTCTAAATCCACATAACTACTGAAATATACAAAATGTTCTTTTGTTCTTCTCCAATTTGTTCCTAGTTTCTGTTTATTTTCATTAACTTTAAAATTCACATGCTATTTAAGCAGCCCTGCAACGATCAGTGATATCTGAAAGATGGGATTCTCCACGGCACTTTCATTAACCTTCCACAGAATTCAAGCCCCCAAATCACTTATGCAATATACTCAGTTTATCTTCTATGCAAATATCAGTTATCTTTGGCTTAAATATGTGTTAGCCTTTACTTTTTGGTACATTGAATGAATATTTACATTGCTTGTAACAGTTTTTGTTAAGTATGCACACTAAATATTTTAAAAAACTTAAAGACAAATTTTTTATAACTTGAACTGTCAAATGTTAATTACAAATTACATTTTAATTACAAATGTGTATTGAGATTTGCTGTAAAATAGGAAAAAGAGTGCTATTATGTACTGCCTGAACTAGTCATCATAAGACATATGCATAAGTATGTATAAAAATTAATTAAAAGTATGCAAGACATACTTATGTGCACAAGTATATATACATTGTATAACGCCAACTAGTACACAGAACCAAATTAACTTCTAGAGCACCTAAACCAGACTTCCTCTATGGTTAATTAAGTTTATTGCTAGAAAATACAAAATTAAAACAGCAACACTAGATAATATATGGCAAATCTTTATTAGCTGCTTCATTTCCCATTAGAGCAATACTAACCATAATGAATATTGCCTTGAGTATTTCTATATCTTTGTATTCTGCCCAAGAACAGTACTATGGTAAAACAAAATGCTACGGCAGAAGCTGGATAGAACATCCAAACAGAGTTAGGGGCTCAACAGCCAGCACTGGGCATGCACAGTGACAGGTCAGATGCCGCACTAAGTCACTGCACTTCCACCAGTGCCCATGCACCAGATTTCTGGTGAGCCACAGCCAGAGCTTAAAAATACAAGTCTTTAATGTTCCTGCAAAAATTAGCAAATACCAGAGACATGGGCTTTGTGGAGGGAGCAGGAACTATGTATAATTAACTCATACTTTGAACACTTCCTCTCTCTAGCATCGAGCTGTCTCTTTCAGGCTGGTTAGGGATAAAGAGGTGTTGCGATTCAAACAAGTCCCTTACAAGGATAATTAGCCTCACAAATAAATCTATACTAATTTTAGGCAGCTAACTGGCTGACAGAGCTTAATAATAGAGAAGGTTTTGATGTAGTGCAGTTTTGTAAGGATTTAGAATGTGCTTTAGCAAGAATCATGTTTTAGCCAATAGACAAAAAAAAGGTTGAAAAATCAGTGGCCACTTTTGTTATGTTTACAACAACTTCTTCAAAGAGGGACCATTACACTAACCTGAAATAAAGTAATTCTCAAATTTTAGGGATGAGGTTATTTTATAAGTGGTAGGTGGTCTGAGAAAAATGCAGCAATTCATTGTGCAATTGGAAGCTTGAGACAGTCTCTTCTTGCTTTGGGGCCTTATATCCATCGTCCGCTATATCCCAACAGAGAGCAATACCTGGATCTGTACAAAAGGGACATTGGAAGGATGAAAAAATATCTATCTCTCTTGTCTTACACAGAAACCTCCATGATAGACATGGGGCATGGGGAGGGCAGTATTTAGCCAGCTCTTGTTGTTATAATGCATTCTAAGATAAGCAAGAACTACTTTAAGAAGCGTTTTTGCTGTAAGAAATTTGGTCTGTTCAAAAGTATGGGGGCACTTTTTCCTAAAAGATTTGAAACTTTGCCATTTAGTACTTAAAAATTTCAGTGCCTTCACTCAGATGTCTCTTAACAAGGAACTAGAGAAGTCAAGACATAATAGGAACTTCTTAGGAGTTAAATTAATGTCCAGGCAGGGAATAGAATAGACTAAGAATAGGGAGCTGAAGAAAAAAAAAAAAAAAAAAAAGCAAGACAAACCAATAGACGGGGAAAAAAAGAATATGTAAAAACATGGAAAAACATCAAATCATCATAAAAGGCTTCCAAAATGCTGCCAAATGTCTAGGTAGATTGAAAATAAGTGATGAAATATTTTTTTCTTTTATAGAATTGCACTTTTTCAAATACAACACATTTAAATTCATGCAAGTGATAAACAAAACTATTACTTCAGAAAGAAAAAGTAGCATGCTGGGTAGAAAGGATTTCCTGTGGACATTATAGGTAATAAGAAATAATGCAGAAAAAGTGAATATTGCATATGCACTTTCCCCTTTTCCTTAAACTCATGTTAGCATACGATTTTTTTTTTCTGTTTGGCTAATGTAAAGAAATATGTCTATGTTATTAATATACTTTACTGCACTTAAATAATGTTTCTGATATTTTCTCCTGACAAAAAAATTAATAATCTAAAGTATGTATCTAAATATATATATAAGTATGCATACAGAATTAAAATGTATTAAAAAGATTGGGAATATAAATGACTATATGTAAGACATGTATGTGAAGAACATTTAGTGTGTTTATTCAGACCAATTGGCTATTCAGTATCAATGGCAAAGTTTCTGTGTTATCCTTAGCAATAGCTGTCAAGCTTGATATCTTTGAAAAAAAGCGCTTCTAACACAAAAATTATTATAAAAGTCAATTTGTCTTCAATTTAACTTCCTTATAATAAAATCAAAATCAGCATAGAATTCCCTTGATTATTTAGCTGTTTTCTTCAAAATAAACTTTGTAGAATATTATGTCTCCTGTAAACTAGCCATCCTTGTAAAGGAAACAGAAAATAGAAGGGAACATATGGCAAAATGGCAATAGCAATCTGGAGGAGGGATGGATGGATGTTGAAAGAGGCAGATGCCTAATCTTGTAAGCCTAATTTTTTCCCTCCTTATTTCACTACAGTTGTCTTAGGTTGCCATATTAATGCACACCTACTATTTTTAACTAAATGTCATACCTAAGTAATTGCACCTATGAACATACAATCAGCTTGACCAGGAGCCTGCCTCACCAAATTTAATTTTAAAAGTGAATCTCATTGGACATCGGGCAAATTTTTTTGTAACTCGCTGAGATGTAACTAACAAAACCAGACCTCTACAAAGCTTAAAGCATGTATCAGAGTGGAGATTGCTGTTCATCTTGCAATGGATGTAATAAAACCCACTACCAGGTGCATATAGAGCAGTATGAGAAAGACACTGTCTGCATCTGTACTGTGATTCTGTACAGCAGAGAGAAAGTACAAGGAAACCTCTCATAATCTTTCACTTCCTTAGACTTTAGACTTTCACATTTGCTTCTCAAAATGAGAGAAATTCAGTAAAATTATACACTTATAATGTAATCAATAGATTGCTGGTCAGTGGAGCGCAGGATATGGTGGGTGACCTCTTTTGGGGGCACACACAGGGCCCTCACACATTTCTCTGTGCATGCACAGCCTTCTGCCTCTTCACGTTTCCAAATTACATCTCAAACCTAAGACACTTTCCCAAAGAAAATGCTGTCAAAATGTAGTGTGATGCTGCAAACCAGCCCCTTCAGCAGAGGCTGTTTCATCACAAAATTCCAAACTAGTGCTCATAAACAACCCCATAATTGTTTGCGGCATGTCAATGAGCAAAGGCTTTGATAATTTTATTTTGGCAGCAAACAATAGTGAGGAATTAAGTTCATAAAACTTGACTTAATTGTGGATAAAACCCTGGCATGCAATTCTGCTACATTTCAGAAGCCAATTAGAGTGTTTACAGATTAGTCAACATCTATCCATCCAATTCACATCATCAGTATGCAGTCTGCAATGGAAATGCTAAATAGAAATAAACAAATGCCTGTAATTTATAGTTATAGAAAGTTGTCATCTGCTTCCCTTAGCTTGGTGGTCTATCAGAATTTCTTTTCTAAACTATTATACTCAAGAAAGTTTACATATTGCCTTAGAATATGTCTAGTCAAGTATTTCTGTAGACATAAACTTGTAAAGTCTGAAATGCCATAGATAAAACAACAGACCTTCTCACACTTGGCTCATATGTACAATTCCAACTAGGTCTTTTTTAAATCTTTTTTGAGATTCAGAAGTGATCTGATAAAAACCCTTTTTTCCTGATGAATCACATACAGCAGTCAAAAGGTCATCTAGACCACTCTGTTCATAACAAAAAAGCAACAGTTCATTCAGCAAAATTTGAAGTCCAGAATTATAAAATCACTAATAAGAATGAATTTGTCTGGAAAAAACACTTACTCTACCATCAAACTGCAGTATTTGCCGGCACAAGATAAATTCTTATGAATATTATATATAGTTCACAAAAGGATATTTTATAAGTTGATTCAAATAAACTATATTATAAAAATTTTAATTTACTATTATTTTAATTTTAAATTACAAATTTTAAGTAAAATATTTTTTGGTTGTATCGGGTATTAGAACAGCTACGTTAAACAGTGATTAGTTTATATTTTTAAGAGGAATGACATTATTTCATTTCAGTAAATAAAGCAATTATTAATGGAAAATTTCTCTAATACTCATATCACGATGTCCAATTTTCAGTCTTGCAGAGAGAACAGTAGTGCATCAGAACATGATTGGTTTCATCTGGGCTATCTTATCATGGTCCTGAGGTGATATCCCGTGAAAGCCAAATTATGGCAAAATAAAAACAGCAGAGCTGTTTTTTTCCTGTTTTGGGGAAAAACTTTTTTTTTTTTTTTTGCATAAGACAACAATAAAAATAATTGGTTTTCAGTTTCTTGACCTACACTTTAACCTTGAGCAATGTATTAAAACATAAGGAAAAATCACAACCTGCACAGCATAAAGACTTCAGGTTTTGTTTTTATGAAGATAAAAGTTGTCTTGCCATAAGAACATCTTCTAATCAAAGCAGCATGAGGATTCATGAAAAGGTTTAACTTACATTTTTCACTTTGTATTGAACTAAAAACCCACACTTGTATACCATATCCTGTGTTTGAGGGAAAGAAAAGAAGAAAAAAAAAAAAAAAAAGAAGAAGAAGAAGGAAACTGCATAGAAAAGCAAAACATTGGCTGTTTATCAAGGTTTTTCTTTGTGGAAAAGAATGAACATTCCATAGATTGACTTCTAAAGAAAACTAAGAGGTCATGCCCCTTCTTTTTATGAATACGTATTTCCACAGCAGTAGCAGCTACACTCAGAGATGTGACATGGTAGGAGACAACTTCATCTTCTCTGTGCAAAGACACCATCAATGTGAGAGAGAGACTTGGGTGTTCTGAGTGCCCCCTCCTCCCACTTTGGCCAAGCCTCAGGTCTAGTACCAATAACAGCATGAGTTCTTAACTCTTCATATTCACTACTATAGAAAACTGGCACTTCCAGGGCTGGAAAGAAGGAGACTGCACCAGGATAGCCAGAGCAACACCAGAGGCTGGAGGGTTCATGGGGAAGGTGGGAGTTGACGTTTGCCTGTCCGACAACAGAAACCCAGCTCTTTCCTCTGCAGGGAGTGATAATCAGTCAGCTGTTGCCTTGATCATCTTTCTACAAATAAAGAGGTTATTCAACGGGTCCAGTGGAAAACTGGATCCAGTTTAAAAATAAAGCTCATAATTTAGTTGGAGAACCAAAATTAATTGGGCTTAGTTTCAGGCCAGCCTTCCTGCACAGCCCAGGAAATTTATCTTGCCTCATCCATATTTCAGTTCTCTACCATTTCCTAAAATAATGGTGATACTTCCTGGATTTGTGTTCTGAGATCTCCAGGGCAAAGGCTCTGGTTTACTCTGAGATTGTGGAGCATCCTACATATGGAGGCTCATTCCTTCTTGGAGACTATTGGTGTCACCATAAAGAAAAAAGCAGTAGAGAGCAGAGGATGGTTTTGTGGGACTTAATAAACAGCACTTGCAGGCTGACGGGATTGAACTTCTCTTGGCATATCTGGGAGCCCTGTAGGGACCTTGTAATTTGTTTCTCCTGACTAACTGATGCAAGTGCAGCTTGTTAACTTCACCCTGGATATTAAGAAGATAAGTAGGCTTGCTTCAGCAGAGAGAATCAGTAGAAAGAGGAACAAGAAAAAAACTGCTGGTAGTTTACAAAGTATAATAATTTAAAGGGGTCAATATATGGATTTGTGCACATAAATGAAGCAGTAGCTACCTCTCAAATTGCTCCTTTGAAGGAATAACACAATAGGATGATCATATAAAAACCCACAGGGCATTTGTCTTCTATTTGGCTATAATTTACAATTTAGGAAAAAAGGGTACTAAAATCCAAAACATACTGAAATGGTTCTAGCCTTGAATATTATCAAAAAAGAATATCACAGGAAAACCTCTGAACTGGCAATGATAAAGTAAGATTGATCTAAACATGACAATTTAAAAATAATAAAAAAAAAAAAGATGGATAATTCAAGAGTTCAACATATTTTGAAAAGTAACCTTTGAATCAGATCTATCTGTTGTTTGGGGGTTTTTTTAGGTTTGTTTTTTTTTCCCCTGTTCTTCCAGCTTTTGAACACATTTTCAGGCTTTTTATGGCAAACAAATAACCAAAACCACAAAATGTCTAAATGCTTTGAAACATTTATCAGGAGCATAATACAGTGTCCATATCTGCAAGAGAAATGGAGAAAAACTGGAAACAAATTGTTACATGTAGGGAAAAAGGAGACACTGAATAAGCTTGGAATAATTGCTGTGGATCTCCCAAAACTGCAGAAATCTTCAGAGCTAGAGTGACCTTGATATACCTGCATGTGTTGTAAATACCAACATGAAGATTTAAAAAAATCAGGTAACTAAATCGTATAACTCTGTTTTTCTATATTAAGGGGAGGGGGGAAATTCATTACTGCCTTACAGTAGAATATAAAACATTATGTCATAAAGAAAATTGAATTTGCAAGACAATTTTTAAGTTTATTAGTCATTTAAAGTTTTTACCAAAATAATCTCTCAAAATTATTCTGCATCTGCAGATACTTTGTAAATTAATGACTTACCAGGGTTTTTCCTTTTTTAAGGATTTTTTTCCTTCAATGATTAGAAGATTAAAATCTATCCTGTGTCAGACTTCTGTTTTGGCTTCTTGAAATTCTAAAATCAGAATTCATCTCCTGTGAGTTTTCTAATCCTTTCATTTAGAACATTCTACTAAAAATATTCTGTTCAAAAGATGTTAATAAAACCTTTCAGTAAAAAAAAAAAATCCCAGAAAGTCCGCAAAGGAGTATTTTCTTGCAGGTGTTCAGGGCAAAAAATATTCTGGTAAGTATGTGTTTATATACACTATGATATTTCTATTATTCCAACATAATTGTGAAACAAAGCAAAATGCGGCCATTTAGAGTTGTTGAACATCATAGCACCATATCTATTACTACTTTGTATATTTAGCTTTCTCTAGCTACAGAAGTAACTCAGAAGTACATTATGTTTTCTGCACCTTTGGATCATGATTAGTATATCAATTAACTATGGATGAAAGTAGAAATCACAGCCTGCTGTTAAATACCAAAAATGCATTTCATAAGCAGTGTTACACTTGTACAGTCAATATCAAAATAACTGAGATACTGGGTAGTGAAATGTCAATATTGCTCAGATTTGTGTTTTACTGTTGCTTGGATGGCTATGGTACGATGACTATATGCCTGGATAAATCTCTAGCAGAAACAAAAATGATGCAAAAGCTTTAGGTTTAACTGAAGGGCGAGAAAAAAGAACTGTGTGTAAACTTTTAGAATAGCAAATGAAAAAAATAGATTTCATGTTAAGGTGCCACAGTTCATTTTTGGAAGACATCAAAACATTCTGTGCTGTTCTTTACTGGTTGCAATAAGCTGTAAAACATTATTTATAAGACAGTTTTTTATTTATAATTGTCTACAGGACATATATTTCAGGCAAAAGTGTAGGATGACATACTAAAATAATAGCAGGGGGAGGTTTAAGCTACCCTGTTTTAAATGTTGCTCAGTATAGATATTTTATTCATAAATGATGGTACAATCTCCTCATGGCAATTTTCTGATGTAGTAGTTCTGTCAACTCTTAGCAAGAAGAAAGGGTTAGATTCAGTGAAGTGCGTGTGAAAGTGAGTTTATAGCCTTCAGGTAGTGGCAGCGACAGGCTTCTGCTCCACGGAGGTGTTCCTTTCTCGTTCAGCACTCACAAACATCTTCAGGGAAGGAATCTGACAACACGGTGTTCCTTAAAAACAGATGAAGTTATCATTACGTCAAAAGACTCTATTAGGCAATTCTAACCCTTCCCCAGAGAGCCTTAGTGTGAGGAAAGATTATTTTGGCTGGTTAGGTGCAATGGTAACTGACATGCTACTTTAAAGACTATAAAAATTAACAGAATCTCTTGTGTTAACCATGTTTTTCACTGCATTCAATGCTCTTCCTGATTATTCACTAGCTGTTCTCAATGCAGGTCCAAAGTCAATTTTTGATTCTTCCACATCTGGAAGAATTGAACTGAAAATACATGTTCTAGCTTGTAGTTTGATCATAGAAAAGGAGCATTAAGTTTCTTTATTTTGCTTAATGCATATCTTGATGTCATGTCTGTTCATCACTAGCCAGATCTTCAAGCATGTATATGAATATATCAGCATATCATTAAGCACAGGTAGAAAGAAGAAATACTTGACAGAGGTCTGCTTTGTCTCTGGAGATAAAGTATGACTTTCAGTCCAGCTTCTATTAAAAATGTTTTTCTTTCTACTGATATTAATTGGTCAGATTGGAATCTACTGAAGAAATCTTAATTTCTAAAACTTTCTCACTTTGTCCTCCCTTCTAAGATTTGTGGTCTGTCCTGGCTTTTTCTACATAGGCAGCTGACCTGTTAGATGCAACAGTTCGTTTTATGTGGACTCCATTGCACCACTCACATGTTACTATCTCAAAGCCTAGTTTACCAACCGTTCAAATACAGTGTGTACAATTATAACTATAATGTGATATTATATTAATCTAGTTGAAGATTAGGTTGCATCTGTGGAGAATTATGGCAACAGAGTCTACCCTTCCATGAGTTAAAATAAGACTTATTTGTTGAATTTACTAAAATTTTATTGGTATAAAAGAGAGGTACAATACTTATTAATGGCTCCCTCATTTGAAAAAAAAAATTTGAAAAAAACCATAGTGTTGATATTATGTTCAGACACTTGGTAAAAATCTCTTCTGATGAGGGATGAGAAGATTATTCAGGCAAAAAAGCTGAAGGCTTTATGCTACTTAAAAACTGCATAGATCAAGATGCTAGTGATGAAGTCTAGGCAATCTGAGGCCTAATCCTCTAAAAAGTTCTTCCCTGTAATCACTTCTTTACTGGGTGTGACTGCACACTATTTTTCAGGCCAATATGAGCTAGCAGTACCTTATATTCCAGCTCACAGGAGCTTAAACGGGTTCTTAAGGTAAACCAATCCTCAGCAGAACCTATATAACCATAGCAAGCATCATAATGAAATGGACTCTACTTGTTATGCCAAAAGCTGGCACCTGGCTGTTTTGGGCAAGGCTTGCTTGCACCTACTCAAAATAGTGAGCTCACATTTACTTGTTCTCTTTTGTCATGTTTTGTTATGACTCCCATAAGGTTCCTCAGCAAATGTCTTCTATAAAGGGCTGCATCATCTAATCAGTGAGAGTCCATGCTGGCTGCAGTCAAGATGGAGAAGCAAAAAACTGTGCTAGCTCCTGTTCTCAATGGCTGCAAACTTCTGTTTGTTGAAATTTTATTCATTACAATTCCATCTGATTTTATTTTTTATTATCATTACCATTACTTTTCACAAGTTCCAATGCTTCTGAAAATAAATTTAAGAGAAAAATCACTCTTTCTGTTACTTTGTAAAATTAGTCATTTTAGTGAAAAATGTCAACATTACCATGCCTGGAGCACATACTGAATCTGGGGAGAGAGATCTGAAGTAGATCTTGATAATTCACCACCAAAATCCGTTCCTACTTGGTCTAGAATAATTCTTTCATTCATTGAAGATGGTAAATACTTAGTAAAGACATACCCTTTTGACAGACAAATTCTCATGTAATCCAAATATAGGGTCAGTTAGTCTAAGCTGAATACTTTCTAC
Organism: Haliaeetus leucocephalus; assembly: GCF_000737465.1. NCBI lineage: Eukaryota > Metazoa > Chordata > Aves > Accipitriformes > Accipitridae > Haliaeetus > Haliaeetus leucocephalus. The sequence continues at coordinate 4,858,033 of NW_010973034.1, forward strand.
TATGGTTTTCCTTTCTGCAGAGTTACGGATGTTAGGGAATTTTACATTTCACATACATACAGTTCCCATATGAACACAGCAGCCACCCGACAGAGTTGATTCAGAAAAAAACAGGCAGGGATTCTTCAAGGATGTAGCATGAGAGTATGGAAAAACTCAAAGGAGTAAGAACGGAAGGAAACTTCTGAAGCATTTGGCTATTAAAAATCACTAAGCCTGAGGACACAGATGATATTTTGTTTATGCTAATGAATTTGAGCATATTTGCGTCTTCTCCCAGGAAAAATAGGATCCAGTGTTTGTCAGATTTGATTAGTAGAAATAGTCAAAACCTCAGCATTTTCTTGAAATCCGGTGCCATCATTCTAAGTGCCTGTCGGAAGTCCTCTTTAGGTGTACATTAAATACAATCCTACACCATGCCATATTCAAGAATAAGGACTGAACAACAGCAGTTAGGGCTTTTTCAAATTATGACTGTTAGTGCAACTAAAGCAGCATTTTTGCACATTTTCTGCATGTAGTCACTTTTGTTATTTCATCTAACAATTGTTCATATTTCATTTGTACCTCTGCAGAGATGCGAGCTACAATGTACTTGGCACTTTATACTTGTAATGAAGAGGTACAATAATAGCATATTCTTTATCTCATCAAGCTTGCACTCAAAATGTATGGCTACAGACAATGGATTGAAAAACAAATAGGGAGTATGACATGAAGGATAAAATGGCAATGAAGTGATTATGATGAAACAACTGTTGTGGAAGGGCCTGGAACAGAACACCTGAAATGTGTTTATTTTGTTAAAATCACAGACATAATTTCAACACACATCTATTATAATATATTGTGGGCATGAGTACATTCAATGTTTTGTGATGTTTTGGCTAACACCAGATAAGAGACAATTAATTTTATTGTGTAATGAAACGATCCAGCAAATAATATATACATTATAATGGACAAACCGGCATCCAATGCAAAGAAATAGTCTGATAAATCTTCTGCCTGAAGTAAGATAATTTCAGTACTACATTACTCTTGTTTTTTCATGAACTGTGGATCTGTGACTGTTTCTTACTGCTGTAAATGGATTTTTTTCATCATAAACCATTTTTCTTTCCAAGTGGTGTAATCAGAAGGAAGAAAAAAGAAATAATATATTGAAAAAAAGGAAAGTAGTGTTGGAGCACATAATTTAAATTCCAAGCTACTATGATATACTGAAAACAGTGATTACGGTGAAGAAAAGAATGAGACAAAGGTTTAAGGCAAAGTTAGGCTGAGGTAAAGTTAAAGTTTATTTTCATAGCTGTTATGAAAATAAATGTTAGAAAATGTGTCCTTCCTGATTTTAGAAGCTGTTTTCATGTTTCAGCTGAGCATTGTCTTTGTAATAACATGAAGTTACTGCTCCACAGTAAGACCTGTGGCTTCATATCCTAATGTGTTTGTTTCAAATGATGTCCTAAGAGTGCAGCCTTGGATGTATTAAAAAAACAAAACAAACAAACAAACAAACCCACACACAACCAACCAACCAAAAAAACCTGAAGAAACAAACAGAACAAAAACATCAGAAAAGAATGCTTGCTCTAGCCAGAAATTCAAGAAACAGATAGGATGGTATTTGCAAAAATTCAAAGCAATCTCACATGACACAAACTAATAGAAGGATGACTGTGTGCTATTTGTGCTTGTTCATTGCTCACCTGCAGAAAATGATATTTCATCCAAAAGCATTTAGTGAAATCTATATTATTGGTTTTGGGAAAAGTACAATGACAGTGTCCTACCTGAAAAGTCATGCTAACTACAAAGTTTTCTTTCTCCACCCTTAAACTGAATTGTTCAGTAGGCCAGGTTTAGCAGAGATAGTTAGCTTATATGTTGGTGCAATGAACAAGCCCTTAAAAAAATAGGAAGTATGGCTTAGAACCTGCAGGCTCAAGTAAGGGGATTCAGATGCTGACCTTCCCATCAAGATGCAATTTCTTCTTTCTCATAAGTTTTAAAAGAAACTACAAATACTTCTTCATTCTTTGCATACTCACAAATGATGGAATCACCACTTCAAATCCTGTAGCAGGAAGAGATTTCTAGTGCTTAATGTCTTCTGCTTAAGGAGAGCTGGGAAAGGTCCTGTTTAAGTGACGTACTTAAGGCTTTGTGTGTGTGAGCTGGTGAGAGTTAGCTGAGGATACAACCCCAAATGCTATGGGTTTTTTAAAAAATCTAGTTATATACTCCTATTAAAAACTTCATTATTTCTGATGGAGAGACTGCTATTATTATTAATTTGTATTTCATGCAGTTCTTTCTTACTTTATCATGTTCACCTGTTGCTGGTATATGCAGCCATCCACACTGAAGTATATTCACAAATGAGGGATTCTGACAATGGCTTCTTTGCAGTCAGAGGTTTAAATAAGTTTTTTAGTTAACTAACATGTAACTGAGTGCTAAATTTTAAGGAAATTTTTCCGCAGCTAGTAGGATTATTTAAAATCCAAAATCTACAAAGCATTGATTATAAAACTGATACAAATGGGAGTGCTGCTGTGCTTAAGTTAAGCATGTGTGTAAGCACTTTGACAGATTGGGTTCTAATCAAGAAAACAGTGAAAAGCACCATCTGTTCAGTGACATTTCACAAGACAGTGAAAAAATTCTGAAGTCTAATCTTCTGTGCAGATGAAGAAGAGATCTGTCCAGAGCAACAAGCTATTATAAAATTAATTTACCAACAGAAACAAGCAACTCCTCCACAGTCCCAGTCTCTTCAGCTTCCTCACATTAATTTTGTAGATTATAAGAAAAGTAAGTTATAATGCATCTCTGCTGCAGGCACAAAGCTCAGTCAGGATGAGAAAGAAATGCAGTTTTGTTTTTCACATTCTGTGGCAACAGTGGTGAAGGAAATCAAATATCTCATTTTATGACTAATTTACTAGAGCCAGTTCCAATCATTATTACTTTGTCTATAGTGAGAATGACATCACTGGAAGTTGCTGCTTTTTCTGATTAGTCAGCTTTGTTTCTGAGAAACATCCATCCCACATGTAATCAGGTCTTCTTAGGGGTGAAATTTACCTCACAAATTAAATGATTAAGAGTTGAAAAAACCTAGGTATACATCCATATGTTGCCAGATATTTTTGTGGAGCAAAATTAAATAAATAAAACTACCAGATTGGATTAATGAATTATATTAAAAACACCAATGCTTGAAACTGAAAAATGAACATAGGATCTGCTCCCACTCTCATCATGCACTAAAGAAGAAAGCAAACAATAAATATCATTTGGTAGTCAGATGAAAAATACGCCAAGTCAATAAAGATTGATCGACATGCTTAGGTTCAAAATCTTTCTTTATTCGTTAGCCTCTGGCCCAAACACTTCATGTTTTTGCAAAAGTGAAAAGTTTCAGCAGCCACAGAAGCAGAAACATACCAGCTGGAACTTGGCAGACAGTTAATTCCTGTGACTCACTGTGTCTGGCACCAGGTGTCAAATGTAGAGTGGAAAAAAAGGAAAGGGTGTTTTTTCTGGCATTTCTAACCAACCGGGCTCACTCATAAGCCTTGTGTCATTCAGGATGTCAGCATAATATATCACTAATATAATGAAATATGCACTGAAGTGTACAGATCTTTATGACATATTATTCCTTACCTTAATGCACTGACTACCATGCTATCAGCTAGGGTAATTTTTCTGTTTCTACATATGCTTGGTCATCAAAGAGATAGCTGTATTTAACAGATCAGCTGGCATAATTGAGATCCAGAGTTAATGACATTAATAAGATGAATGGGAGAATTCACACCTTGCAGTGTGTCGTGGTTTAACCCCAGCCAGCAACTAAGCACCACGCAGCCGCTCACTCACTCCCCCCCTATCCAGTGGGATGGGGGAGAAAATCAGGAAAAGAAGTAAAACTCCTGGGTTGAGATAAGAACGATTTAATAGAACAGAAAAGAAGAGACTAATAATGATAATGATAACACTAATAATATGACAACAGTAGTAATAAAAGGATTGAAATGTACAAATGATGCGCAGGGCAATTGCTCACCACCTGCCGACTGACCCCCAGCCAGTCCCCCAGCGGCGATTCCCTGCCCCCCCCTTCCCAGTTCCTAAACTAGATGGGACGTCACATGGTATGGAATACACTGTTGGCCAGGTTGGGTCAGGTGCCCTGGCTGGGCATGAGAAGCTAAAAAATCCTTGACTCTAGTCTAAACACTACTGAGCAACAACTGAAAACATCAGTGTTATCAACATTCTTCACATACTGAACTCAAAACAGAGCACTGGACCAGCTACTAGGAAGACAGTGAACTACATCCCAGCTGAAACCAGGACACAGTGACTGCTTCTGACTGCTTGCTCAGGCAAATACCAATGAGCCCTTTTCTTCTCCCATACATAACACAAAGGTTGACTTCATGACTATGAATTCAGTAGCTATCAGCTGGGATACCCTTGCTGAAATCAGTAATGATAGGATTTACAACACTGAGTGATTTGTTCTTAGTTTTAAATGAAGGATTAGATTTTGGAATACAGGATATCATGTGTCATGAAAGCAAGACTCAATCTTCCGTCCCTCTCCAAAACATAAGGTATCTTCGCTGAACCCCCACTGCTGATCCGCTCAAAGCATTAATACTGCATTTACTTCATTATGTTTATCCACCTAATGAGCAATATTAATCTGGAGATTGAACAGCTGATATGAAAATAATCCACATAGCATCTTCATTTGCTAGCATATCAGTGATCCTTCACAAATCATATAGCGGTAGCTAGCTCATCCAAAACTAGGCAGAAAGAAGGAAAATGATGATGGATAAAATGTCTTTGCAAGATGAGGTACCTCAACTGCAATTATTACAGCAGATCTTTAGCAGTTATAAGCTAGTAAAATGCCTAAGTTCAGTGGAGCTCTATCCCTATTGACTCTGTTATTACAGATTTGTTACACTTGACTGGTGGAACAAAGTGTCAGGATTAGACCACTGAAGGCTAATTATTTTGCAGCAGCACTGATTTAATGGTTCCCAGATTCCCACATTTTTCACCCTCTACTGCTGAGACTGGATTTCAGGAGTTTGGAGTGGGAGCGTTCACAGCAGCTTCCCACACCCAGAAGGGTTTTGGCAGGTGTAGCAGTCCTCAGAAGGCAATTTATACAGCTGCAAATGTGATACTGTCTTAAACTGTGTGGAGGGCCTGGATCAGCACAAGATGGACTCTGTAATTGAACTGCGTACTCCTGAACAACAACCTCATGTCCCTGTCTTGCCCACTTCAGCTAAAGAGGTCGAATAGTTTATTCATCATTGCTTAGAGAACTGCCATTAGACTTACTAACAAGCTAAGTGTCAAGGATATTTGAATAGAGTCTCCAACTCATCAGATATCTGTCAGTAATAAATGTGTGACTAAGTCAAATCAAATTGAAAATAAAAAGTTTTTTAGAATATCAACTATTTGCTAACTTGATCAGCATCATTATATCTCATCAGCTGTAGCCCTCAGCTGGTTGAAAAATGTTGCAAAGAATATGTAGCCCAAAGAAACAGATTTAAAAACATATTAATAATATTTTTGCCCCAGCTGGGTATCTCTAAACCAATAAAGAAGGGAAGAACTTTGGATACCACCCTTTGATACTTCAGGTTTTCTAAATCACAAATATAATATAAAGTCTTCTAAGATTTTAGCAGATATTGTACACTCTTATATTTAGATTTTGAAAAGATTAATCTCACTGTCTTCATTTTGTAAAGTAACTGTGTTTTCCCTGTATTAATTTACACCTCTGACCCAAACATCTCAAATACATGATCCTGGAATAACCTCACAGTCTATATTATAATGGCAGAATATCTTTTTTGTGATTATTACTGGCTATAGCAGTGGCTATTTAGTGACAATTTTATCCTCCCCATAACAAAATTAAACTTGCTCATATACATATGTTTTTGCTGTACTTTCCAAAAAGTAACAATATTCTTACATAAACTTAGTGACTTTATGCACCGCATTAACATCTTCTTCTTATGTAATAACTGAATGTCAATAAGTAGTTGGAAACTATTATCTATAAGAATTCAGTGTTTTAAAGTTTTATGGATAAATTAAAGCTTTCATATGTGCCAGTGGGAATGAAATATCTTTATCTTTTATGAAGGCCTAGGTAGAAAACCAAAGTCATGAAGCATTAGTAACTTTCAAATCATGTTAGTGCTAAAACTGACATATGTAATAATGTGTTATATCATCAGTAAAATATGAAAAAATGCAGGGTTTTTACTACTTTCATTCCCACACAAAAAGGATACAAATCAATTATGTTAGTGATGTACGTTAAAATCACACTAGTTATCAACACGTCTCTATATATTGCTAAAGATAGGACACTTTTTTCCATTCATTCTGATAGATAGGATGCAAAAAGCTTTGCTGTATACAAAAAGTGCAAGAACAGTCCTTCATTCAGGATAGAGCCTCTATGAGTTGTGAATATATCTCCCTCAAAAAGATGAAGAACAGATGGGAATGCCACCACATGATACTTTGCACTAAGTTATGGAAGGGGTCAGTCACACATGACACCCTACATAAATGGATATACAGATTCTTTCCTTTCCCTGCAGCTGCCATTAGAAGGAATCAGAAGGGACCATTGCAGGCTACAGTCTTTTAGCAATATGCTGTATTGTCCTTCTTCCCCTCAAAATCCTTTACCAATAGCTTTGCCCTGTTTAGCGAGATGCCAAAGGTACCTCAAGGTAGAGAGGAGTGCATATGCACTTCCCAAACAGCATGGTCTGGGCATTAATGGATGACAAGAGTGTTGGAGTTGACAGAGTAATTTTTAATATTCTGGAAATATGTGAAGTACAGCTTGCTTTATAGTCATACTTTTTAGTCCATCTTGGGCTGCTTATGAAAATATTCACAAATCCTTCATGCCTTATGAATTATGTCATAAATTATTATCTGTCCAACAGCTTACACTAAAAGTACAATTTTCATTATTTACCATTCATCTCCAGATTAAAATGTTATAATCATTTAGTCCTGGGAAACAAACAGTGTCACTTGAGGTAGCAAATCTGCAGTTAACAATTCCAGACAGCATATATTTGAAGGGAGCAATTTAAGGACAACCCATAAGACTGAAATGCAATGTATACTTCATAGTGCTCAATAGATGTAGATTAAATAGACCTAAAGTAGTTTATGAATTACTTTTCATATCTAATAGGATTATCAAGATTGTTATTTTAAGGTCATGAATCATATTATGCATAGTTCATACTAATATCTTAAAGAGTAAGCTGGATGCCCTAAGTAGATAAGCTGGTTTGTGGAGAGAAAGAGTTGCTTTCCACTGCCACCAAGTGCATCAGTTCCCAAAACGGCACAAGGACTCGTCCTGAGAAATACTGCCGGGAATGAGAAATGGGATGGGACTGGGCACAGGTGTGTGTTTGAACAGCAGCCAGGGGTAGGGGATGAGCAATTTTGGGATTGGTCCAGGCATGAAGCAGGTACAACAAAAGCAGGGGATATCTATGTCCACCAGAAGTGGTGACATTGGCTCTCAGTCCCACCAAACAACTTCTGAGCTGGTGGCAGTGTCATCCTGGGAGAGAACCACCTTCCTGCTGGTGGGAATAGGGGACAGGGGGAAATTGCTTGCAGAGGAACAACCCCCCAGCTTCAGTCCTGGGAGGAGCACTGGGCAGAGCATACCTTGTCCACACTGAGCACCAGGAAAAGCCCACCTTGTGCATATTCTCTGAAACCATTATTAATAATTCAGCTATTGAGGAGGTTGATCAGAGACCTTAATTTTATGAAGTAACACCATTGCAATTTTTTAGAATTTATTTATTTATTTTATCTCTTCAGAGAAGAAATTGCTTTGATGTACTTATCAAATGGAAACGGCTGCCAGGAATTCAGGATTTATGTCTGGCTACTACATTAATGTTGTGACATGAAAATTACTTACAAACCCAAAATTCAAGTACCCCATTTATTTTGGGCTTTTTTTAGATTTTCAGTTTGTAAATGTAGGAAATAGATATCCCACAGTCTAAATAATAAAACTTTGCTTTTTCAAAGTTTATAATACTCTTTTTTTTTCCCTTAAGTTCGGTTTGAATTGTAGGTGGGGAAAAAAAAATCTCTTTACACAGAAAACTCTGAAACTTGATTAACAAATAGAGATATTTGGATTTCATTTCAATAATTTTATATTTGAATCATCATAATGAGTCTGGCTGAGATGGAGTTAACTTTCCCCATAGCAGCCCTCGTAGTGTTCTGCTTTGTATTGGTAGTTAGAAAGGTATTTATAACACACCAGTGTTTTGGCTACTGCTGAGCAGTGCTGACACAGCATCAAGGCTGTCTCTCCACCATTTCCCCCCCTAACTAGTAGGCTGGCAGTGGGCAAGATCTTGGGAGGTGACATAGCCAGGACAGCTGACCCAAACTGACCAAGGGGATATTTCATACTATATGATATCTGCTCAGCAATAAAAGCTAAGAGAAAGGAGGAGGAGGGAGGGCATTAGTTATTACAACATTTGTGTTCCAGAGAAACTACTAAGCATACTGAAGCCCTAGTTCCTGGGAAGTGGCTGGACTTCACCTGCTGATGGAAATAAATAAATTTTATTTTCATTGCTTCCATTTGTGACCTTTGTTTTTGCTTTATTAAACTGCCTTTATCTTGACCCACAACTTTTTTTTTTCCATCTTATCATCTCCACCGCTGACCTGCTGAGGAGGGGAGCAGCTTGTTAGACACATAGCATCCAGCCAGGGTCAACCCACCACAATAATCATTCATAGAATCACAGAATACCAGGCTGGAAGGGATCTCAAGGATCATCTGGTCCAACCTTTCTTGGTATAGACAAGATGGCCCAGCACCCTGTACAGCTGAATCTTAAAATTTTCCAATGTTGGGGAATCCACGACTTCCCTGCAAAGATTGTTCCAATGGCTGATTGTCTTCATTGTGAAAAATTTTCCTCTTCTGTCCAATCAGAATCTCCCCAGCAGTAACTTGTACCTATTACCCTTCAACTTTTCCATGTGTCACCTTGTAAAAAGGGAGTCTCCATCTTCTTTGTAGCCACCCTTTAAATATTGGAACGTGACAATAAGGTCTCCCCTAAGCCTTCTTTTCTCAAGGCTGAACAAACCCAGTTCTCTCAGCCTTCCCTCATACGGCAGGCTTCCCAGTCCTTGGCTCATCTTTGTGGCCCTTCTCTGGACCCTCTCCAGCCTGTCCCCATCCTTTTTGCATAGCAGGGACCAAAATGAACACAGTATTGCAGGTGTGGCCTGACAAGCGCTGAGTAGAGGGGGATAATGACTTCTTTCTCTCTGCTGGTGATGTCCTTGTCGATGCAACCCAGCATCCTGTTGGCTTGCTTTGCCGCAGCCGCACACTGTTCACTCATACCGGGCTTGTTGTCCACCAGGACCCCCAGGTCCCTTTCCACAGAGCTGCTCCCCAGCCGAGTAGATCCCAGCCTGTGCTGCACTCCTGCATTATGTTTTCCCAGGTGCAAGACCTAACGCTTGTCCTTCTTGAACTTCCTCAGGTTCTTGTTAGCCCGCTCTTCCAGCCTATCCAGCTCTTCCTGCAGGGTGGCTCTCCCTTCCCAAGTGTCCACTGCCCCACTCAGTTTGGTATCATCAGCAAACTTCATCAGGGTACACTTGACCCCATCATCCAGATCACTTATGAAGATATTACACAGCGTTGGGCCCAGGATCGATCCCTGGGGGACCCCACTTGTGACAGGTCGCCAGTTTGAAAAGGAGCTACTTACCACCACCCTCTGGGGGTGGCCTCAGGGATTCCCCACCCACCGCACAGACCACTTGTCTAGACCGTAACGCATCAGTTTCTCCAGGAGGAGGCTGTGGGAAGCCATTCCAAAAGCCTTGGAGAAATCCCGGTAGACACTGTCCACCGCTCGCCCCACATCAACCGAGCAGGTTACTTTGTCGTAGAAGGAGGCCAGGTTTGTCAAGCACATTTGCCCTTGGTGAATCCGTGCTGGCTTTTCCCAATCAATTGTTTCTTTTGACTTGTGATAGCCCCCAGGAACATTTGTTCCATAACTTTCCCAGGGACTGAAGAGTGATGGGCCTATAATTTCCTGGATCCTCCTTTAAGCCCTTCTTGTAGATGGGGGTGATGTTAGCCTTCTTCCAGTCTTCTGGGATGTCTCCCGATCTCCACGACTTCTCAAAGATTAGGAAGAGTGGCCTCGCAACGACGTCAGCCAGCTCTCTCAACACCCTCGGGTGGGTCACGTCAGGGCCCATTGATTTGTAGGGCTCAAGCTCCTGTAAGTGTTCACATACCAAGTCTTCCTTCACTAACGGTGGGTCTGCATTTGTATCAACCTGGATTTTTGCTCCCAAGGCCTCGGCCCAACAGTGCTGGTAAAGACAGAGGTAAAGAAAGTGCTGAGAACCTCTGCCTTTTCAGCATTGTTGGAGGCTAAATCACCTCTCCTGTTTAACAGCGGGCCAATATTTTCCTTCTGTTTCTGCTTATTGTTTACGTACCTGAAGAACCCTTTCTTGTAGTTTTTGACATCTCTGGCCAATTTCAATGCGAGTTGAGCTTTTGATTTTCTAACTATCTCTGCACACGCTGGCAATGCCCTTGTAGTTCTCAGTGGGTACTTGTCTGCTTGTCCATCTCTGGCATGCTTCTCTTTTGGTCTTGAGCAGACTCAGAAGCTGGCAGTTAAGCCAAGGGGGTCTCTTGCTTCACCTGCTTCCCTTTTCTTTAAAGGGGGTGAACTGGTTTTCTACTTCCGGGAAAGCATTCCTGAAAAACTCCCAGCACTCACTATCTCCTTTATCCTCCATGGAAGCTTCCCACAGAACCCCTCCCAGCTGAGCTCTGAGTGAGCTGAAGTTTGCTCTTCTGAAATCTAAAACCTTTGCCTTAGTACTAACCTTCAACATGCTCAGCAGGATCCCAAACTCCACAATATTGTGATCACTGCAGCCCAGGCTCTCACTGACCGAGATGTGACGCAGCAGGTTTTCTTGGTTTGTGAGCAGCAAGTCCAGCAGTGCCTCATTGCTGGTTGGCACATCTAACGTTTGTATGAGGAAGCAGGCCTCTACACATTCCAGGAACTTGATGGATGACATGTGAGCTGCTGTATTGTCCTTCCAACAAACGTCTGGGTAGTTGAAGTCACCCATAAGAACCAGGTTCTGTTGACCCAAAGCTTGCTTAAGTGACCCAAATATTGCTTCATTGGCCTTATTGTCTTGGTTTGGAGGTTGGTAGCAGATGCCTACTGTAAAGTCCCCCTAGGGAGATGACCCCTCTGCTCTTGACCCAGAGACATTCGATAGGGCTTCCACAATTGCCATACTTGACTTCTACGCATGCAAGGCTCTCCTTGACATAGAGCCCGACTCCGACTCCTCCTCTTCTTCCTTGCTTATCTTCACAAAACATCCTGTAGCCATCCATTGCAATCCTCCAGTCATGTGAGTTGTCCCACCGTGTTTCAGTTATTCCTGTGATATCATAACTTCCTGACTGGGCACAGAGCTCCAGTTCTTCCTGTTTCTTCCCCGGGCTGCGTGCATTGGTATACATACACTTGAGGAGGTTGGTCTTCTGGTTCTCATCTTGGGAGGCAGCTAAGGAACACTTGTCACTGCTCTGGTTGGCCTGGCTTATCCCCCAGTTGGTTGCAATGGCATGAGGGTTGCCACTTTGGACCCCGCCCCCATGTCTTTCAGTTTAAGGCCCACCTCACCAAGTTGGCCAGCCTGCTACCAAAGACTCCTTTGCCCCTTCAAGACTGGTGGATCCCATCCCTCGCTAACAGGCTGTCGTCATCGAAGGATGTCCTGTGGTCATAAAAGCCAAAACCCTCACGATGGCACCAGCCACAAAGCTACAAGTTGATTTGCATTGTACATCTGTTTCTGGCTGCGCCCTTCCCTCTAACTGGTCCACGGAAGAAAAGTAACTTGGGCACCAATACTTTTCACTTGCACCCCCAGGGCTTTGTGGTCGTCCTTGGTTCTGCCCAGGTTCTGGCCTAAAGTGTCATTCACGCCCATGTGAAGGAGTAGCCATGGATAGCAGTCTGTGCTCTTGTAGTGCTCTGTCGGCAACATCTCGGACCTAACCTGAGCTCTGGGAAGGCCGCACACCTCTCGTGACTCCCTGTCAGGCCGGCAGACGGGCACCTCAGTGCCCCTTAACAGAGAGTCACCCGCTACGAGCAGTCAATGCTTCTTTTTGCGGTATCCGCTGTGTGCTGCTGGTACAGTTTCTCCTTGCAGACCTTGCTCGTGGGTGTCTACAGCTGTTAAAACTTCATGTCTGGTTTTGGTTGTACTGCTGGAGGGTAGGGACTGAAGCAGAGTCCTGCTTTTGTAGGTCACTAGGGTCCACGGTACCTCTTTCTCTGTGGTGTCCACCACAGGAGAATGGTTCTGAAACCACTTATCTATCTCTGTCTTGGACCTTAATACAGTGCAGCCTTTTAACTGTTTCCTGCAAATGGGCCACCTGGTGCAACAGATCATCAACCTGTGCAAGTCTTTCGCAGGTACTTACCTTTTCTCCAGGAGAAGGGTCAGGGCATTGGTTGCAACCTACCATCTGTACTGAAGTCTCCTTCCCTACCAGTTCCATCTGGGTGGAAGCATCAGATATCTCAGGGGCTTTCTTGGTAGAAACACTGGTTTTAACTCCAAGGTGAGTGCCCACCATCCTGGCTGAGACCTAGAGCAGTTCCGTGGACTGTCAGCCTGCTTGCAGGCCACATGGCCCTTCTCACACAAACTTCAGCACGAACAGCAGCACGAACCATGCCGCCTTCTTGATGCCTGTTTGCAGGCCCTGGACACAGCGCTCCTGGTCGCCAGTGCTCCCCAGGGCTCTTCAAATCTCCTGTGGTTGCTTCTGACACCACCCAAGACATTGGCCCCTCTTGCGAGAGCTACCAGCTGTTGTTGGGGCTCTCTGCTCTTCCTCGGGTTTCCCTGGCTCTGGGAACCCCCCTGTACACCTCCATCTAGCGCCCAGCCACAGGACTTAACATTGCCAAAGCTGGGTGCCTCGTCGACTGAGATAATGTCATATTTAAGTCATGTTGCTTCCAAAATTAAGATAAGAATGTCTGTAACTAATGGCAAAAAATCCTTCCTTTTTTTTTTTTTCCCTCCTTAAAAACATAATTTACGTTTATAACTTATTGGTGTATTATTTACTTCCTTAACCCTTTACAGAAACTGAATTCCACATTACACACATTCTTATGTTCTTAAAAATGTATTCACTACCTGTACAAGTTGTGTAGTTCATCAGCTTAATCAAAGTTATCTATGCCCAGTTCACACCCATAGTTCAGAATTTAAGCGAATGGAGCCGTTTCCAATAGTTGGTAAGGAAAGGTTAGAGATAGCAAACTCTCTGGTTTCCCTAAACAGGGAAAATACAGTGCTGGTTCAGGACCATTATAGCATCAGAAGCAAGTAGCCATCATGAGGTTAAATATCCTCACAGGGTATCTGAAAAGGGTTTGCATAAGAATATGTTCTCAGAAAATATGGTATAAAGGATGCTGATACTGATATTTAGATATATAATATAACATAAAGGAAAAAGTTATAATTCCTGCTTCTCTTATATGCCTCTTTTCACCTCTGTTGCTTAGCTGAAGTACAGTCTTGAATGCTATTGCTCATGGCTTAGGTCTGAATGACTGATTATAAAGCAACAGAAGTGTGTTATCATGTGGAATAAGTTCTCCAGAATATGAGAAAACTAATATTTTCCTTTTTGTTTTTCATAAATCTCATAAAAGTCTCACAAGGAACCTCAAGAACACAGGATTATATGCACAAGCTTTAAGTATCTGTGAATATGTTTAAGTTTTCTAACTGTGGTAAGCATTGACTATGAAACAATTTTAGCATAAAGTAGATATTAACAAATAATAAATAGAATTATTATTGCAAATTAAGTACTTTATTAGGGACATAGTTTAGCAAAAGGTATTCCAAAGCTGTTAATACTCAAACATGTCTCCAAAAGTCAATGGTTTTTAATTAACCCTATATACTAACCTAATGAATCTATATTAATAGTATAAAGAAGACTTGTAATAAAAAGAAGTGCTTTCATACACGTATTTACTTACAGATGGGTATGTATTGTATATGGGTATTTATATGTATGTGCAGGTATAAAATGAAATGCAAAACCAGAGAAGCTTTCTGAAACATAAAAAGTTTAATATTGTATTTCTTGTAAATATTCACCATTGTTAAGAACTGCTCTGCTACCTTCTCCTCCTCTTTTCTTAAAGAGATATTAAATGGGTGATACCATTCTTCATGGAATCTAGACAAGCTCTTTCAAAATTTCCACTTGAACTTCTGCATGAGTTTCCAGACATCTTAGTGAGATAAGGACTGAATTCTAGAATTTTTTTTAAAAACACCCCTGTCCCTTTTATCATCTGCCTAAGGTTTCATCTTAAGAATAACAACTTTTTTTGATGATTGAGTAAATTAAGATAAAGAATTAACTTCCACATTTATATATAGAGAGACATATATACAAAATCTGTCTTAAAATGTTCTTAAACATTAAAGAAATAAAATCTGTAGCTTAGTGTAGTTTCCTACAGATCTGGAACCCTTATTTTCCTATGGGTCTTTTCAAACAGGTAGTTGCACAGGTCCCATAGAATGGACTAGTAAAAATACATTACCTTCATAATGTAATATAATTTATTTGAAAAAGCTTGAGCCAGTACATGTTTAGCTTGTTACTGGGTGTAATGACCTCAGATTTCTGTAGATATATTACTTAAATAATGACCTTCTCTTGTCATTTTTACAGCTCAGTGCTAAGGGCTAGAATTATTGGTTAATTTTACATTTGCTCAGATATAAGAACTTTCCAGAGAAAATTTTGTTAAGGGTAACTAAGGAAATTTCACATAATGAAGTGCCTTTTCAAAATAATACCCAGATTGCCTAAGCAATTCTAACCTGTCATTTCTGTAAGTTAAGACATGGTTAAATGGGTCACAGCTCTTTTTACCAAATGAAGTAAAAATCATTTAGAAGCTTCATGGGATGTTAGTAGCTTACAGCCTTCTAGAGTCTCTGCTGGTACAAGTATGGAGAGTAAGGCAATTTAATATTATATATAATATATATATATATATAAAATTCATTTCCCAGGAGGAGGTGGGTCTGCCAGGTGCCAGTCACCACTTCTCTATCTTGAACCAGGATCCCAGGACTGGAAAAACCTGCATGCCTGTCCTTGTCCCTTGAACTAGTTAGTTCTTTGAAAAATTCCTTCCTACTACAGAAATAGTTTACAAATGTAAGCTCAAAGAACTTGATACATAAGACAACTTTAAAAATGTCTCTGACTGCAGGGTAGTATAGCACTATCTTAGCTACTTTTAAACTAATTGACTTATGGTCTAGTAGTAGTAGCTATGGTGCAACAGAGCTTACTCCCATGCTACAATAATTATTCCTAATAAGAATTAGATGCATGTGTTTTCACACATCAGGAAAATATTATCCCAATATTTTCAGTTTTCACATATGTTTTTGTAGGTAAAAATAAATACCATTACGTTAATTTATGCATCCAGTCTAATTTCCCTTGCTGCCTTTCTTGCTGAATATTTTTTTCCCCCAAAACTACTAGAACTAGTTTCAGGAAACCATATTTCACTGCTATAAAATAAAAAGTTCAGTGGAAAGAAATTAAACTGGTGATCGGCATACCTGTAAATAAGAATGGGTATGAAATACAAAAGACTTGCAAATTATAGTAAATTATATTGCAGGAAATATATTCTTGATCCTCACAGCTCTGGAATAACAACTACCTCTGTCCTTCCAGTAGTACCTCAGTATTATTGTTCTCTCTAATCTCTATTTCACAAGGTATAAAGTTTTCATTCTGTTTCTTTTAGTATATGACAAGTGTCAAGGTGAATGCCAATCTACCAGAAATTCAGTCCACAGAGAGTTTTTCTAGATATCTGGCGATATCTGACTGATTAAGACTTGAGTAGGACAATGTAAGGTGTCACAAATTAATATATAGCCACATGTAAAATTACACAGGAAATATGTACAGAGGTGTGTTCTCAAATGATACAATTAGAAATTACCGTGATTACCTATCAGAAGGGATATCTACATATGTGTACGTGGGTGTGTGTTTTCTTTGTCTGTAGGGATTTGAAAGCATTGTTTCACAAAATGCTTGAATGTTGTAACTGCTCTTCATGTATTGATTCTGTCACTTTTACCCATACCTAAGAGTTTCTCACTCCACCACTTGGCCTCTGTATGGCTGAACTCGGAACCTTGAGACACTTGCCAACTGTAGATGCACACCTTAGCCTCCCCAAATTTCATGGTGGGATCTGGGTGTTCACCTGCTCAAAACTGGAAACCTCTGCAGAAGCAAGAAGTTCACTGGGGCGTGTCCACTGCTCTGGATAACATGGACACTAGAAGGTATTTTATTTGGCATTTTTTAAATATGTAATTTTACAGGATATTTGCAAAAACTTATGGCACAGTGAAGCTGCATGAAGCTAAAAGCAAGTCAGTAGAAAAAAGGAACAGCATGTAACAGGTTCAAACTGAATCCAATTCATGCTTAAGTTGTTAACTTCTATGAAAATGGCTTTTACTGTTAATTTTGACAATGTAACAATGAGAAAGCTGAAAATCCACTTTCTATGCTGGGGAGGGAACAGAAGTAAAATAACTGCAATGTCAACAAAAAAATCTCTATGGAGTTACTAACTTTTTAGAAATACATGTGCTAAATAGTATGAAAGGACTGTCTCTGCAAGTATATCTCCATAAACTCTTAAGGTGTATGGATATAGGCT
The DNA here is from genome assembly GCF_000737465.1 of Haliaeetus leucocephalus. Lineage (NCBI taxonomy): Eukaryota > Metazoa > Chordata > Aves > Accipitriformes > Accipitridae > Haliaeetus > Haliaeetus leucocephalus. The sequence goes on from NW_010973034.1 coordinate 4,875,033, forward strand.
TAAACCTACAGGTTTACATAGCACCATAGATGACCCAGATGGCAACTGAAAATTGAAGAGCTAACATGGACTACAACAAGCATGCAAAAGTTTTTTTGTACAAGTTCTTGTTGACAGACAACTGAGCTGAAGAGTATAGAAATGGAAGTATCTTGAATCTTATTATTAAAGGACTGCAGGGACTAGAAAAGCCCCACACTAGAGAAAAGTTCAACACAAATGTGTATACAAAATAATCAAAGAAATGCTCACACCCAGAAAAAATTGTGAAACGTTTCACATATTTTGAGATACCTCTAAAATCTCCCAAGACTGTAAGTCTTGTTTGGGGATTTTTATTTATTTCTTAAACTAACCTAAGTTTCAAAGGACTTGGACTTTGAAGTAAACTGGCCAGGTTTTGGAAGGGTGTAGGAGTGTCTGGGATATTGAGCAAGATGAAAACATCTAGATAAGAGACTTCCAGTTGCCAGATTTACAGCATCTTTGTGCTGTGAAAGAATCAATATATAAGCTTGATATTATTAGAAATATTTATTCATGTGTTTCTTACTAACACTTAAATCTTAATATGTGTGTATTGGCTTTGTGTGGCAAGGTTTGGGTAGCTGAGGGGGTTACAGGGGGCTTCTGTACGCAGCTGCTGGAAGCTTCCCCTGTGTCTGTCAGAGTCAATGCCAGCCGGCTCTAAGATGGACCCGCTGCTGGCCAAGGTCAAGCCCATCAGCGATGGTGGTAGCACCTCTGTGATAACATTTTTAAGAAGGAAAAAAAGTTGCAGGACAGACAGAAATGGCAGCCAGAGACAGGAGTGAGAACATGTAGGAGAAACAGCCCTGCAGCCCCCCAGGTCAGTGCAGAAGGAGGGGAGGAGATGCTCCAGGCGCCGGAGCAGAGATTCCCCTGCAGCCCGTGGGGAAGACCATGGTGAGGCAGGCTGTCCCCCTGCAGCCCAGGGAGCTCCACGGGGGAGCAGATCTCCACCTGCAGCCCAGGGAGGACCCCACGCCAGAGCAGGGGGATGCCCGAAGGAGGCTGTGGCCCCGTGGGAAGCCCACGCTGGAGCAGGATCCTGGCAGGACCTGTGGCCCCGTGGAGAGAGGAGCCCATGCTGGAGCAGGTTTTTCTGGCAGGACTTGTAACCCTGCAGGGGACCCACGCTGGAGCAGTCTGTGCCTGAAGGACTGCAGCCCATGGAAGGGACCTACACTGGAGCAGTTTGTAAAGAACTGCAGCCCGTGGGAATGACCCAGATTGGAGAAGTTTGTGGAGGACTGTCTCCTGTGGGTGGGACCCCACGCTGGAGCAGGGGAAGAGTGTGATGAGTCCTGCCCCTGAGGAGGATGAAGTGGCAGAAATAACGTGTGATGAACTGACCATAAACCCCATTCCCCATCCTCCTGCACTGCTGGGGGTAGGGTAGGTAGAGAATCCAGGAGTGAAGTTGTGCCTGGGAAGAAGGGAGGGGTGGAGGGAAGGTCTTTTAAGATTTGGTTTTATTTCTCATTACCCTACTCTGGTTGATTTGTAATAAATTGAGTTAATTTTCCCCAAGCTGAGTCTGTTTTGCCCGTGACGGTAATTGGTGAGTGATCTCTCCTGTCCTTATCTTAACCCGCAAGCTCTTTGTTATATTTTCTCTCCCCTGTCCAGCTGAGGAGGGGGAATTGATAGAACAGCTTTGGTGGGCACCTGGCATCCAGCCAGGGTCAACCCACCACAATGTTCTTGCAAGAAAACGTACTGAGAGCTATATACACTGGACAATCCTGAGATACAAATAGCTATGCACAGAGTCGTAAATATTGCAATGACTCCCTACACTGTCAAAAATTGCCCTTCCTCTTTTCTTCAGAGGTCTACTGTTTTGTAATGTTCAATTACTTCACTTATAAGATTTCTGGGTTTAATCTTAACCTCTCTGTGAAATCTTTTTTGTTACCTCTACTGTTTTTTTGCAGCATTATTTTTTCCTCTTTACTTCATGCTACAATGTATTACAATTCTTCTTTTTATATGATAATAATAATTCTCTACTTCCCAAGGGTATTTTGAGGCTAAATTCATTAATATGTATGAGGGGCTCAAACTATAGTGATAAGCACCACTGAGGCTGTATGTGTGCATGTGTGTATATATCTCTACAGAAACACACATCTACACACATATATTTAAAATGATATATTTATTGCTAGCTGGTGTATGTAACTATGACATGAATATATAAATACTTTGTATTTCCTCTGCATTGTTTTATCCCACTGCTCGATCAAGGAGATACGTCTCTGATTCCATTGGCTGTACTGTGTTCATTACTGTTACTAATAGGCTGCATTGCTGAAGGCTATGTCTATGCAGAAATGTGGCAGCACTCCATAGTGTGGCTCATACTCTTGATTCCTGGGACATTTCCTCCGGCACTGAGGCCAGAGCTTATCGTGGCTCTTCTCCAGCCTGCCTGCCAACTCACCCAGTTTTTGGTTTGAGTTTTCTGGTTTTGCTTATTCACAAAGGTGAGTTGCCAGTGCATGTCTAGGGCTTGTTTCATTATGGAAAGTGCTGGGCTGCTTACTAGGCCAAGAGTTAGGGGCTCCAAAGCCCATAGATTTTTATAAAGACTATATGTCTCAGATGAGTTTGGACCTTGTTTTCCTAAGCGTTATACAAATGCAGAAGTCACAAGACACTCACAGTCTAAATAGTAATCCCAAAATGTGAAAGATATCTGAATTTATAGTTTCTCCTTCATAGACCTGACTGTCTATGTTTTTGACAGTAAAATTCTTTAGATACTAACTTCATACATTCACTGTATTTTAGTCACAACTTCCTACTTTTTAGACCTTCAGGCATGGCCGAGGATACAGTGGCCATCTAGGACATGTTTTAGCCTTGTGTTTAAGCTGAAGCGTATGCCTGTGCTCCCCAAGGTCTGTACCTGCCTGAAGTTCAGATGCCTGAGGCACCGTTGGTTGTCACATCTGCCCTAAGCCACCACCACATGGCTGATACCATCCAGGCTAGAAGATCTTGGAGTTTGAATCAACATAGACCTCACATCCTCTGGGCATTCTAGGTCTGAATTAAATACTGATTTCAGGCCCAGAACTACAGAAATTTTGAGCAAGCCAAGCAGAGAAGGACCTACTGACATTCAGGTTGTGTTGGGATTTGCACAACAGATATCCTCAGCTCACCATGTCTGCATCCGGGAGGTGGTGCAGGGATGTCCTGTAAATGCAATGTCATGTGCTCAGTGCTCTCACTGGTTATCAACCTGACTTCACAACTGTAATTCTTCAGACAGAAAAACACTTTTGCAGATATCTACCAATATCTGACATAGCTCTGTGGTTTTCCCTGCAGAAACAGAGCCTAAGGAGTCTGAATTACAACCTCGTTAACTAAAACAAACATTCTTTATCTGTACCCACACACCTCACCCTTGTTTCTTAGCTTAGTATATATGTAAATTTAGAATTTTGACACTTGTTTAGAATTTTAATAGAGAATAATTGTAATGCTCCTTTTTAAACAGAGAACTGTACACACTTTAATCCTTGTTGTAGAGCACTATAATTTATGATAATGGTTGAAAAGAACAGTCTGTGTGATAACATTACCAAGAATATTTTAATTACATGTCAGAAATGTACTATTTGATTTCAATCATCTGAGAAGTAATGCACTCAGAAATCCTTTACAAGGTAAGACTCTCTTTTCCTATGATTTTTTTTTAAAGTATATTTATAAACTGAGGGCTGTTTATCTAGCAACCTCCTTTAAACATTACACGTTATACATATAATACATGAATTCAAGTCGGTACATTAGCTGTCAAATGCAATGAAAACTTTGAATGTGAGATTTGGATACTAAAACTCTGTATTATCATAAAAAGTAGTCTATTTATTAATAATTCAAAAGGCCAGATGGACCACATTGATTTTTGTGGCTCACCTGAGGATCCAGAGTCTAATCTAAATTCCCACCCAAGCAAGAAGCAAGTCAGTTGACACATCAAACCTGGTGATGCTGTGCGCCTCTTGAACCTTTGCAGTCACCTTTATGAATGAACAAAGATCAGAGAATCTACTAGAGAGCTTCAGAGAGGATCTGTGTACTTTCTAGAGGAAGATTTTCATGACAGTATATATGAAACTGTACTGAACTGTATATGAAACCTTGTATTGGTTTTGTGTGGCAAGGTTTGGCTGGGGGGGGGGGGGTGTTACAGGGGTGGCTTCTGTAAGAAGCTGCTGGAAGCTTTCCCTGTGTTCGAGAGAGAGCGAGCCCATACCAGCAGGCTTTAAGACAGACCTGCCACCGGCCAAGTCCGAGCCAATCAGTGATAGTGGTAACGCCTGTGGGATAACATTTTTAAGAAGGGAAAAAAAGTTGGGATGGACGGAAATGGCAGCTGGAGAGAGGAGTGAGAACATGTAGGAGAAACAGCCCTGCAGCCCCCCAGGTCAGTGCAGAAGGAGGGGAGGAGATGCTCCAGGCGCTGGAGCAGAGATTCCCCTGCAGCCCGTGGGGAAGACCATGGTGAGGCAGGCTGTCCCCCTGCAGCCCAGGGAGCTCCACGGGGGAGCAGATCTCCACCTGCAGCCCGGGGAGGACCCCACGCAGCAGCAGGGGGATGCCCGAAGGAGCCTGTGACCCCGTGGGAAGCACACGTACTGCAGCAAGTTCCTGGAAGGAGCTGTGGTCCCATGGACAGAAGACCCCACACTGGAGCAGGTGGGTGCCTGAAGGAGGCTGTGACCCCATTGGAAGCCCCCACTGGAGCAGGCTCCTGGCAGGACCTGTGGCCCTGTGGAGAGAGGAGCCCACACTGGAGCAGTTTTTCTGGCAGGACTTGTGACCCCCCGGGGGACCCACGCTGGAGCAGTCTGTGCCTGAAGGACTGCAGCCCGTGGGAGAGACCCACATTGGAGAAGTTTGTGGAGGATTGTCTCCCGTGGGAGGGACCCCACGCTGGAGCAGGTGAAGAGTGTGAGGAGTCCTGCCCCTGAGGAGGAAGGAGCGGCAGAGGCAACGTGTGATGAACTGACCCCAACTCCCATTCCCCATCCCCCTGCACCACTGGGAGGAGAAGGTAGCGAAAATCTGGAGTAAAATTAAGCCTGGGAAGGAGGGAGGGGTGGAGGGAAGGTCTTTTAAGATTTGGTTTTATTTCTTATTATCCTACTCTGATTGGATTGGTGATAAATTAAGCTAATTTCCCCAAGTCGAGTCTGTTTTGCCTGTGAGTGTAATTGCTGAGTGATCTCTCCTGTCCTTATCTCAACCCACAAGCCTTTTGTTATATTTTCTCTCCCCTGTTCAGCTGAGGAGGGGAGTGATAGAGCAGATTTGGTGGGCACCTGGCCTCCAGCCAGGGTCAACCCACCACAGAAACCATGTTAAAGCTGAGGACCAGAGAATCCATCCCATGACAGCACAAAAATAGATTAATTTCCTTTTGTAATCTTATTAATTTTCAGTTGCTGACTCATTAGTAATTGTAAGTATCTCACTCTATTGCATTCTTTGTGGGTGAACTAGATATCCGTATCTCTAGCTAAAGTAACAGCAGAAATGTTACATTTAGAGCAGAAAGCCTGCTTCTGATTAGGCAGTATTTGTCTCCTGAAAAAAATCTGGAGCTTTGATGAGGTTCTATTTTCTGAGATCTCTTGAGATCATTATCTGTGCCTCTAGATACTTTATGCAGCAAACTTGTACTGAAGGTCTAACCTAGTCTTTTTTGGACATCCTACTATGTGTCATTTAAAACAAGAAGATGCTTTACAAAGTATTATATATTCAGAAAATTATACTCACCTTAGAAGTCAGCAAAATAAAATTGATGGTAGTTGTATGATAAGGGCACTGTATTTCATATGACTAAATTCTCAAAGTGAATAATTTAAGCAAATGTAGTCATAAGCAGCTTTGTCACATGGTTAAAGTTTTAGGGGTTTTCCAAGTAGTGTCACCAAACAATGACAGTCACTGTCATTGAACAAAACACACCTGAAGCAACCCTCACCCCCTGCAATGGCCATGACACAGAGATCTGGAAAGGAGGATCAAGCAAATAAGTCATTAGAAGAATGAACTGTTGTTCCAGAAAAACTGTCCAGATCACTGAGCCTAGTCTCACAGTGTAACAGTTAACCATACCACATATTTTATTCCTCAACTTATCAAGCTGCAACTTAAAGCTATTTAGGTTTTTGTAACTTATTTGTCTATATGGGGGATCCTGAAATGTAGGATCACATTTGTTGGTTTTGCACATTGAGGTCAGCTAGAATTCACAGGTTTTTTCCTGTTCCTAATAATACTTCATTCTGTAGGAAAAAAAAAACATTTGTTAGCCTCGAAGTACAAGATCTCTATAGGCATTTTACTTTCTATTACTGAATGCCATCCCATTTTATTTCTCCCTTTCCAAAAGCATTCAGTTTTTTCTGTATAATTTTGTAATCCTTCCTGCATGAACAGTTCTTCCCAATTTTGTGCCACTATACAGTTTAGCTATAAAAACTCCAGTTTGTGTGCCAAAGTCTAAATGAAAAAGGTAAATGATGTCCAGGAGTTAGAGTCCTTGTGAAATTTACTATGTCATCCTTCAGACATGCTCTCATTTCAACACATTCAGTTGCCAACCCTACCTTAATTTCTTCCCTAATTCACAGTTCTTTTACTAACAGTACTTTTACTAATCTTCTCTATTTCAACAAGTAATTACCCAAGTAGTTTGTAAATATCTCAGAAGTTTAAATTTCTCATAACGGCATAACTTCAATATTTATTGTCTGATATTATTGAAATAATTAGATCAAAACTTGGGAATTAGAAGCAGATACATACATCCCCAATAGAAACTCTCTCACAATTCTCCTTCAAAGAATTTTGACCCAAAACATTAAGGTTTCTATCACATTTACTTAACTCATCCACATATAGTGTATATCATCATCTTCACCTGGATGCATTATACACATATTTCAAACCTAATTGACATTTCAATACTTTTCTGTTATTGTTTCTCCTACCTTCTACCAGGAACAAAAATGCTTTCATTTGGTTTTCCAGCCTCACACAAATATCCCATTTGTTTCTCTGGTTTCACACAGTCCGTTAGGTTGATTAGTCCCTTCTTAGGTCTCAGCTATTTGCCTGCCCCCCGCTTTCATCAACAACATCTTTGTCTTTATTGGCCCCTCACAAGGGTTGTTGGGGGGGTAATGGAAGAGGACTATTGATACCCATCACCTCGCAGAATACTCCATCTCTTGCTCTCTTGATATGGTGGGCCTGACAGCTCCCAGGGCAGCACTGCAGCAGGTCTCCAGCTCTGCCTCCAGCCCACATACTCCTCATGTCTCGGCGGGGGAGTCAGGGGGGCAACTGACAGTGACTGCCAGGATACAGGGTCTCACCCTGAGGGGCCAGGGAAGTCCTCTTTTCTTGACACATAGGGGCTCTTTCTGCCTTAGACTATTCTCAGTGTTATTTCTTTCCCTCATTATATATTGATATTAACTTGCTATTCCTGTTGTTTTAGGGGACAAAGGTGTGAAACTGGTCTTACTCAAGTCAATACTTCCTTTCTAGGTCTATGGTTATTTCTTTCATTAGTGCTGCAGGAAAGAAAGGGAAGAAGGGAAAGTGGGCTTCATCTATTGCTCTGACAAGCGCACAAAGTGGACACTTTAAAAAAAAAAAAGAGATAAAGGAACATTGAGATAAAAGCTTGTATATAATTGCAAAAAATGTTAGTATTGTTTAAAGTATGAAATCCATCAAAATGTCTCCTTTAAAAAAAACATGAAAAATTGGACATGTGTTTGAGCAAATTTGCACAGAAAATCCCCAGCTGAGTTTGTGGAAGATTCGGTCTTTTTTTGTTTTTTTTTTTTTTTTTTTAATTTTTAATTTTAGCAGAATTCCTGTTCAGACAGAGGGTCTGTCTTGATTCCAGGCTCAGGCATGCACGATCATCTGGAAACACTCCTGCTATCAAAGTGGGTATCTGAAATTGGAGTTTAAAGTAAAAAATAATAACCTGGTTGTGCCTTGTAAGCAGAAAGTTTATTTTAGGGATAGACTACCAAATTGCAAGTGCAGGATTTTTGTTGCATTTTTCATGACAGCAAGTGACTGTTATTTAGAAAGAAAAATTGTAGACCTAGAGAAGAGAATTACTGACATTTGGGGTTGGGCTAACCAAACTCTAGACTCTAACCTTTAGCTAGTTAAAACAAATAAGATGTTTCAAATTCAAATTTTGAATTCTTCACTAGACTGGATGACCTTGAAAACTGTGAAAAAAGAACAAATTCCACTTTTGTAGAGTTCAAAAGTGTGAGAAATAATGGGTTGTAAGGAAAAAAAGTCATTTTCCTGGCCTGAAAAAGATGAAATTGACTCTCAAACATGAAGTCTTTTAAACTCATATTGAGTGAAGTTCCTTGCTGTTTGGTTTTTTTTTTTCATTGCTTATTTAAAATTTAGGTTTGTCAAGGCAACTTTAGGCATCTGCAACTGACAGGGTCTGGGTGTTTGTCTTTAGTGACTGTCTTAGAACTTTGAATGCTCTTTTAGCATCATTTCCATCATGCATAATAAAACAGAGCCAGAAAAATACATATAATCTCCAGCCTCTTCTCCAGAATATGTTTTCACAAATCAAATGCTGCAAATAGGTTGAACTGACAGAAGGAATTTCAGTCCATACAAATACAAATGGGTTTTCTAAGCAATTAATTTTGATTCTTTATTTTAAAAAAAATTGAATTAAACTGTTTTGAAAACATGCATTTTATTTTTGAAGGATTTCAGAAGTGCCTGAAGTCTTGAAAATGAAACAAATTCTTCTTTTCAGGTCGGTCATGTCTTTTCTGGTTTGATATGGCAACCCAGGATTTCTTTTTGATTATGACTCTATCATCTGTAGTGCAGTTGTTTGGATTTATAGATTCTCTAGTTTTAGATGAGAAAATAAGCCACCTCATTTTAGTTACCTATGCCCTTATAACTAAGGACAAACTCTGCTTTACAGAATATTTCCCTAGAATTTATAGCTTATAGGAGGCATAAGTTTTTCCAGAATTCTGTGAAGTAGCTCAAAATTTTCAAATGTACCACAATTTTTAATAGCACTTTTTCCAAGCTTTTTCCCCCCAAAAAACAGAGGTACTAACTAACATGATTTCCCCTCCCCCCCACTTTACTTAATACATAAAGGAATTTAATTTTCTGACTCAGTGCTCTAAAGTAAGTTACATAATGGAAAGTAAATAAGCTTATTATTTAAGAAGATCTAATAAGTCCCTCTGCTTGCAAGCAATGAAAGCCTAACATCTGCAACTTTCTCCATTTAAGCTACAGGTCAGCAGACAGTGGCGTTATATGTGGAAGAGCAAAAATAAGTAGAAAGATTTTCTGCAGCACATGGACTTACAACTGGCTATGTCTGCATGCCCTGTTTGCTTTTTAAGGATAGTAACAAACCTAGCTAAAATCCAAGGGAGACATAATACACTAAAGCTTTCATTTTTGTGGTCACATTGCTTATGATATTAATTTGTATTTCTTAAAATTCATGCTAAAACGGGACCCCATGCTCCTAAAAAAAAGAAATAGAAACAATGAATGCAATATGGTATTCACTAAAGAAACTCACACTTTACAGATGAGAAGACAATGGTTTAGTTTAGTATTGAGTGGGAGACTATAAGAAAGGGACATAAATATGCGCTGGAATTCGATAGCCTGACTGCAAAAATTTTTATCAACAGTGGCATAAGAATACATACTGGAAGGGATAATGTGAATTACTAATACATATCAATAAGCTCCAGTCTAAATGAAGCTTAAAAAAGAAAAAAACACTAATATCTCACAGTAGTTCAATTGCAATGTATGTCCAGATCATTCAGTGGAAACAGAAAAACAGTAATACAGAGAAATGTTAGGATATACAGAAAAAGCAGAATTGTGGTGTAACCATATTAAAAATGGATTGATACTAATGTAAAAGTCTCCATGAGCTTGTAGACTGTATCTAGCAAGGATTAACTGTAGATGCCTAAAGAAGATTGTGGAAATGGACAAAACACTCTTAAATTTTTCTGTCTCCAAAAATTTTAGTTTCATTGACAACTGAGCCAGAAGACATACCTCTGCATCCAGCTGCAGATCTTCTAGGGTAAGGAAAAAAAGCAGTAAAAATTATAAGCAAGATAAAAAGGCAGAAAAATACAACAGAGAATTCAAGAGCTGATTAAACAGGAGAACACAAAACATCAATATTGATCAATGAAGTATATACAAGTCAGTTTGACACCCATTTTCAAATCAAGAGAACTAGTTTATGTTGTATGAAATGGAGAGGTAAGTATTAAGATCAAATACAAGGGAATTACTTTAATTACACAAAAAACTATTTTTTAGGTTTTTTAGAGGTTAGCAGAGGCTAACCTCTGTCCATTTCTATGTCATAACTGAGAACAGGACTTTAACAAATGAAGAAGTATATGGATAATAAAAACTTCAACAAAATACACATAGTAAACCCATGCAGTTTCTCGTCTAGGCTTACACAAAGTGAGACTGCTAAAGACCTACACTGTATTATATATAAAAAAGGATCACCATGGTCCTACCATGTAAGTCAAAATTTAGTGCCACTAAATTCACACAGATTCTGCAAGATATATAATCCAATACCAATGTGTGACATAATTTTTTTTTCTTATTTATTTTAATTAGTCAAATGAAAAGATATTTACATTTTTAACTATGTCTAAGAAAGTGAGTGGCAATTATTACATATAAATTCCAATTAAATATGGTGTATGGCAGAATCTAATAAATAAAGATATAATAAAGCAGGCAGTGTCAACATTTATATCAGCAGTTAATTTCTGATTTTCAGTAGATTCTAATAAAAAGCAGAAAGGAAGGTGATAGTTATTTTTATGTGTTTTGAAATCTTGCTATTTTAATTCACTGTTCTGCTTTAAAAATACATTTCTGCTAATTCCTAGTGCAAAATGATGAAGTCATACAACACATGTCTTTTCTACTTTATCAGTACTAATGGGTCAATAATAAAAGAACATGCAGCACGTATTTGGGCTAATAATCTACACAGGAAAATTCAGTTTTTGTGGTAGTGGTTATGCATCTCCATGAGTTTGGCTGTAATGTATACACCTGTATGCATATTTCTGATAAAGGAGAATGGTCTCAAGTATCTTCAGAGTCCCTTGGGCTCTCAAATAACCAAAGTGTGACTGCTTCCTAATCTTAAGTTTTCAGAACAGTGCTATTACCCCTCCAAAAGCCAAGAAGCTGTCAATGTGATGGAAGAAGAAAACATAAACCTTCAGAGACACGATTTGAATGTAAGACTTAAATTTAGGTGAATATTCTTTTTGTAAATAAAATATTTCAACTCTGTCTAAAAGATATTATGTCACGGGGAAGAAATCTTTTCAGTTAGGGGAAAAAAGAAACATACCGGAATAAATTTGTATCATTGTAATGAATGCTTTGAAAAAAGATGCCTCCACTACTTATTAAAAATGCCAGCAGAACAAAACCTGCCTGTAGTGTGGCCCCAGGAAGAGCCCGAAATAATTTGCACCGCTACATTAAATATAGCACCCACTGGAAATTAATCCGAGAGGCTATTCCTGCTTTTACCAATCCATGTTGTTCTGCTCTAATTTTGGAGATATGCAACTCTAGTCAATGTTATTTTGAACAGGCTAAACCACAAGCTGTTCTATGATTATGGCATATTTACCCTCCTGGTGAGATTTTTAAAAAGGTAGCATTTTTAGCAGCAAGATTGCTTATTTATTACTCTAGCAGTTTGTAGATTTTGGAAAAATTCATAACCAGGTTGAGTCTTTACGATGGCTTGAGCTAGTCTTAAGAGGTGCTGTAAAGCCAGACAGAACTTTGTAATCATTAATTAAAATAAATATCAATTTACAAGCTACTCTTGTTTGCCCCATAAGATTCTGTCCGTAATCATTTTCTAAACAGCTCTGCATTGCTTATTGACTGTTCAGTATCTTTAGCTAATCTCTCAGTTCATGATGCAAAGACAGATTGTTTCACCTCTAGGCTTGAAGTGCATCACCAGGAGAGACCTTGCTGAATAACTGAAAAGTGCGTTTTTTTCACTCTGATTCAAAAAGAACCAAACGTATATGCCCATTTTCAATTTTCTGTGAGGTTATTTCATTGACTACAGTGGAAGTACTAAAGAGCTTTGATTTAGGCAGACATTCTACAATACAATGGGATATAAAAAAAGCTGCTACAGTGTTCAGTGAAGCCAGTGAAATCCTTATTAACATCAGAGTTACTCTTAAGTGGTTATCACATTCAGATACTAACAGAAGCTTACATTTTTTAGAAATACTTATAATTACTGCAAGTCTTCTTATACAGATTTTAAAAATATTCACTGCAAATGCATACTTTTTCTCCCCTTAAGTCATCTTTCTTGTTTTGCTAAAACCTCAAAAATGAACTTATTTTCAGAATAAGTAGTAAGTAAATATAGTATTCATTTTGTTCCTTTTCTTTCCCAAATAAAAATATTCCAATTTAAAAAAAAAAAAAAGAGGATTTATTATCAATTTAAATCTAAGCAAATGTAAATCTTTTGAATGTTTTCAATGAGACTGAAAAGGGAGTCACTTTGATAGTTGTGTGTTATCAAAAACAATTCCACACAATTGAAAAAGAAAGGTTTTCTGTGTTATACATTAGTAGCCATATGGTCTTGCATGAATAGGATTGCCTGTTGTTTCACACCTGATTAAGATGAGGTGGAAGAAATGCTGCAGACCCTGTGCTCCACCACAACCTGTCCAGCTGACCTTACCCAAAAGCTTATTCTGGCAGAATAAGACAGGAAATGAGGAACTGAGTGATGTTTCCCTTCATCACTTGCACCCCATCAGGATTTCTACTTCAGAGGTAATGGAGCTCTACAACCCTTACATGAGATTGTTCCATCTTAGGATATCAGGTAAGTTACAGAAACTTCCCCTTTCCTGAAAAAGCTTCTAAATTACAAGGGATCACAAACTCTTCAAATGAGTTTCAGTTATTGGGAATTATGGAGTGGAAAAAATGAGCTTTCTGAAAGTATACTCTTCATTAAAAAAAGAAATTTAGTAAAAAGTAGTTCAGAAAGACTGCATTATTAGCAATTCTTTAGGTATTTGAGTTCAGAAAGCAGTCACTTTCACATAGGCTTCTCTGACTTTCTTGTCACACCCCCTAATCACTATTTATTTTTGATAGCTTTAAAATGTTGAGCTCTATGTAGCCAAGAAGAGGCTGTTCAGGCTGCCTTCCACCATGCTTCCCATAGCAATGTGAACTACAATGGGACACAATCACATCCTTTGTGTTTAGTATTTCCCATTACTCTAACACGGAGTAGCATCTGATGTGTTGGGAACTGTCTAGGGAAGCAGGAGATGTGGGTTTTGAACCTTTCACAGAGAAAGGAAACAGGACTTACCTGACGCAGGTGGTGGTGGAGTGCTTCTAACCTTTCAGCTGCTGCACAGAAAGATTTTGATCTTTTTGCTGGCCCTGGGAAAAGGGTAGGATCTTCCTCCCAGTTCTAAAATAAAAGAACATTTAAGAAAAGTTTCAAGCTTGCCATCTGAAATAGGAATACTAACTCAAACTTTGGAGACAATGGGGATTTAAGATGCTGTAACCCCTCTCCTCAGCATTTTTTACAGGTTGTCTAGGGCAGTTCTAATTTGCAGTCTGTTTTTTATGATATCCGCTTTAAAGCATCGAACTCCCCTGCATATTGTTGAGGCAATATTTCTGAACCCTTACCCTGAAATTCCACCAAGGACCTGATTATTGCTCAGTTTGTTCAATACCACAAGTTGTGATAGGAGCAAGAAACTAAGGCAGGACTCCCCAATCCCTTCCGAGTACCTGAACCACTTTCTCTTTATCTGGCTTATATGCAGTGAAACTTTCATTCACCCCAATCAGAAACACAGTGATGAAAAATAACATGGAACATGAACTGACAAGCACATGCGGAAAGATCAGTGATTGTCCCTTGAACTTCTGTGGGGTACAGAGCGTTGGTAAAGGAACAAAACAGTTAAGATATATTTCATGGTACACACCTAGGAGTATCGTTGCGAATGGCCTTGCTTCAGTTTTTCCTCTTCATATTAAGAATGAATTACACAGGGGAGCGTGAGCAAGTGAGCAGATCCATCAGCCTGCCTCATGCTTTCCCTGTCAAAGCTGTAGCTCTGGAGAGTTGGCATGATTCATCAACACTGTTAACACATTCTTTCATTCTCCCTACATCTCTCTTATACGGAAGGGAGGTGATAACCCGATCCTTTGTGCACAAGTGAATATTTAAATCTCATGTCTTATAAATCTATCTTGTGTATATAGCTTCATCTCTGCCATCACCTGGTGCATAAATTTTGTTCTACCTAGTTGAGGAGGAAGTAGCCTAACCTTCCACTGCTGGTTTGTACTGCATAACCTCATTCTTTCTCGAGGTGACCTTCTCCCTCACACTGTGTGAAAGAAACTAACCATATAATCTTTCAGAACAGTACAGCAAAAAGATGATTTTTTACCATAATACAATGAAACTTTCATTTACCACAAAGCTCTGAATACACATTTTTCCACGGTATGCAGTGGGTTAGATCTGTACAGTGACACAGATGACTGAGTCTGTGTGGACACTGATTTCTCACCTGAGAATCAGGCCTTTCAGCTTTAAAATATTAGTCTTGTCAGTGAGAATTGGTGTATGTTGAACAATGTTGCCTGATATTCTATACACCCCTCCTTTTCAAATCAGGTGGACTATTTCCTGCTCAATTTTATTCCTCTAGTTTGCAGGGAATGTTTTTCTTATAGATGCTTTTGGAGAGTTGGAACTTTAAAACTGAATTGCAATACTTCTATTTTTTCTATGTCTATAGTTCTTGTCATTTCCTTGTTTCAGTGCAGATATATAAAAGCATGATTTTGGCTCAGTAATAGGAGCTATGTAGGTAATTACAACAGATGTTTAATCTTGCTGTGATTATGTTGCCACTGGATTAAAGAACACTAAATTTAACTTAAATTCTGAATTAAATTTTGCTGCATAAAAAATGCCTGCTTTTACATATACACTTCCAGTTGATAAAATAACATAGAAAGCCATGTATCATGACACTCTGTGATTACTAAAGCAGGCTTTAATATACCTGTTGATACTAATCCCCAGATCTCTCATGTAACCAGGCCTAGTTAATTTCCCTTGATTACTGTCTGCAGAAGCACAGCTTTGCTTCAGTCTTTGTCCAAATAGCTAAATAGGCATTTTGATTCACACAGTTCTTGTAAGTTTGGAAGCCAGTGCCCTTTTCCAAAATGCCATGTGCACCACAACCCTGTATCTCAACTGAAAGCTATTTTACTGTCTGGATAAATAAAAGCAGAATCAATAGAGAAAGGTGTTTCAGATTATTACTTTAGAAACTGTGTATGACTCAAAATTATTTATAAACAAGCAAATGCAATGATATACATGTCGGTAAAAGGAATGTGCCCATGCTTATATAAAGAGGAACAATATCATAGAAAGCAGTGACTCTGAAAGGATTCAGATCATGGCAAACAACATAAAAAAGTCCTTCCATTTTTCTGCTGGTAGAAGTTGTTACCACGTGTAATTAAGAAAGAGTAACAGAGAAGTATTTCTATCTCTATTCATGGGGAAACTGATAGTGGATGCTCTGTACATCCTGATGTGTGTGAATTTTGTTTTTAAAAAAATGAAAAGCTGGGCTGAGAACACATCACAAATCACAAAGGTACTGCAGCTAGTCCTGTCAAACGGTCCTGCCTAAAGCAGTCCAACGCTTTCACTTGCTTCCCTCTTTGGCCTGGAGTATTTTCACCTTTGTAACTATTCTAAGACAGGAATTTTAGCATGGAGATGATAGTTTGATTACAAGTATTACTTCATATTTTCATTAAAGTGTTTTTTTTTTCTAGTTTTGGGCATCTGATACCTGTCCTAAGTCTCTCTGTCTGGACATTAAATCCTCACCAGTGCAAGGAACATTGATTTATGAGTCCATGATAATCTATTGACAGTCTTTATTGGCCCAAAAGACAACCTTTAAAGTTTCTTGTAAACCTTATTATAGATGTGGCTGTTCTAGGATTTGTGCTCAAAGATTTTGTAAAATGGCTGTTATTCTTTCCAGTGTTCAAAGAAGATGCTTTATGAAGGAATGTTAAGGAGGACATGCATGCACACATGCATGAAAGTGCTTGAAAAAAGGCATGGCACTTTTTGTTCTTTTGGGACAAGCTACTTGTAGGTCCAGTAGCTTATGAAATAGACAGGAAAATAGGCAAGAAGCTTTGCTTTTATAAGCTTTATAAAGGAATCCACAGAAACAGAAACAAATGTATGAATAATAGTGGAAAAAGAAAGAAGATATTTTCATTCTATTTTGATTGTATTTAAAAATGCATAATAAACCTTAATGAGGTCCTCTCTGCATAGTACCTACATACATTACACATCCATCATTCCATATTCTCACTCAGAATATCATATTTTACTAATTTTTTAAAATTATTAATATTATTATACTGTGCATAGGCTAGATGCCAAAAAGTGCTCATTATGAAAAATAAAACAGTTCAGTATTAGCTAGAGGAATACAGAAAAATCCCATGCATTTAGCTTTTTGTAGCCCTGCAAACTGACAATGCATTTCAAAATTTGTTTAAGAAAAAAATTCTTTGAGTCAGAGAGACCTTTTGTGGCATGTGAAATATCAGTGTTTCTAATAGAAATGCTGACAGACTATAACATATAATGGGTCTACTGGGATGTTTTCTAATAAAACTAATGTATAAATGCTGACTTATTTGATGTCATCAAAAATTCATTTCATTTCATGTCATTTCATTTCATTTCACATGTGCTGACATTTAAAGTGCATATACACAACAATTGATTTCTTTTGGGCTTCTAAACAACTTTAAATACAACTAGTGAAAATTGATTCTTTCTCGTTTCCTAGTATGTCAGTTTGAATTCAGTTATTGAGCCAAATTCTTGAAAATTAACAGATACTTCAAGGAAAATTAAAATAAATGTTTACCTCTAGAAGTTCTAAGGCATCTTAGAATAGTCCTCTTAAAAGAAAAAATAATAACACTAACTTCTGTAGTTTCATAGACTCATAGAATCACAGAAGGGTTTGGGTTGGAAGGGACATTAAAGATCATCTCATTCCACCCCCCCTGCCATGGGCAGGGACACCTTCCACTGGACCAGGTTACTGCAAGCCCCATCCAACCTGGCCTTGAACACTGCCAGGGATGGGACATCCACAGCCTCTCTGGGCAACCTTTTCCAGTGCCTCACCACCCTCACAGTGAAGAACTTCTTCCTGACATCTCATCTAAATCTACCCTCTTTCAGTTTAAAGCCATTACTCCTTGTTCTATCCCTACATGCCCTTGTAAAAAGTCCTTCTCCAGCTTCCTTGCAGGCCTCCTTCAAGTACTGGAAGGCTGCTATAAGGTCTCCCTGGAGCCTTCTCTTCTCCAGGCTGAACAACCCCAACTCCCTCAGCCTGTCTTCATAGGACAGGTGCTCCAGCCCTCTGGTCATCTTCATGGCCCTCCTCTGGACTCACTCCAACAGGTCCATGTCCTTTCAAATCATTTAGCTTATTATAAAATGTCTGAATTTAAATAGTCTTATCCCGTGTTTCTTCGAGTGTTTACTTTTGATTTTCAGAATATTTGATAACACTCTGTACTGCATATATCTAAATTATGTTGCACCTAAGAAACAATATAATATGTATTCGAAAAAATGGAAAAAGATATATCTGTTGACAGAAGTAAATATTACAGATACAGTTTTAGTTGATAGACTTTATAAATACTGTGTGTTACTACAGGAAAATTTGTAACACAAAACAGCTGGGTTTTAATCTATTTCTACTGGCCCTATAGAAAATAATTTTTAAAGGTTTTCAAATTCACTGAGCCAAACCTAAGAGCTTTAGAAATTCTCATTCAACCATCAGGACAGCACACTAGAGAAGCCAAGTTGTCTCGGTGTGTCACGCATTTGCAGACGCTGTAGAACTTGTTTCAGGTTACTGTGTCTTTGAACCTATTCTCCTTCTGATCCAAGGAGGGACTTACGTTTATTTTCAATGGAAAGAAAATAAATCAACCCTTTCTGTATGATGCAATCAAAATTCAGTAGGACATGCATCTTTTTTTATTTATATGATCTAACATTTTCCAAAATTTCCATGTCCTCTGAATATGCTGAACTCTGCCAAATGCTAATTAAATGCAAAAAAATGTAA
This sequence comes from Haliaeetus leucocephalus, assembly GCF_000737465.1. NCBI lineage: Eukaryota > Metazoa > Chordata > Aves > Accipitriformes > Accipitridae > Haliaeetus > Haliaeetus leucocephalus. The sequence goes on from NW_010973034.1 coordinate 4,893,473, forward strand.
ATTTGTAGAATATTATTAATGTAGAATTTTATTAAATATACAGAAAATGGAAGAAATACTTTAGACAGAAGAGCAAGACGTAGTTGTAAATAATCTTTGCCTAAATTCTAGATGTTCCTCATGCGTAGTTTTTATTTACCAAATTACAGTTAATGCATTTTTTAACACAGTGCTCATAGCTAAAGATCTAGAATTCCATTTGCAAGAGGATTTTATTATTTTCCTGTTTGATTTCAGTCCATTTCACTTGGAATCAATTATTTTCAAAATTACCAAGAAATAGCAGCCTACATTTTCAGCAGCCCCAAGTGGAGGGTTTTGGTAGCTTGGTTTATCTCATAATCAAATCTTTCAATGTATTAAATACCTAATGGTCTGGGTGGGTGTAAAGAAGTCAGAGTCAATCACATCAAGGACAAGAAGCAATGGCCACAAACTGAAGCATAAGAAATTCTACTTAAACGTAACTAGATATGTTCAAAAATAAGTAGATATATTCAAATACTGAAGCAGATTGCTTGTAGGGCTTGGGGAGTCTCCATTCTTGGAGATACTCAAACTCTGGATGTGGTCATGAACGATGTGTTCTAGATGAACCTGTTTTAGCAGAAGAGTTGCACTAAACATCTGCAGATGTCCCTTCTAACCTCAAAAATTCTACTATTCTAAGAATAATCCATTGACTCCTGTAAATAATTTGAGCTGTGCAATTTTTTCAGGGAGGAAGATAACTAATCCTGTGCTAAAGATTACAAGATCTGACTTCATCCTTGGAAAGTTCTTATTTAATTATTCTTGCTCTTGTTAACAAAAAATATACTTTATTCCCAATTTACACTTGTGTAGCTTTAACTTCTAAGTACTTGATATAACTTTTTTTCAAGAGATATTAAGGTATGTTAACTATTACTATAACTATAATGATTACTTTCAATGGACTTCCAATACCATTCTATGTTTCATAAAAAGAGAAGGAAGTGTTCTCATCTTTCAATAAATTCTAGATAGTTGGTGATCCAGTGCCATCAATTTGTCCCATGAAAGATGTAAACAACAACGTCTATGTTTATACACACAAAATATGAACATACAGGTAGAACACAGCCATATATGCCAAAATGTTCTGCAAGAAAATATTTTGCATTATAGGGATTCAATGGATAGCAGCTTCTCCCATGTTTTTGTAGTATAACATATATGCACCCTGTCTTGGTTGAGAGGACAGCTGAGCTGTCTCCCAATATTTTCAAAAATTAGGCTATCAAATTGGTGCAGTGGTTAGCTTTGGAGCCACTAGGCTGACGGGTGCCTAATCTCCATTGGATTTTGAATTCTCAGAGTCAAAGGCCATCCATTTAAAGGTAATGTATGTTCTACCTCAATTCCACTCTATCAGGTTCCCTGAAATGCTTTAGTTCCTCACACGATAAGAAATATATCAGTAAAATGTAGGAAGTTGTAGCTTTTCCAGACCTAAGGTTCCTAATGCAAATCACAACCATTACTAAAAGGTTTGTATTTACTGTGTCATGGAGATGCATGTAGACTATAGCCTTGAATCCAAACAACTGGTTGACTATATTTTGGAATTGTTTTCCACACACAGATATTACACCATAGTTTTGAGAATGTTAATTCACTTTTTCCATTGGTACATCTTTAATTTTCTTGTAAAGTTCATTATAAACTTAGAAATGTAATTGCCCAGGTTCTATTACTATACAGAAATAAGATATAAATTAAAGAATACTCTGTGTAGATCAGCACTCAGTTTTAACCTCTAGAGACTTATACTAACCAAACGATCTTTCTTAATGGTGCTTATAAAGCTCTTTATTGTCTCAAATTACTGTAGAAATATTAATCAACCAGTAAAGCAGTAATTTAGAAAGCAACCCAAGGTGGGGCTTTTTTTTTTTAAGAAAAAAAAAAAAAAGCTTGAATCTAGTAAACAACATTTTAAAAAAATCCAGAATTAATCAGAAAAGCTTTTTGTAATGAAAATAAAAGACTACAAAATTAATTAAAAAAAAAAAAAAAGCTGTACTTTCTACTGATGTAAACTCTTGTTACTGTATTTCAGTTCAGAAAAACTTCAGTCAGTATGGCTTCAGAAGAGCTACACTTATGTACAAAACAGCTGAAAAACTGGCTTTGCTTACTACATTTTCTATTTATTTTTCTCTTCAGTCTCAAGTGACTTCTTATTAAATATTATTGTCCTGTTTTGGCACTTAGTTGTGATAACATGAAAGCAATACAGATAAGAAATTCATTTGTTAAGGATGAGGGATTCTCCTAATTGGAAAGGAATAGTCCAAAGAACAATGTTTCGTTCACATGGGTTTAATACCTGACTGGCTTGATAAGGTAAAAAAGACTTTAAAAAAATCGAAGAGCTGCCAAAATGTAGGCTTCACAAACCATAGCTGAATTCAGCTGAAGTCTATGAGATTCTATTTTCGATTTCAAGAAATATACAATTATCCTTTTAGCACATAAGATGTAATTGGCTGTAATCTACTCAAAGGCTTAAGTATTGTTGTGCTATAAAATGTATTTGCCATCATGCATAGGTCTTTTGGCCTGCAGACTTTTCACTGTGTTCTTAAAATGTGCTGTTACAGTAATACCCAAAGGGAATAGGTCAAATAAAATACATTTAAAAATGGTCTCTTTTTTGGTCAATTACTTCTTGTTCTTTGACCTAAAACTGTCCATACAACTGTAAACCAGTGCAGATCAGAAGTTAAATTGTATGAACTATAGGATATCCTTGAGACTGAAAGGGCAAACAGAAGTTTGAATGATTGCACATGTTCATGTTTGTGTGTGAAAGAAAAAGAAAACCAAGAGCAAGAAAGTAGGCAAATGAGGAATGACGAGTTAACATACTTGGGAGGAACTCAATAAATATAAGCTACAGTTTCATATCAAAATAAGCAGTAGCAATACCAGCTTAAAGTATTGCATCTTCCTTCTTACTGTGACTATTTCTTCATATTTCCCTACCATACCCCCACCATAGCTGTAAAGGAGAGGAAGGGAAGAAGAGAAACATTAATTGAGTCAAAAAAGTCTAATTTTTTATGCTTTATGAAATAAAAAATACTTTCATTTTTCCAAATGACTGACTGAAAAGGAAGACTTCTTTTCTGAAGCTGCCTCCTGTTCATTTTTTTTTAATGTGTTTCAGTCAATTTAACTTCGCACAGCCTATTGCAGTGTGGAGAATACCTGTGGAACTGAGATTCGGTAATATAGTCTTTTAATTTTCCACCAATATGGAATTGTCTGGTTCTTTTAGCTTTTAAATAGCTTTATATGTGAAAAGACTGAGTTATTGGTAGTTCAGCTACATATTTTTGAAGTTTAGCTCTAAGTTTCTTTCCAAGCCTGCCTTCTTAAGTAGAAATAAATTATAGCTTTAAATTATTAAATAATTAAAAATGAAATTATTTTCAAAATCTTGTAGCCAAAAGCTAGTAAGTTAAGAATTCACGGTTTTCTAAATACTTCTTCTGGTTTAGGAATGGAAGGAACAAAGAAAATTACAAGAACTAAATACAATTTTTTAAGAATATTTTTTCTGATAACAAACCAAACTTTCCTAAAACAAAATAAGAAAACTCAAGACATAGACCTCCATGCATAAGTACCTGATTTTTAGACCAGCATTATTAGCTGATAAGTACACATTTTAAAATGCAGGAACTTGTTTGCAAATATCTCTGGCAGAATGTGCAAAGTCTTCAGACCATTGGTGAAAATGAGAGTTGGGAGAGGAAAAAAATTAATTAATAAATTCAGCAGTAAACAAGAGTATCCTATTCTATGAATAAAGAACAAGAAAAATTAATTTAACCTATGCTGCTGATCAAGGTGAATGAATAGGCAAGAATGTATTTTGTACTGGATATATGAGATACACAGGCTCAAGTAGTACAACTGCAGCACCTAGAAAGGCTTTCCATACAAGTTGTAAAACATGGCACTACAAGCTGACATTCGTTTTTACAACATAGTTGTTTATTAATATGCTACAGTTTTGATGCATAATAAAACTCCTGATTTAATTCACTGGAGTCATTATAAAGACCTGTGGAAATGAAGAAATGAACACCTGTTCATCAACACAAAGTGCAGACTACAGCTGCAGAAACCAACTCTCAATAGATTGCAAGACTCAGAATTGATTGCTAGTGTTATGATTTATCCCAATGTTAATGGAAAAAGCCTTCTAGAGTGGACTGAAGGTACTTCTTTTTGCCCATAAATCCAGATGTAGAACTTACCAAAAAATTAATTTTTTTTTTTTTTTTTTTTAAAAAAAAAAAACGATTTTCCTCTTGGCCCAACACTTCAGTCAATTACATAACTTAAGGCAAGTTTTTCTTTCAAATGGGCTATAGATGTAAACAGATCAACTTTCTTTCAGAGATGAAAAGTTATACTGTGTAATGACCTGAGAACTGCAGTAATAATGAGCAGGAAGGAGAAATGAGTGTTTTCATGGGTTAACCTCAGTCACAAAGAGGTAGAACCCCCAAATTGTCTATGGCTTGTGGTGTCATGATACATAGGGTGTCAGCTGGCATGTGGGACCTGGCTCAGCATGGTGTATGGCCAAGCAGGGCACGGCTGTGGCATTTCATGGCATCGCTGGGGCAGGGGCTAATGGCCCCAGGCTGGGATGAAACTGAGTCCTGGCCCATGGGCAGGGTATGGGGATGCCCTGGGAAGACTGGGCAGTGCCCCAGGACCTTACCTACAGACGGAGGTAAGTCCTTGCGGATGGGAATTCAAAACACCTGAATTAAGCTACTGCTCTAAATCACCAGCCAGGAAAACAATGCCGCTCTATGCACTGCACAGGAGCTTAAAGTGGGCTCAACCACAGTGTCTAACATTAACCAACTATAAAATATTCTAGTCTATAAAATAGTCCAATTGGACAAACCGCATTAGAGACAAAAAAAAAAAATTGGCAGGAAAATAAGTGAACATGAGACTCAAATGAGACTAAAGAGGCTTCATTCTGCTTCTAAATGAAAAGCAGATTGCTCAGTATAAAGTACAGGATGAGAGGAAAATGTATTCATCCCAGACTTATTTCTTAAGTCCCAGCTAAATAGTGCTGCTGGTGGTACAGTGTCAGTGGCTTTATGGGACTCAGCTATAGACATCTTCTCTCCAGAAATGCTGGTGAGTAAGGCACTGGGGGACTGGGAGAAGGGGCTTCCCAAAGCAGGTTTTTGGTGGGCTTGGGAAACCCAGATGTCTGCTGTTCTGGCCACATGGCATTTTGCTTTCTAGCAAGCAGCGGACAACCAAAAGCAAGTGCTTCACAAGTGCAATGCCTTGTTCAGTCCTGGTTCATCCTGCCATCAGTGACTTCTCATGCAGAAGTGACACACACATAGAGACTTCACACTCTTCCTGGTGAAAGACCCTCGTAACTCATCATGACTTCTCCACCCCCAGTCTTCTTGAGGAAGGCTGAAACTGTTGACCCCAGGGCCCAGAGGAATGCCAGAAGGAGGAGCACCACACAAGGGAAACTGAGACTGGTACTAAGAA
>NW_010973034.1:4899062-4905390 GCF_000737465.1 Haliaeetus leucocephalus
GAGGTCTTGTTGCTCTGTATGTGTATATTTATAGAGGCATGTTTACAGGACAGAACACATCGTGTCTGTTCTGTACGGTCTAAAAGCAAATGCTTATTCTCTGGCTACTTTTTTCATGACCTCAAAAAAACTTATTAGGACTTGCACTGTAAAAAGTTGAAGCCTTTAGACCTGGTACAGACCCATTTTAATGCATGAAAGGTAAAACCAGCTATTGGACTCCCCCAACTCTGGTCTAATTAAGTAGAGAATTTCAAAGTAGGCAAGCTAAAACTTTATGTCATCAGGAACAATAGCCTTTTCCTTTTCAGACTTGCATACCAACTCTTCCCTAACTGTACTTTTATTTTACATTGATAACAGCTGGTTCTTCAGCGACTTAGTAGCATTCTTCATTTGAAAGGAGAAAAGACCAGTATTTATCAGGTAAGCCCTTAGGTAAAACAGGTAGTCAGTCTGTCATGTCAATACAAAAACTTCAAGCTTTATCTTAAAGTAATATGGAAATATGCAACTTTTCTATTCTTTCTGTTTATTGTTCTGTTCTATGTATGTGACTGACCAAAAAGTAGCATTTTTGCACTAGACATGAGTGAATCAGTATGTATTTATTTTAATAACATGAAGATACTTGATAATTAGGAATAAGTGTAACCTATGTTTGTACCAAGGCTATTCCACACCGTGGTGGGTTAACCCTGGCTGGAGGACAGGTGCCCACCAAATCTGGTCTGTCACTCCCCTCCTCAGCTGGACAGGGGAGAGAAAATATAACAAAAGGCTTGTGGGTCGAGATAAGGGCAGGAGAGATCACTCACCAGTTACTGTCACGGACAAAATAGACTCAGATTGGGGAAAATTAACTCAATTTATTACCAATCAACCAGAATAGGGTAATGAGAAATAAAACCAAATCTTAAAAGACCTTCCCCCCCCACTCCCTTCTTCCCGGGCTCAACTCCACTCCTGATTTTTCTCTACCTCCACTCTCCCAGCGTCACAGGGGGATGGGGATTGGGGGTTGGGGTCAGTTCATCACACGTTGCCTCTGCTGCTCCTTCCTCCTCAGGGAGAGGATTCCTCACACTCTTCCCCTGCTCCAGTGTGGGGTCCCTCCCACGGGAGACAGTCCTCCATGAACTTCTCCAGCATGAGTCCTTCCCATGGACTGCAGTTCTTCACAGACTGCTCCAGTGTGAGTCCCCCGTGGGGTCACAAGTCCTGCCAGAAAACCTGCTCCGTGGGCTCCTCTCTCCACAGATCCGCAGGTCCTGCCAGGAGCCTGCTCCAGTGCGGGCTTCCCACGGGGTCACAGCCTCCTTTGGGCATCCCCCTGCTCCAGCGTGGGGTCATCCCTGGGCTGCAGGTGGAGATCTGCTCCCCCATGGAGCTCCCTGGGCTGCAGGGGGACAGCCTGCCTCACCATGGTCTTCCCCACGGGCTGCAGGGGAATCTCTGCTCCAGCGCCTGGAGCATCTGCTCCCCTCCTTCTGCACTGACCTGGGGGTCTGCGGGGCTGTTGCTCTCACATATTCTCACCTTTCCCTCTGGCTGCAGTTTCTGTTCCACAGCAACTTTTTTTCCCTTCTTAAATCTGTTGTCCCAGAGGCACTACCACTGTTCCTGATGGGCTCAGCCTTGGCCAGTGGCGGGTCCAACTTGGAGCTGGCTGGTATTGGCTCTATCAGACATGGGGGAAGCTTCCAGCAGCTTCTCACAGAAGCCACCCCTCTAGTCCCCCTGCTACCAAAACCTTGCCTTGAAATTAGAATCAGTGAAAGAAAGAGGCACACAGGAATGGTGTCCTCTTTGGGAATGGTATGCACTTGGGAGGGGAGCACAAGACCAACGATAAGGAGCCCGATGGTTGTACAACAATTGTAAGAGGAGGATCTGCTGGATAAATTCAAATTTATTACTACAATAAATTAAAGACACATCTGTAAGGTCAGCTGTGCGGAACATTCATGCTTCTTTGGTGCATGAATGGCTCCTGGTCTGGAGCCAGTTCACCCAAAAAGAAATTAATGCAGAACATGTGTGAAAACTGCTTCAGGTTGTGACCATACACATGAACTGATTAAAAAATGACAGTAATGCATTGCCAAACTTGGGAACTTTTTTCCTTTTCAATTGTTTTCTTTTACATTTAGTGACAGATATACGCAGAAGTCTATATTTGTAAAAAATTAACAGCAAAACAGTCAAACAGTATGCTGTTCCCCACCTTCAAAAGCTGAGGGACCATACAACAGTGTTGCACATTTCTTCTGGGCTCAGAGTGTTGATATGGAGTAGGTGGTTGTGCAAATTTTAGGAGATATATGAGTGATTTGGGAAGCTAGTAGTCTATTGAATTGGAGTGAAGAAAAGAGTTACACTGTGTGCATAACAAACAGGATACCACTAAGCTGCTTGAGGCAACATATGAACAAATTTATGAGTCAATTGTGATTGTTTGAAAAGAATGGTTACTTAATGAAACCTAAATGCAAGAGATGCTGAACTAGTTAGTGTCAACAGACAGGCTAATAATGCTGGTTTGGGGTGTGGGGTGTCTGCATACTCAAGGCATACCTGGTTTCCTTGAATTGGTCTGTCTGTGCTCGTGGTTGGTTGTTAAGGTTTTTTTACCTCTTGTTCAAGAGTTTCAACTGTGCTATCAAAAGACTTCTGAAAGGTAAACATCTTTTGCAGGAACAGGAAGGGGAAGAAGGTTAGTGCTCTCTTTCTGAGAAGAGCAATGACCACAGCAAAAGTGCAGCTGTCTTAAATCACAGCATTCCCCCAGCAAAGGTAAAAAGCTACCACCTATAAAGTTTATTAGCAAAATTCTCGTTGGTTTCTGTAGGACTAGAGGACAAGGCTCAGAGGAATTAGCAGCATCGTAAGGAAACATATTACTCAATGTGTGCCATGCTTCGTTTTAAATGAAAAGTCTTTTTTTCATTATTTCCTTGTGCAAGTGCAAGTTACTTTCCTGGATTGAAGGCAACCTCCCTGTTTAATTGGTTTACATTAGTACTGTGCAGATTTTCATCCTGCTGGTGCCCTGTAAAACTCAATGTCCTTCATTTTCATCTGAGCAAGTGACTTGACTCTAATGTGAGATTCCTGCTTTTTACAGAAATGTAGCACCAGAATACCTGCTTATGAAAGGCCAGTGTTAGTAGCAGAGTTCAAGCAGGTCCCTAAGGTTCATAAGTGTTCAGCAAGGGCAAAGCATTAGAAAATGAATGAGTTGATGAACTTTTAGAGGTCTCCAATGCCTAATTATTTCAAACGATGTCCCTCTCATAGGCTAATACTGGAGGAAGTTAACCAAAGTTAATTAGCATGTACTTTGGCAGTCTGCTCAGTTTAATTATTTTGCTACATTCTGTTAGGGCAGAGTATCCAGATAGTAATAATGATAAAAATGCCTAGTAAAAGTGCTTGCTTGGCTGAGTTGCTCCATACCATGAATGACTGCTTTTGTGCCATCACTGCTGAGTGGTGTACTTTGTATATGTTACCTGAGCAGACTCCGTTGCTAGAGCTGCAGCCAGACACCTAACTGCCATGGGAAACTAGGAGGTTAAATAATATTGGGATATATGATCAGCAATCTTACTTGATTGAGACAGTTGAAAGAAACAAAAGACCCCTCACAATATTTCATGTGTTCTAATCTTTTAAATTAAATGGAAGAAAAGTGTGATGTTTTAATGACATAGTACTCTGTTTAGAGTTTCAGGAGATCCATTGGGCCAAGATCTTTCTCAGTTAGCATTTTTATACCACTCAGAAGAGTCACACATTTCGGAAACAGGAAAAGACTACATATGGTACACTATGTGTATACAGCTTAGGGCAGGAGGCAGCTAGCATAGTTGTTAGAAAGGTATGACCAATTTAAATCCCAGCTGTGAATTTTTTTTTTTCATGATATAAACTAAAATCCATCTTTTGTGTATGGCTTCTTCATAAGGATGAGAATTCAGATAAATTGGTTTTTCTGCCAGTCTTAGAAAAAAACACTTGTATTATTCTTTCACCTGTAAACAGCCCACAGAGAATGGGTTTCGACGGTTAGCAATAAATTACATATGAGTAACAGTTTAGTAGGAAAAATTTAAAATAAGGAAATTATGGTTCTTATCCATTTTCTTCTGGGTCATACCATACAGGTTGTATTGAGCTGAGTTCCTGATTTTGTTTTTACTGATGTAAATCAAAACCCTTGACATTTTAGACATTCACTTATAAGGTCAGAGAGGCACCTGAAGAATCCACAGGCAGGCTGTTTCTATGCTACTTGTCTTTTCAGGGCAGGCAATGTGCTCGTCTACTAATTATGGATGCTCACTATCACCAGCACACATGTATTTAGACAAAAAGACAGGAAGATTTTTGAAGAAGCCTCGTCAGCACTAAACCTTGCCTAGCTGGAGAAACAGTATCAAGCTTTGGGTCTCAGAGATTCAGTGAAAAGTGTCCTTACTTGACCACGGGTTTTTTTCCAGTAAGAAATGTAGAATTTTTCATTGAAAAGATGTCTTGATTGTGTATGTGAGAATTTCCTCAGTCTCTCCTGACACCCAAGCTGAAGTGACAAATTTTTTTCCTTGCTGATCTCCAAAACAAAATAAATGAAGATAGCCAGGCGACATGCCTGCACATGTGACTTTGCATGCAAGATTAAGGGCAGAATGCCAAATAGTGCTGGGATAAAACTGTTCTGTGTTGTACAACAGTAATAATGGCACAAAGGAAGTTAAAACTTTTGCAGTTATCATGTTACAACCCCTCAGAGATGGGAATCCTGCACATTTAGGGGATTACAAAACAGATGGATTTGGATCAGAGCATAGAAGGTAGTGAAAAGATATCCACCACTGCACAGATCTGCTTTTGTGAGATGATTTATTACCATGTTCTGCAGTCATGAAGTCTAACACAGGTTTCATGTTCAAAGATCCTCAGGGAAAGAAAGAAAGATCTGTCAGAGAAGCAGTCTTACGACTGGCCGGTTGCATAGCTCAGTGTTGAGGCAGGACATTACTTGACTAAAGTTTGCAAGTGCACTTAGAAGAGCTGACAGCAGTAAAGGCATGAAGATGCTGAAGTACAACTACAGATCTGAATGCAAAGCTTGCTCCATCCCTTATTTGCTTCCTTGTGTTTGCATTGCCACGTGTGTCTTGCTGGTCTATCTCTGAGTGAAGGGTTCGCTCACCCAAGGGTAGGCTCACACAGGTTTTTGCTTGCTGGCAGCAGTCTCAAGACTTTTGTTGTTATTTCTGAAATGATCAGGCAAAAAATAAATAACCTGACCAGCTCCTCCTGAGAAGCAATGAGTACACATGTAGTCATGAAAAGTGAGGAAAAACACTGAAGTTAAACCTGGCATTTTCTATTATATTGTGATACTTCACAAGAACAAATTGGGCAAGGCTGTGTCTTTGGAGAGCAGGGTTTCAAATCTAAAATCAGCACATTTATGAGATAAACATTTATTAAGGAAAGCTTTTTTCATGCTCTAAGAAATTTCTTAATTCAAATATAAAATGATCCAAACCTTTTTTTTTTTCTATGCAAAAATATTCTTTCAAAGGGCTCTGTCAGTGAAAATATGTCTCCTTTCTGCTCTACAGAGCTCCTTGATGTTCCCCACCAATCCAACATGTAGCAGCTGAAAGGACTTTTTTTTTTTAACATTTCCCATTAACTAGCCTGGGGATGCTTCCCCCCCCCCGTATTTTGAAAATGCATCGCTCAGCTCTCATTCTCACTCCCCCACAATGCTCTCACTTTTTGAGTGTGTACCTCAACAATTGGAAGGCATTTTCCTTTTCTTCACCTTTAGTTCCTTTTTTCCATTTGTCATGCACTGTAATCTTATTTTCCTTGTTCTCCATTAACAAAACACATTACAAAAACCTCTGGATACTTTTAGAGAACAGTATTGATTTACAAACTTCAATGGGAAAAAAATGGTTTCCTTCTGAGAAAATAATCTCCTCTGAGATGTCGGACTGTTTTGACACTGGGTTGAGTGGCAACCTTGCTCTACTCTAACAATTACATTCTAAAAAGCCTCACTGATTAAAATCTGATTCCTCCTAATTTTGATTTGGGACTGCCACACATCTCTTATTCAGTCTTTGCTATGGAGCCATTGAAAGCCTACACAAATACCCTTGTAAGTGTAAGAAGAACATGCTTGTAAATTTCCTTTGGGTCAAAAAGATTAATTTCTTCTATTAATTAGCATTCAGGCCACTGAGATTTAAATACAACTTGTAGAATGCTAAGCAAAATAGTCTACCAGGATCTAATATCTACA
>NW_010973034.1:4905400-4942174 GCF_000737465.1 Haliaeetus leucocephalus
CAAATACACCAATCCGGTTCTCCCGAGATTTTTTTTTTTTTTCCCCCCCCCCCCCCCCCCCCCCCCCCCTTTATGGCCTAAGCCTCAAATTAACTTCAGGGAGAACTGATAAGATGTAGTACGGTTTTATTTGTATCAGAAATGAAGGGTCAGATTTTGTCATGCTTATTCACTCCAAGAGGTATTTTAACTCCTCTGTAATAATAAAGGACTTTACAGGGAACAAGGTGTTACTGAAGGCAAGTGTCATATAATCTGGTTCTTAAAATATAGTTCTAAAATAGTTTTTAAAAGGATATCTGACAGATGTGGAACAGTGCTAGGGTTTTGTATATTTAGGTTTTTAGAATAGAATAGTAGTTAGATCTTTTTTAAAGAAGATTGAAAGGGAAGACAAATGTTTGAATTGAAACACTTAATCAATATCAAACTGGTGTCATTTTAAAATGAAATACTGGAATCATTGTTTAACTGAGTAAATTTACTTTTGTCCCAGTACCAATTATCTCTGAAAAGAGCTGAAATTGTAGAAATATCAAAAATATTATTCATGAATATTCTTCAGGACCATAGGCCTTCATATAAATAACAGCCCAGAATTTAATATTAAGTGTATATTAAATGTAATTGTGACAAGTCACCAACAACCATGTTGCTAATAGGCAAGATGCAAAAGGTGGCACTAATTTGCCAAATCACAAATAAGAATAAACAGTGTATCCAATTTTCTCCATCACTAAAAATGAGCTCCTGTGTGTTTGTTCAAAATGTGCCATCAGATAAGGAGTCAGCATATCTGTATGAGAAATACCTGAGAAGGCTGCATTATTCCATTAACAGGAGAAAGGTCAACAAGTACCAAGACATGAAATAGCATCATTATTATCAAACACATATGTATAAAACCTTTTAGAAGACATTCATAAAAGAAGTACACTGCAAAAGTACAAGGTATGATCCCAATTAAATAGCTGAGTTATTGAAACCTTTTAGAAAAGATTTTTCTTTTCCAAAAATAAGTGGGATAACCTTGTTAAAAACACTGATGAACTTTGCAAGTAGAATATGAAATGTGACATGAGTTCTATGTTTCTTAGTCTTGATTTGAACTTTCAGCTACAAATTTTGTATTACTTTCCTGATGAAAGGCAAATATTCTCTGTATAACAAAATGGAGAAATTGAATTGCAAATAAATTAAAGTTACAGTTATACAAGACCTGGTTGATGCTGGAGATGAGAGCACTCAAGTATTCCATTCAACCACATTAACTTCTGAAGAACAAACATCCCATAGTCACAAGCACTTCTCCCTTGCCATGCTGTAAGCATTTTCTACTACTGAAAATGTATCATCAAAGGACTTTTTTTTAATAATATCTCATTAAACATTAAATAAAACAGTTTTAAACACTGTGTTTCCTGTTTAAAACACAATTCAAAACCCAAACATGTATGTTTGTGCATAGGGAGGGACTTACGCAGGTTAGTTCAGTCATAAATATAATGGAAGCCTGGTAAAACTCAAAAGTTGTGCAGAAAGCACTGTAACTTTTATGATTTAAGGGAAGCATGGTCCTTCTGTAAACTGGAAGTGTATTATGCTTCTGTACCTCCTCAGATTTAACAGCCGACATATTGCTTACCATGGAGACAAAGAGACCAGTAACATGTCCCTGTTCTCTAAGGCTTTTTGAATAGACTTGTGCATGTCTGCAAAGCCACAAGGAAATTATTACCATGTTCATCCCAAGAAAAAGACAGAAAAGCAGAATGAGACAGAAAAAAAGTGTATGGGAAGTAAAGAGGTTATTGGAGAAGCACTCTGTTGTTTATAGTCTGTTCCTATGCTTCCTAATCTGATAAAGCGTTTCATTATTTTCCCCTTATTCCTTTGAAAAAAAGTCAACATTTCACCTTCAAATTCCCTATCTTTCATTAACACATAATACAGTCAATCACTAGTCTTTGCCTATTTTTTTAGTTGCATGCAGCTTCTGCTTGTAAGATAGGTAAATCCTTTTTTATTTTTTTTTCCTCACGTTTCCAGCTGTTCTACCTACATAGCAGAAATCTCTGCCCTACTTTATTCAGACTCCTAAATCCAACATCATCCCTTTTTAACAGCTTGTAAATGGATTCCTGGGAACACACAAAATAGGCCAATGATATGGAATGAGCCCCTGGACAAGTAACTGAAACAACAAATTACAAAGGACTGAGCTGGTAAGAACATCCCTGCTGACAGTAAGGACCAGGATATAACAAAATAAGTGTGTATATTTAGGAAAGTTTCTGAAATTATAAAAATGTCTTAAATTTGGAGAGTGAAAAAAGACTGTGTGCTTATAAATTTGAGGGACTTAGGAGCTTGTAGGGTTAGGGCTGTATTTGTACATTTTCATGGTCATATACATCAATCTGCTATGCAGAAACATCTTCATTAATTATGTTTATTAAAAATACATTTTTTATTTCTGGTTTGCTAGTCATAATCCATAGTTTTGGAAAATGTAACTTAAAAAGTTACAGAAACAAAAATTAATTAAATATTTTTAAATGGTCAAATAAAACTGAAAGGTGATCACCTCATCTACTGGAAACTGAACTTGCCAATGAGGGATGTAATCACTACTAGGTAATCTAGGTTTCCCATGTGTTATTACAACATCCAAAAAATTTCCCTTATTTAATTAACAATCCTTACATGTCAGTGTGAATAGGATGTAATTTAGAGAAAATTGTAGTGTGTATATTACATCATTCAGTTTTGAATTTTAAGTGAAAATGTCCTTGGAGATGTACTCAAAATGGCTTAATCTTATTGTTTTACTACTTTCTAGAGCTGAAAGATAATCTGGACACATTCTCAGCTGATATAAATAGGTACAGCTCTACACTGTCCAGCTTGTAATTCAATATTTGTGAAGATCTGAGAGAGTAGTATGTTGCCATCCACAGATCAATGCTTAAAACATTATTTGTGTGATCACATATGAAGATCATATTATGTTCACCAAAAAACCATATCTTTTTTTCCCTTTTATAGTCACAAACTTTGCACAACTGTCTTTGTTAGGTGTAAGCTCTTCTTTCAAAAAGTACAAGAAGGTAAGTGCCCTTAAAGAACATTCCCATTTTTTCCAGCTGCATATATTTTGTGAATTTTCATTCCACCAATAGCAGCTTGATTAGTCTACTGATTTTTTCATTTCACTTGGTAAAGCTAGCAAAAACGGGGAAACATTGTTTATTGATGTATTACTATAGTCGCTGTAGTGACAGCTTTAGTCATACTCTATGCTGAAAGCGTCATTAGCCAAATGGAAATCTGAGACCAGAAAACATTTCTGATGTTCAACAAGATAGTTCAGTTATTTGAAAAACAGTGTGTATTTCATCATGAAAGTGTCAAATTCTTTCCCAGGGTAATTTATTTTCAATCAAAACTTTAAAGCTGTCTGCACTTCCAAAAAAACCCCTAGGTTTTAGAAATTAAAGTAGTGCTACCCAAGTGTTCTTATTGTTTCTCAATATTGAAACGGATTGTGGTAGTACATTCTTTCTGTCCAGACCTTTACACCTGCAGGCATTGCATGAGTACAAATTTATGTTGCTTGAACACTGTCATATCCACTGGGTTCCAATTCCACATCCTTACATGGGTTTTATACTTGTGCAAGAGCAGACAATCAGACTGTAAAACTTTACAGCCTGCTGTAATGCCCAGTGAAATTAGTTGGAAACACTGTCATTCATTTCATGACTTTTTTTTTTATTTGGTTTCAATATTGTTTCTTCATGTGTTAGTAAAGAATATCACCAGAGCATAAACTTCAGAAGAAGTGTAACTAACAAGCTATTGCACCTATTACAGTGTTCCTAAGATGCACAAGAATAAAACTAACCTGAAAAAGAAATAGGCTCTCAACATACTGTGCTGATACAACCAACACACAATACCTGTTTTGAGTGGTATTGGTACTAAATTAATAGTGTAATTCTATTTTCTGAATACCTGAAAAAGTCTTTTTACTCCAGTGACCCCTGCCAGTTCTGCCTTCCTTTGCTAAACTGTATGTTTATATATCATAACTTTTAATGCCAAAATCCTGCCTTCCTTTCATTCCAGCATTTCAATACAACTGATCTTGAATGCCATTACCTGGCAACGGATTGGATGTAAATTAAAAAAAAAACAAAAAACAAAACAAAAAAAACCACAAAAAACCCACTTTTATCAAAATGGTTCTGAGACCCATCGAATTTTAGATTCAAACGTAACACAGAAACAGTTTCTGATTATCATTCTCCTTTAAATTTTAATTACTCCCAAACCAATTTCTTCTTTTTCTTGTCCATATTTTCCTGTCAATTTTGTCTTCACTAGAAGTGTGCACACTTTGCCTTTTTACTCCAAAAATGCACACATGACGTACATTTGTACTAAAACAATCACTAACTATGATTCCAACAATCTGACTACTAGAACTTGTGTTTCGCCTCAGCGTTAACAAAAAAATAGTGCAGAAGAAGTCTTCCCTTCTCCTTCAAACCAAATGTAGTGCTTAAAGTAAAAGCATCCATTGGTATTCCCATACCAGGAATCCAAGAACTCAGAAAATAGCATCTTTAAATTGGTCAAATTACTCATGCTTTTCACTCCCAACATCCTGGGTACACTGCATTCCTCAAATATATTTTCCTTAGCTAGATAAATATCTCTTTTTACCTGTCATGAGTATTGTAGGATCATGTTGTGATTATGAACTTTCATCATTCTGCACGAGAAAGATAGCAAGTTCACTGAACTCATTTCAGATGTTCATTAGCCCAGATTATAAAAACTCCAAGATTTCTGAGGTAAGAGACTAATGCGTTAATCGATTACAACACATAGAATGTGCATGGGAAAATTCTTATTAATTTTCAATACTGATGAAGAATTTCTTCCAAGGTGGCCTTCTGTCTTGTTCAGAAAATTCCAGGAACTTCATTTCAGACATGCTTCTGGGCTTTCCAGCTATTTGCAAGAAGCATCATAGTATGATCTGCATGAAATATTAACATTTATATTAGAGCTCCTTAGCAAAACAGATTAAACACTGAAACATCAGCCAAAATAAGAAGCTTAGGGTCTTATCCAGTAGAAAGCAGATGTTGGTCTACAAAAGCTTAGACTCTCACACTCCCAGGGCCCACTGCTCTTTCAGACAGACTTACTGCTTTGACATTGATCATATAATACTGTACTACTAGAGACGGAAAACCATTTTTCCCCAAGTGGTTCTTCCCCATTTCACTCATTAAGTATACAAATCAATTTATGCTTGTGAACGAGGTAAACAGCATATCATAATACACTAAGCTGCAGATGTATGATGTATGCAGATGTATTGTGCCCACATGCCTTTAAATGCCTTTAATTGTGAGGCTTAATAACGATTACAGTTTGCAGACATAGCTGGGGAAAACGAGAATATGTTACCATCAAATCAGGAACCTTCTACTACCTATGGACACAAGACAGAAGCTCCCAAACCCAGATTACCCAGAGTCACCCACTAAGACACCAGGCTAGTCACAAACTCCTACAACTTCCCTTTCCCTTTCCCTTTCCCTTTCCTTTTCCCTTTCCTTTTCCCTTTCCTTTTCCCTTTCCCTTTCCCTTTCCTTTCCTTTCCTTTCCTTTCCTTTCCTTTCCTTTCCTTTCCTTTCATTTCCTTTCCTTTCCTTTCCTTTCCCTTTGTCCTTTCCCTTTTCCTTTCCCTTTTCCTTTCCCTTTTTCCTTTTTTCCTTTCCCTTTTTCCCTTTTTCCTTTCCCTTCTTCTTTTCCCTTTTTCCTTTCCCTTTTTCTTTTCCCTTTTTCCTTTCCCCTTTCCTTCCTCAAAATCATTCATAAGCACCCTCTGGAGGAGATGACACTGCAGAATGCTACTCACCCCAATGTTGTAGGATCTACCTGTAGCCATATATAAACTACGGTTTATTCTTTCAATATCGTGCCTGGTACCTAACTTCTATATTTACATACTGGCCAATGTTTACGAAACCCTGTTTCTTAGGTTCTTTTTCTCTGAACTATTTTCCACAAGATAAAGCTTTCTAAGGTAAGAATTCCCATTTTATTACTGTCATCCATTTTCATTACTGTCACTTCCAAAAATAATTGCAGGAAATAACTAAACAGACCTCCAGAATGACTTATTTACAGCTTTTGTGAATATATTTTAATCATTTTGTGGGAAAAGGGATTTTTACAGGCTACATTCACAAAACTTAATCAATAGCTATTTATTTACAGTAGATTAAAAATTTGTTAATTCAGTGAAACTCTTACCAATTGTTAATTCACTGGTTTATGTTAACCTGCAAAGTTAGTAAACATTTCTTAGATGTTATTAGAAACTATTTTAAATGGAATGGTGTCATTGCTGTTAAAATTTGTTGAGCTATTTATTGGAAACATTTTCTGGAAAAAAGAAAATTGCTCTGCTATTAAAATAAATGTCAGGGTAAAATCTGGCAGGCATTTTCTTTGTCCATTAGTGAATTTCCTTTTAACATTCTTTATCATTGGCTTACATATTACGTTACTTATATTTTATTAATGGTTAAAATGCTTTCATTTTCCACAACAACAAAAGAGGCGCATATTATTTGTAAAGAGCCAAAGCCACCCTCAAAGAAAAGTATGCAATCCTGCTGATTTCAGAAGTAGCTGCAAAAACAAGTTGGCCAGATACTGTGAGGAAAATTAAACTCGCACATAGTAAATAAAAGAAAATTCCTAGAACCTTGGTAACAGGGTGGTAAATTGAAGATGTTTAAAAGAGAAACCCTGAGACTGTCCACAGTATGTGCATAAATTCATTGTTCTGGTATCCTTCCAGCAAAGACAAGAATTTTGCTTCAGACCACAGGAGGTTTAGTATTGGGCACAGTGCCACATTTAGCATCAAACAGAAGTTGGCTTACAGCACTAGTATTCACCCAAATCTACTTAGTTTTTTATTCCAGGTTATATGTAGTGTGAGGTTGAGGGTGTTTATGTGACTAACATCTCTGCCTGGGGATCTACCAGGAATCTCGAAGTGCAGAGATTTATGAAAATAAAAATTAATGAGAAAAAGTTAATCAAAATATGGCAATCTCCAACAAAGGTTTGACCTAAACGAAGAAGTGAATATTTGGGTCAGGCCAATCAATTTTTTCTTAGCTCTGTAGCACATTCACAGTGCTACCACTTAATCAGTCATCCCCTGACAAAGAGCATTTTGAAATCTCTAATGAGGACAGAGATACAGGGGCTGTCAAATTAACATCCATCTATTTCTCCAAAATTGTCTGAAGCAGCAGCATAGCACCAAAAGAGCTCAGTTTGCAAGTGCACACAATTTATATTGAAGATAAAGATTGCACATTATATACTAAGCTCCAGGAGAGTGCAGTGGCATTGGGTTGACTCATTTATCCCAGTCCTGTCCAGAAAAGCAGATTCCTGCATCTTTCAGCATGCAGCTACATCTAAACGCTGACGTCCCATCTTGCTGCCTTCCCTCAGGCACACTACACAGCGCTGACCTGCTCCCCAGAGGTACGCTGTGCTTGTACTAATTACACAGCTAGGTGCAGCCCTGCGTGAGTGCTGGGAGAAAGCAGCTCAATTTGATTAGTTACAGGCTTTGTAGTACAAATCACAGAAATGATCTACCAAGCCTAAAATGTCCTGACAGTGATACTATCTCAGGATGTATTAAATCAGGATGTATTTGGATTCCTTAAGGAAATAGGAGAAAAGGTCAGAGACTCATGTGCAACTTAAAAAAAGGAGGTGGAAAAATAGTTCTATAAAAAGATGCAATGTAAAACAGTGATACCTCCCAGGCTATCAACATAGGATAAGGATGCTACCCCAAAGTAACGCTGCTGGTCTGGTCTTCCCACACTTCTGTATCTTGAGTTACTTACTAAGGGCCCTAAGAATTTACTGTAAAGCCAGGAGTTGCTGGAGCAGAAAGGAACCACTGTCATCCATGTTTCATTTTCCCCCGTCCATGGCCCTTATAATTACTATGGATGGAAATGACATATGAGAGCGTCTGTGACAGTCTTGCATATTTAAGGACCTTGCTACATAGAGGATACACTCCTGTGCTGTAGTGGTACTATAAATCTGCTTTTGGGGGAATATTTCAGCATACTTTACGATAACACTGTCAAAATTTGCTAGATCATTGTGAAGTTCTTCAAGGCAGAGTCCACTCAGTTTTTGAAGTTAAAAAATACTTAGCACAAGAGCTTCATTTCCCATTTGGTACTTAGTAAAGTAACACATTTTGAAATATATCAGGAGAAAAGAAAGGCTTTCAAAGAAATATAGCTACTTAATAAAAAGTTAATTCAAAATATGATTTTAATGAATAAAATCAAACATTTATTTATAATAAAGTATTTTTGTTAGTTCCTCTGCTTTTATAAATTTTAGCATTAGTTATATATATTTGAAGCAATGTATGCATTTACAGATAATAATTCAGAAACGGTTGCCATTTTACATCCACTATTAACAGTGCATGATTTCCTCAGTGCTTAAACAATTTCTGGGTATCCTGGCAAGGACAGATTTTGTTCTCAGAAAAGTAAGAAGAGAGTGAACCGGATTGTGTTCAACAGTTTTTTAAAAGCTATATTTTTCTATAGCTCTTCAACTTGAGCCTAAGTGTAAGCTTAAACAAAGTAAACTATTCAAAATGGACTCCAGAAAAAACATGCATGCCATATCACAAATAAATTCAGAAAATGAACACAGTGTGTCCCTAAGCCACAGACCATTTGGCACACATAAGAAACCCAGTTTTTCCAATAATCCTGTAAGAAATAGAGGGCAAGGCACATTTGACTACTTAGCCACAGGATGCCCTGGCTGTATGCTGAATGGTACACCTTATTTAAAGGACTGTTATGCTCAAATGTCTGGTTTCAGAAGGTTCTGACTCCAGCAAAAGAAATCACCTACCCAGCTGGAAGGACACCTCACACCTGCAAGAAGATTAATGTCTGTCCTCTCCTACCTAGACAGTTAGTTAAGAAAAAGTGCTGTACAGACTGCAGAATGAAGGCCTGATCCTTTATCAGGCCTTTTATGGCAATAAGGCTTCTGTGAGAGTAGAACTTTTCGGAAGTATTGATTGTCAATAAGGCTTAGCTTTGAACCTTTACGGATGTGGCAAATGTCTTTATCCTGCTACACAATTTGGGGGAAAAAAAAGAGAAAAAAAAAAAAGTAGCTGAATTTGTCTATAAAAGTTACTGCATTGAAC
The DNA here is from genome assembly GCF_000737465.1 of Haliaeetus leucocephalus. Lineage (NCBI taxonomy): Eukaryota > Metazoa > Chordata > Aves > Accipitriformes > Accipitridae > Haliaeetus > Haliaeetus leucocephalus. The sequence goes on from NW_010973034.1 coordinate 4,914,723, forward strand.
AACAAGAGAAATGTCTAAGATTTTTAAGTGAGGCATTGTTTCTTTTAATTTGCTTCTCATCCTAAGCTTGACCTTCTTCCCTCTTCTTTCACATTGTGCTTTGTAAGACTCCTTAAAGAAGCAAAGTTTTTATTACCAGTAGTGGGAGCTGGGCTTAGGCAATGGATCACAGAATATGATCTCCTGTATTATTCAGCGTATATGAAATGGAGTTTTCAACGGTGCTCCAAGTGGGCTGAATTCTGAAGTCAGTAGAAAGTTTATCATTGACTTCAGCAGCAAATGCCTATACTGAAGCTGAATCACTATGAAAATCCCACAGCACATTAATTATATACAGTAAACTGAAAGCTTTTATTTTTTGGACTGGGCATCTTCTTATTATGCACATGCTAATCACACATTTGGATCCCTAAGGTGGTTCCCTTGGTAAAACTATGATGGAAGTAAATGCTGCTACTAAGAACATGATCAAGACATTTTTATATTTTCAGAAAAAAAGAAGAAAAAAACTTTCCAGTAGTGCTATTTAGAATGGCAAGAGGGATATAAACTTAAAGTATGTGTAGTGAAAGAATACACTGTGCCTTAAACATTAATAACAAAAGAAAAAGAATATCAAAACACCATCACCATCTAGTCTACAATCTTATTTGCAGAGTTCAAAGTAGTTAACAATGAAAGACATAATTATGGAAGTATTGAATTCTGATTACATACTCACACTTTGAGCCTTGTTGCTTTCTTGTATCCTTATGAATATCAGCAGGGTGCTTTCCAAATCATATTTTTACAAAAACAGTACAAGAGAAAATCATGGACTTTTCAGATTATTTACTTTAATGCTAGAAAAAACTAGTTTTACTTATAAAATCCAGTACAAGATTCATCCAAAGCATATCATTCTTTCTTTTAAAGAATGAATCTGAGTTATCACTGTGTGTTTTCTCATGTCAAAGCAAAAACCAGTTACAAGTCAAATAACTCAAAGATCTTTATTTTCTTTAAGATTAACAAGCTTTAAATAAATTTATTTAGATTTTGATTCTTGGGATAATATCTAAAAATGGATATATAAAGCTTCATGTGCAAATTTATGTAATTAGTTAAGGTTAAAATCTTAAAATATATTTTGTCTTGCCTTCTTTTCATAACAGCACAGCTGAAATCAGTCATTTTCTTACTTACTCTCCAGAATTTTAATATCCTGGAGATATTGAAACCTAACTTTAAAAGTTTCATACCAGAAATGACAAAGAATGTATATTCTAGATATTCAAACCATTGAAATATAGAACACAAAAAATTTCATCTGCATATACATTTCTCAATAGCATAATATTACCAGAAGACTAGCACATAGCAGAAATAAAGGTATCTTGCAATAGGTGGACCTATGGTCAAACTAGCACATTTTCCATTAGCAAATAATATTATGCATTGCTTAATGCATAGTATGCACAGTCTACGTAACTGTAATCACTCGGAAATTTTCCATGTGAGGACATCATAACCTGAGTATTTTCTTATTTCAAGACTTTGCCCAAAAGTAACTAGAATTTCAAAGAATAAGTTTAGGGAGAAAATATGGCTTTGCCTAGAGTAGAAGTTCCTCAAGTCATCTGAACCCATGAAACCCCATTATTTGTGTTAGAACATAGAAATTTAGTGAGATGGTTGATCTGGGCAACAGGGGTCTATCTATGTGTAGAAAAACTTCCACATCTGACCATTCTGAAAGGTTGTAGCTCTCATACATAAAGTGTGCGTGCCATTTAATAATTCTTGGAAAAGAGCTGAGCCCCTGTGTTCTGTCTACACTTATGAATTAGCAGCAGGAATTGATGCTTAATTTGGAGCAGACAATGTGTCCACACTCTCTCCACTATCTGTAAGGCAGACTGGCACAGCAGAAGTAAATTTAGTGGCAGCTCCCAGCACACATGCTTTGTGAGATTTTACCTGCAGTGCCCATGCTACACATCTGGGTGTGATAATATAGTAGACACTTCTCAGCAGCTGCTACTCACAGCAGAAATGAGTGCAGTGAGCATGTCCTTTCTTGCTTTCAGTATTGTCCTGATAAACCCAACCAGTATGACAGAAAGGAAAGCAAACAGGGATGGGGGGACTAAAAGAACATCCTAGAACTGCAAAATATGGGAGGATGGAAGAACAGTTTAGAAGACAGTTATTGCAGTGAGCCTTGTTGCTGGTTACTGATGGAAATGGAAGGATGAAATGTGGATAGTTGAGTGAAGAGGCAGGGAGTAGACATGTAGAAAGGAAATAGAGGCAGGTGACATGAAACAAAAGACGATGCAAAATAGATTGGGCTTGACCTGGACAGGATTTCCCTATGGTTACAGGTAAAATGAGATGTACAAAGACTAATTTTTGCTGACCTGAGACTCATCAGTGTATACCCTACTTGTGAAATCTTCTTTCTCCTTTTAAATTACTGGAGGAGATGTTATCATTCTGATATTTATGTAAGTGAGCTGAGAACAGAAGGAGGATTTCTGAGGGTGGGATAATCATGCCTGAAGCACATTAGGAACTTAATTTTTAATTTCATTCCCAGCCATCGTGCATTCATTTAAAATAAGCTATTTCTCATGGAAGAATATCCTGCAAAAGAAAAAATAAAATGTCAGAAGAAGTCCTAAAGCCAAATGGTTTTAGTACAGCAAAGACATCAAGAGAAAGAAATATTAATGCAAAACACTTTCAAGTAAATGTGATAGATGTTAAGTTTAGCAAATATTGTTCTGCCAATAAGTAAAATATCTCTAAAGTCCAGGTTTGTTAGTCTAAAACAATCAACCAAACCTAAAATGTGAAATGTGCTGGAGACATTAATTCCATCTTAGAAACAGAAAAAAATTTCAGACCTGCAGATGAGCCCAGAGAAAGGGAATTTAAGAAGGATTTTCTAGATTTTATCTTCAAGGTTTTGATTGTCTGATTAATTAGAAAAGCAGCAAGAATTCAGTAATGATATAATGGCCTATTTAAAAATCTTTCAACATTCAGCTTTCCTTTCCCTCTCTAGGATGGTTGTTTTTTTCGTGCTTCTTTTGTTGTTGTTTCATTTTTCCTTTTGCCTTTGCTTTTGCTTCTTCAGATACAAATTTTGTTAAACATACAAAGTTAAAGGGATGGGTTTTTTGTTTTAGGATTCTGTCCAAAGATTTCAAAGGAAGATGTATTAAATATCTGTTGAGTCCTATCAGTTCAGAATGATTGATGCTTTTCTTTCAGAGAGTATATCCTAAAGTTACAGTCAGGGAGAACATTTTGGGTCTAATTTTTTTGAGATACTGAACATTTCTGGGGAACTCATAAACTGCCTTGATTCCCAGTGACTGCAGAGCTGGACCATGATTTGTTTCACAGATTATCATGCAGGGCTTGATTGCATCACAGCCTCATAAAGCAAGTAACAAAATCTCCCTGCCAATAATGGGTTTTGAATAGTCCTTTTGCCTGAGATTGATAAAACAGATTCTAAAAAAAAAAAAAAATGAATTGAAGATTTTCCTCACAAAGTGCCTTTGGCATGCATTACTGAGATGAATATTGCAACAGTGAGCATTTAGGGACTTTGCCAATGAAAAGAAACCGCTCTGTAACATAGATTCAGGTGCCCTGGAAATGGATTCATCAGAATTAGCAAGGATCTGCTTTGACTTATCAATAAGAAATGAAGAAAGTGTACATAAGACTTGCCTTACTGTATCACATCGAATACAAAGAATAAAGTCAAGGACGAACTATAAAAATAGCTCATCACAGCTAACCAAGTATCCTGTCTGTGATAGTAGCCTGTAAGTGTTGCTTCAGAGGAAAACAAAATCAGGTCAGACATACAAAGGGTTTACTTTTAGCAGACAAAGTTTAGGGTTTTTCTGAGGCAGAAACAATATTACATCTTTGGGTTTAAATTGCTTTTAATGAACTTTTCTGCCATGTATTCATGTTTGTTTTGGTTGTAGGTGTACTGCAGCAATCTCTCTTCCTCTCTTTCATACTAGAGTTGTCTGGGTCTCTTGCCATTTGAAGAATGACATTCAAAAGCAAAAAAAAGCAAAATGGGTGATTCTTTAACTTAAAATTCTGTGCACTGGGACTCACAGATAGGGTGATAACCTTATTGTCTGTCTTGAGTGTAAAGTGACCTTGCCCATCAGTCAAATCTCCTAAGAGTAAGAGCACTAACTTGGGTTACAGGAGCTTTAAAACCTTCCTATTCTCTGTCTATATGCACAGATACTTAATTTCAGCTCTCATCACATATTTAGCAGCTAATAATCTGAAAACATGGCAGATCAGCACTATCTCTTGAATTTTGCTGGAATTCAGCTGATGAACTGGCCATGAGGATCTCCTTTACTGTAGATGGTGAGAAAAAGGGAACAATTCATCTCATCCTTAATCTAAAAGCTCATCTAACCTAAAGCAGATTAGATGATTTAGATTACTGTGTCCTGCAAGTGACTATTTCTCTCCCCTGGCTAAAAAGTGGAATGTTAGTGTCTAACATTGCAGGCTTACTTATTAAGCTATGGATGTGCTAGGGACAGTGAAGTGTGGAATAATGATCTATGTTTTTTCTAAATCATTTTATTGCTAAAAACTTTGTGAAGCTGATAAAAATAATGTGACCTATTGCCTTTTTTTGTCACTGACCTTACATTTTTTCATATCTTTTGTATTTCTGGTTTGGTAAGCAGTTACTCCCATATGTGCATGCACACATAGACAGACACACAGATGCATGCATGTGCACACACACACACACCCCTGTATATAAAAATTATTTATGGCAAAACCCACTTGTACCTAACCTCTTTTGATTTTTGTTTGTTTGTTTGTTTTTTACAGCTGTTAGTGTATTCTGAGAACAGAGGAAGAAAGAATGTTTCCTCCTAGATAAAAATCATTCTGATTTAGTGGTTTCAACATAGTAAGTTGCTAATTATTTAGTATCTTTTCTGAACAAGTAGAGTAGGTTAGATTTACTTTAGGATTATTTTAGGTTTATTTTCTTCCCTGGAGAAACTTTTGTAGGGGGACACATGCTTGCAGGACAATAATGTCCTCTAAATTTTATTAATAAATTTACTATCTTTCACTCATTATATCTCAATTAAGAATGTTAAATAATTATATTCAAGAACACTATCAACAATTATACAAGTTATGACAAAATTACCAGAGCTTCCTGACGTCCCAAGTCAAAGCCCAAGTCCATGTGAAGAGTTGCAGACATCAGGGGAGATTTTCTTCCACAGCATGGGATGTTCCAAGATCTGCCCATCACTGGTTTACATTTTTCTCTTAAATCTCCTCTGCTATGTTTGATATCACCCTCAAGACGCAGTTCTGCAGTGAGAATATTTGTTTGTTTGTTTGAAAATAGCTGAGGCTTTTGGTATCAACTATTATGGGGTCGCTTCTAAATGACGAATTATCCAAAGTACGGCTCCACTGTGACACAGCAGGTGTCCTGAAAGACAAGCAGTCAATGTTTGATAATTGAGTTTTTCTTCCAAAACCTATATATTCTGTAGGCCATTATAAGTTTTTCCCACAAGTGGAATGAGATATATTCACTTTTCTGAGCCAACTCATAAAATTAAAAGGACCAATGTTTTGAATAATTTAAAATTTGTCAGCCAAACATCTTTTACAATCCCAAACCAAAGACCACTGAAGTGGGTTGGCATTGATCAAATTTATCTCAAAGAAGACAGAGAGGGAAATACATGGAAGAAACAGAGCAAGAAAGAAACTTAAGGTTCTTATAAAGACTATAGAAGAAAAAGTGACAAAAATACTGATTTTCAATAATTAAATAATATAACTAAGAGAAAAAAAACATTTACTTAGGTAAGGTTAATTTAATAGGGAATAAGATGTTTAATCCTGTTAACAGACTCTTTAACATTATGAGGTATATCATACAGAAAGTATTCTTGATTATTAAGTCAATAAAAAAGTTAAGAGAAGAAATGTAGACAGAACAGTGAAGAAATAAGCATGAAAGCTTTTCCATCATAAAGATTCCTGACTATGCATAAATGAGGATATGTTTACCATGCATACTGTAGGCAAATCTGCATTCCTATAGCAGAACCGTTTGTGTTACTTAATTTAATTCATTTGGCATTAAATCCTCTATCCCTACAGCTTCAGCATATACTGCAGACACACCCGAAAGAAAAAAGTAATTTTAATTAGGGTCTGATTTTCTAGTGACATTTCTAACTGGCATAAACACTTCCTCCCAAAGTTTTTCATTTATTAGACAAGTGGCAGTGGACTCCTCAGGATCATGACATGTGGTCTGATCTGTACAATAAGGCACAAACCCTTCATTAGTATCACTGAAAGCTGAGCTGAGATACTATGTTACAATTTCTAGATCACAGGCTATACTGAATGAAGTATATTTTTATTTAAAGTTATATCAACATATGTGCTAACAGCTATGTTAACGGAGTAAGTTTTTCACATTTGTCAGGAAATAAGCCCTCCATTATATTGTTCACTCATAAGAATAACACTCCTAGCTAGCACGTTGTTTAGGCATTTATTTCACAAATAGTTTTCAGAACATACTTTATGTCAGAGGTCTTACAAAGGAAGACCATTTTTTGTTTTCCTTAACCTCAGGACATCCTCAGAAAGTATTTATTTTCAAAAGTTATGTTCAAAGGAAACTAAACAGGGGGGTATAATGTATTCAAGAATTTCTTATCAAAGTCTTTCATTCAAATTTGATGTTAGCCAAAAATTACCTTTTACAAAAGCTGTTTATTTCATTTCACTTTTTAAATCCATGTCACAGTCTGTCATGATTTTTTATATCATATCCACTGTCCTGCCATTATACGAGCATATGTTTCGTCTTGAGACGTGTCTTTCCAAAACAGGGTAGATCATACTAAAATTATATTTGGTAGAACTTCTACTCCATTTCATAACAGCAAAAAGGGACTTTAACTTCCAGTACTGACAGGAGGTTTTTTATGTGGGTTGTGCTTGCACTACTTCTGAGAAAATGAAAACTGCACAAATGAAAAAGAATAAAAAAGTAAAAAGACTTATTTTTCTAGTAATGTAATTTCACAAAATAAAAAAACCCTCTAAGTATGAAACCTAATAAGTGGGCATAAATAGTATGTTCTTGGATTTTTACGTTGCTGAAATAACATTTATATTCCACTGCATATTGCAAAGGAAAAAAAGCTGAAGTAGGAAATTCCTGATGGCATAAGTTCATTTCAGGCTACCTTCAAAAAAATATGATATTATGTTTCAGTAACTGAGTTTATTTGCAAGTATTAAAAAATTAGCTCCTTTCAGATAAATTGAATTAAAATTAACACAGGTGTGTGTGTTTAGGATGGCTTAGAGTTTAAACCACATCCATCTCTAAGTCTTCCATTGTGCTTAAGATTTCCAGAGGTGATGCTAACTTGTACACTTTTCAGGACTTCACTGAGAGAAGGGAATAGATCTGTGCAAAATCAGTTTCATTCAATGTGTGTTCAAACTTTGTTCTTCAAGGAGTATCCTTTTTTTTCAACTAATTCAAGAATTTACTTTAAATACACTTCCATAACTGATAGCTATCCCCCCAGAAATATCAATGCAGCCTATCTTTCCCCTCCAAAAATTTGACTGAGAAAAACATGACAGACTATGCATTACAGAAGTAGCTAAATTAGTTCCAAATCCATTTTCTAAATAACTTTCCTGAAAAAAAAGACAGGTTTAAGAAAAAACAGCAGTTGAGGTTGTTAATACCAAAATGCAGCATCTGTACCAAAGGCTTACTCAATTTGTTTAAGACTGTCTGGCAGCTTGCCCCATAAGCAATAGTTAACAACTAGTCCTTATGGGTCTTTGTATAATTTCTGTGGACATGTATTGTCCACAATTGTCCCATCATAAGTTCAATAACAGTTTACAATTTCAGTTTGAAATATGCACTATATTTTAGGGGGAAACACTAAAACTTTAATAGGCACAAAGACAATATTCCCATTAGGTTTACATGGCCAGCAAAGGATAGACCTGGCTCAGCCATTTAATACAAAATGATCAATTACCTATTTCATAATGACATAATAATAAAAAGAAAATTAATGATAAATAATAATACCCTAATAAAAAAAGTGTTATTTTCTTCTGTCCAAAGAAAATTCTGAAAAACTCAAATGACCATTGAGTACTTAACTCCTCCTGATTTTCAACAAGAGTTATGTCTAACTTAGCCCCTCTTTTCCTCTCCTTGTATTCTTAGTAGATGATATGTAAATTCCTAAGTTATCTGACTTTTCAGTCAGGTCGACTGCCCTCCAACTGGGATAGAACAAACCTTCTGCAGACTACTGTTATGGCATGACATGGAAATTTCCATAGAAATTTCACCATGAGGAAAAGCTTTCAAAAAAAGAAGGGAAGGGGAGGGGAGGAGAAGAGAGGAGAGAGGAGAGGAGAGGAGAGGAGAGAGCATGAACTCTGTAGCCTAGATATTCAAGATTTTTTTTTTCTTTGTATTTATCCATGGCTATGAGCTAGAGGGTTTGGATCTGGTTCTGACTGTCAAAGGAAAGAGAGAGCATTTTGATAAAATTCTGCTTTAAATATAGCTCTTACTCTTTTAAATGTATTTTAGCACACTATGAACTCACTCAGTTGGCTAATTAACATTTCCCATGGAAAGTAATTAAGGTCTATTGGTCATCCTCTATTTCTGCAGGCATAGGAGGGAGTGAAATGGAAAGGAAGAGAAATCCTAACACAATATACTCACTGTTCTCCAAAGCCATTTGCTGGATATTGGAGGGTTCTCAGTTTCTGTGGTCATAGTGATGGTAAGAAAGATCTCTGACCCGCACCAGATTTTCTGCTTAAAAGAAGCTCACATTATAGCTTTTTCTACTTAATTCTGTCCCTTACTATGAAGATGCCATTTGATCCCAAGATCAGTATAAGGACATGAGTGTGTCACTGTGTTTGAACAAATGCATTCGTCTGAAATGTTCATTAGCCTGAATTAATGGTAGTTATTTTATTAGCTTGAACATTGCTTTGTACAACCCATACCAAGGCAGTGTGCTGGTGCTGCTGTACTGCTTTCAGTTTGGGAACTAGAGCTGTCTTTTTCTGGCTTAGGCACAGTGAGATGTACTGTGTAAAAAGCAAAAAGCTCTTGTGCTTGTCACAGTATTAAAATGCTTACTCCAAGCAGAAGCCAGGACAGCTGTATCTGGAGAAGAGCATCCCTGCATTGGAACTTTCTACAAGACCTGAGGTGTCAAGACGCTAGGAAGCACCTATTGCCGAAGCTGTATGATAGTATATAAAAGAGCCTAGGACTCTGAGATATCACATGGCTAATTTCTAAAGATTATTTGAGAGGGGGAAAAGGGAGAGTTTTTTGGTTTGTTTTTTTTTAATTAAAAAGAACCTACTCCAGTAATTTACTTCTAATTATCAAAATGTTATGATCCAAATAGGAACAAATGGCAAATTAAAGCTGGAAGAGAATTCCGTATCTTCTCTCTGTTAAATAAGAAATAGAAAACCAACTTTTGGTGCTTCTGTAAAACATTTAAAGTAAGTAATAATAGTGTTTTGTCACTAAGATTCTTTTCTATTGTATCCTGCACCACTGAAAATACAGACATAAATCTTTTATAATATCTATCCAAGTGACTCAGCTAAGTATCCTAATGCTCCTAGAGGGGGAAAAAACTCCTTAAACAGTAAATAGATATAAAATTGCTCCATAGAGACTACTCCAGCCTCAAAGAGCAAGGAGCATCTGTTGTTCCAAAGCCATCCTCCACAGGGTAAGAGAAGGAGAAAATACTCTGTTCAGACTAAAAATACTAATGCATATAGTGCTACTTTCCCAAATCCCAGGAAGAACTCCAAATTGCATTTTGAACTCTCAAATTAATGAGCAGATCTTTCATGTGCTTGAATAAGAGCAGTCTTTAACTCATTTGATATCTGACTTCACAACATTAGGCATTTACAGCTAACCTGAAACAAAATTAGTTAATAACAAGTCCTTCACATACAGAGTGCATCCTTCAATGAGCCTGATCCTCAAAGTTCTACTCAAAAGAGAAATTGCCTTTAAAGAAAACAATATTCCTAGGATTACAGCTAGAGATCAGGCTCTTTTCCCTCACATATAAATACTGGCTGCTGTCTGTATTTTCTTATACAGCAAAAGTAATGCCTCATTAGACTCTGACGTCAGTAAAGACAAGATATTTCCTTATCTAAGCACGCTGAATTTTTACAGGCCTGGGAATTGTTTTCTAACCTGAGTGATGGAACTGTAGGTTTTAGAAAATGTGTGTGATTCTCGATGAATTATTCAATGATAGGAAAAAGCAGATAAGTTTTTCTACAGATATGTTTAAGAAAAGTTCTCTCTTTTTTTTTTTCTTATCAATGGCTTCCAGGTTGCATTAATTAATTGCTATTAAAAGCTTCCATAATCTTTTAATGTCTTCTACAGAGCCAGTATTTCTCCTTTTATTGAAAGGACTTTGAGTTTTTTCTTTATTCAGCTGTGGGGGGAGATGTTTTTATGTGCTTTTTGAGACTTCTTGGGGGATGTGGGGTTACTTAGGCTGAATCTGTCATACGGTGTGAATAACTTTATATTTTCCAGATACTCACTTTTGATTAAACACTATCCTTATAAAAAGTAATTACTGTTTTTCTTTGCTTTTATGGAAAGCGTAGGTCCAGTATAAGAAAAAAACAAGTTAAAAGCTTTAACTTTTCTTAAAGGAATTCATTACTCTGTCATCCAGAGGAAAGCTGCAAAATAGGACAAAATGGCATGATAAAACTAATGAAAATAAATGGTGTGAAACAGATTTATGTACTAAAAGTCTTCATGTCATACATTTCAGTGGTTTATATGGTCCATGGGAGCATGTGAAGTTAGAAGGTGCAACTGAGGAGGAAGGGGAAAGGGAAGAGAAAGAGGAAAGGGAAGGGGAAGAGAAAGAGGAAAGGGAAGGGGAAGGGGAAGGCACAACTCCAAAAATAAAAACAAAGAGATTGAAGTATCCTGTTCTTTTTATACTAGAACATGGTGAATCTTTGCAGAATTGTGTGTCTAAAAGATGAAGAGACAAAGTCTGATGGCTCATTCAGTATCCCCGACTGCATATACCCAAACTCTTTCTTCACATTCTTGTACTTCAAGTTGCTAATTTTTAATGCATCAGCAGAAGTCCAAGTAACTCTGCTTCCAAGTAACTCTGCTTCAACCCGCAGAAAAAATAAGTCCTTTATCTGTGAAATCATTTTGGGTTTGGTTTAGGGGTTTTTTAAGGGAAAAGAAAAAAATGTTTAACAGGAAAAACACAAAAGGAAGGCTGGAGGTTGGATGTAAAGAAAACTAGGAGAATCCATAGTTTGTGTTCACATAGAAGATTACCAAATAATAATTACTGAATGCCTGAAAAAAAAAATATATAGGTAGTAATTTGTCTCATCCATACTAATAAGGTGTTTCTATATTTCTCTGTTATTTTACTTCATGACCAATGACTAAGTTCAATAATCACAGCCCAGGGTAGTTTGCCAGTTTAAAGCACTGTATAAGATTTTACCTTTTGCTTGTCTACTTTCATATATTTTTCCCAGCAGGAACAAAACCCTTCAGAATGAGTGTACCTAATGAAGCACTATCAGTCCAAATCTAGTCTAGACAATATCATGGTGAACAGCCTGGAAGCACCGAAGCATATTTACTGGAAGTACTTTCCTCCCTTTTCTAATGACTACGAGGATCTAAGTGAAGACCTCAGCATCCTATTTTCAGACAAACAGTTTCTTATACAGAAACAATTTTAGTGCCAGCAGTGCCATCTATTTCATAGTTCAGTACAAAATTTTTTTATCTTTGTTATTCTTTAGTTTTGGAAGAGAGCCAACCAAAAAAAAAAGAAACCAACTAAGAAACTAATATTTTAAGCCACTTTTCTATGTAAACCATTTAAAAATTTCCTTGTTCTAACAACTATTTTTACAAGGAATAGAATAATTGGTAGATTTCATACTTTACACAATATTATCAACAGTATTTACTTAATGAAAAATTGTTGCATTCTCTTCTGCCATATGTTCAATAAATAATGTACAAGATCCTTAATTATTTGTTTATACATTTCTGAAACTGTGTTTAGCATGTTGTCTGCCTACTGTTTGACAAGACATAACAAAGAATCTTAGAAATCTTTAACTGAAAATACATTAATCATACACATGAGACAGCTGGACAGAGAGAAAGACCTTGATACTAATACGTTAATCTGTCAACATTTTCTTCTGCAAAAAGAAAAGTCTCTCAGAGAACACAGCCAACTTTTTAGCAATAAGCTTCCTTCATATTTCAAAGTATGGTCCTGACTAGTAGCATCTATGTGCTAGCAATAGCAAAAGATTCATGAGTTTCATCCTAAATTCAACCTAACACATTAAGTGTATTTCAAAGAAGCTACTAACTAAGGATTAACATTACTTAACTTCTCATTAAATAGAAATATAGTTCCTTTTAGTATGACTTACTAGATGATACTTTCAGTTCAGTATTTGACCATACTTACAATGTTTTTCCTCTTTCTGCATCACCCTAGTCCTTCTAATTTTTTTTCGATAAATACCTATGAGAAGGTACTTCTGTGTTTCATTTAATGCAGCTTTTGAGAGTCTCCTATGTATCTATTACACCACAAAGATCCTTTTGCCTGGTCAGGAATCAATATCATCCCCATTTACAAAAAAGAATAGACATATAAAGGATGCATTCACTTTGTCCAGCGCAGGGTGATTTGAGAACGTGCTACAGCATAGTAGCCTTTCTGACCTTTATTTTGTACTTCTGCACTTTACTGTAATGTGAGCATTTCCATCATAACAGACTCCAGTGACTGCAGTGTGACAAGCAGCTTGTGGAGGCAACCGCCTTGCCCACCCCATGTGGCTAAGCGATGCTTCTAGAAAGCCCTGTGGGATATGTCATATCTGACTGCACTGCCTGTACATCAGGAGGGCATGTATTGGCCTCTGTGCTCAGGAGTAGCATGGCTTTGAGTGTTGCTTCTTTCTCCATCCATGGCGTAGCTCAGGTAGCTCATGACTGCACCTTAGCATGCATCCAGGCAGTGCTGACCATCCCATTATGTGCCTGCTGAGCCATAAAACATCACACAGAAACTCAGCGCTCGTAACATTAGTCTCCAGTTTATTTCCTAAACACTGAACTAACTCATCTTCTGGAATTATGGTTCTCTTCTTGTAAATCACCTGTATTAGAGACAGATTCTCATGATAAGCAGCAAGATAGAAAAACTATATACAGACTACTTTGAAGTGCAGCATTTCCAGACCTCCTGAGGCATCAGAGGTTGATGCATGTATAGTTATTCAAGAAACGCAGCATTAGCATAGTTTTCTCCCATGTACCAGGCTATGACAGTTTGGCAGGTATGAGGAAGGAGCAGTCTCCTAATTTGCATCATGGAAGAGACTGTCAGAGTGTCAGGTAGGCAGAAGAAAGAGGCAGAAGAATTGGGCATGGGCAGTCTGCTTTTAACGCAGCTTAAACACTTCTATTTTCAGGGCCTGACACAGGCAAAGCAAGTGAATCAGGTGTGAATTAGCTCTAGAAAGCTATTACAGTATATTTCAAGCCCCAAAAAAATGACAACTGGAAGAGAACCGAAATTTTTTAAGATAAAATATTTACCTGGCTACATAAATGTTACCTAAAATATGTGCATTTAAAGAGGGTCAGTTATGCTGTCATCTGAAAGCGCTCTATGGTCCTTGAAAATAGGTCTGTAATCAAGTTACTAATGGAGGAAATTGCATGATGCTATCCTGGAAGCATAATAGGGAAAGACTGAGCCAGGAAGCTAAGTTCCTAAGACCTCATCTTCTGTAAAATGCCTATGCACAAGGAATCCTGTCTTAAAAAAAAAACAAACAAAAAAACCCCAACCCCAAACAAACACCTAGTTTGGTAATCTAACAAAATATGACATTAACTTATTAGCATTATCTAGATGATTTCCATTTAAGAGACTTTTTTGTTAAATGATAGAAGTGGGAGAAAAGCTATCTAAAATTTTCTTTCCTGTTGGTTTTAATTCAGAGCTATGCTGGAGCACCTGCAAGGGTATGCAAAAGGGTCCTGCAGACTAAAATCCCTTTATTATTCCTCCTGCAACAGCTCCCAACACAGGAACCTGTGTGCCTCAGCATTTCAGGTATTATGGGAGTCGGCTACACTTCAGTATAACAATTCCCAACACATAATATTAGATACATAGAAAAGGTTTTGCAGCGTAGATGGAATTCTCAGATCATTTCCAGGCACTTCACAGATACTTATTTTCTTCCTATTCAGGACAACTTTTCACACATCTAAGACCTAAAAGATGGTAATGATATTTTTTTAACTCTTACATCCTCTTAGTAGTTCTTATGAGAACAACATGGCATAAACAAATTACGATGTTTGTGATGATTCTGGAAGGAATGACCTGCATTTCTCACTTATGTTTTCACTCATGAGTAGAACAGCCACAGCAAATGAGGAACATTTAGGTCTTAATTTGCTCCAGGAGATGCCATTGTGAATCTATGCAAGAAACTGAGAAAATCTAAAGATAATCAATGTAGGTTTCCCATATCTAATCAACTCAATGTACATAAAATTTAAAAAAAGTAGAAAAAATTACAGTGAAGGTCAAGTAATTTTAAATAAATATTAGAAAGTATTTTAAGAAAGGTTGCTGCACCTTTAAGAAACAAAAAAAAATTCTCAAATTGTAAGTACATGAGGAGAAAATTGCTCTTATGTTAAATTGTGTCTTTTCTTCTTTTTTTTTTTTTTTTAATTGTCAGAAAATTACAGCCATTGCTGCTTCAGCTGTTGTAAAGTATCCTTGAAGTGGACCATAAGAATTGTTGCATCAGTAATTAGGTTTGATTGAATTGGAGGTATTCCTGATGAAACATTGTTGGATTTTTACAGATTGTTGTGGAATGATCTTTTATTTCTAATTATTATTGAAGACAGAGTGTTTAAAAGGACAAATAATTCTTGTGTAGGAATTGGGAGTTGATATATTGGAATGCAGCAGAACTGAGAGTTTATCAAGTTATAGTTGTAGGAGGCATATATTTGATGTTGAAAGTTTTATCTGTTGATCAGTGTATCATACAGTGCCCCTCCCTCTTCTGAATAACTCAGTTTTTATTGAACAATTTTTCTTAATCTTGTTTTTCCATAAACTTAGTTCATGTCTATGATAGTTTCACAGAAAAAGAGAAGATACTGACCACACAAAATAAAGGAGAATAAAGGTGAAGCTACAGGCATTGTTTTGCAAGTGCTAATTAGGTTTTAAAACAAGTAAGATGTAAGATTTCATAATGCTATGTGGGTTTACAGCAGATGTTGAAGAATGTCTTTCTCTTTTATTAATATATTATATGTATGTCATAAGCATCCTCAACATTGTCTAGTGGAAACAAACTATTGTTTGTTACATTAAGGTTGCTTGTATGGGTTTTTAATTTGATTGAGTGCTCTGCACACATATTTTAACACCATGTGTTATGATCATTTGTGTGTGGATTAAGAGATGACAAGATACAGGCATGTTAAGGGAGGCTATTGATCAACTGTCGATCAATCAATCAGTCAATCAGGATATCTTTCAAAGAACAGCAGGGATAAAAGACTGGCAAATCACAAGTATTAGTAAGTATACAACCTTTAATCATGGTATTCTTTACCTTAATGCAGGGCTGTAGGAAAAACTAATCTCCTGAGTTATTAAATTAGTATATATTACTTAGGTAAAATCGGATATTTTTCTCCATTATTCCAGCTAGCTTCCATGGTGTTCAATGAAAAAAAATCACCTGTGTTTAAATTCCAAGAAGGAATTCTGACGTTTTGTTACTCAAATATCCATCTCTCATTTTGTGGTTTAGTTTGCTTGTTTATTTGTGATAACATGTATATCTTTCTTGCAATCAACTGCAAAAATATTTTTAAATTTCAGTACTGGGAAAAAAGATTAAAGATGTTGTAAATATCCTTTCAGGTTAAAAAAAACCCAAACGACCAACACTTTAATTTTTTAATCCGTGTATACTGAATACACTGTCAAATATATCAAAGATATCAAAGACTGGCGAAAACTGTTTTTTCAGACAGCAAACAAACACAGTAATTGCTACTGTGTATGATATTGTATGCTTTGAAAGACGTTTCTTCAAAATCTTAATTATGAATGTCCATAAGACTCCAACTCACTAAATAGTGCTGTTAAGGAAATTCTTGTCTTGGTTTGTTTACTTGGACTGCTGCCATTAAATATTACAAAGCATTCCCTTTGTAATATTTACCACTACTCTTTGTACTGACATTTTTGGTGTAATAATGATCGATGTAAGTGAAATTCCTGAGGAATGATGGCCTTGTGTTCTTATTTATGAAGCTTCAGATTTTGTGAATTAATCTAATTACTACAGCGAACACAAGTTACAGCAACTGTTCCTTGGTTCATATGAAAGTGGTTCATACTCTAGCTTCCCTTTTTACCTTTTAGAAAAGCAATCCTGAATCAAACAAAAACATATAAAGAGGAGATACCATCTTAAAACAATGAGCTCAATAGGTAACTTTTAAAAGTCAATGGAAACAAGAGGTGATAAAACCAAAAACCAAGCTGCAAACTGAATATAAAAAGCATTTAAAGTTCAGCCAGAACACTAACCATAGGCTGTAGTAAATGCTGGCCATCTATACTGCTACAGTAGTATCTATTCTTTTTATTAGAGATGATATCACCAACTTTATGTGTAATAGTTTTAGTCTTTAAAATTGCTGGCTAAATGTATATTTCTTGCAAGTGATGAAAGTGTTAATGTTAACATTTGTTCATGGATAGCACCTCTCGTTATTGTAGATGAAGACAGAGAGAAATGTTTATTTTGCCTTTTCTACAACCAATAAATATATATTTATAAAATGTATTATATTTACATTTACAAAGCATAAAAAAGCAATAAAAAAGCAACAGAAGTAATTAAGCCTAGCTTTCTACATGTGTTGTCGGGTCTTTTTGTTTGTTTCTTTTGTCAAAATCTACTGCAATATCTGCATGACTCTCCAACATGATAATCTGTGTCCTCCACTATAAAGCCACACTGCAGTACCATCAGGTCACCCCCCTCTAATAATTTGTTAATATTTCTCCTCCACACCACAGTATTTCAGTCTCTTTTAAATGAGCTTATCTCCTCCCTTTCGTTTTCTCAGCCTTTGATGATATTTCTAGTTACTTTCTGTGGTCCTCAAATTAAAAGGAACCTCTGATCCTTCTTCTGCTTCCCGTGCTGATTTCTCCACTTTTTTTTTTTCATGGAGAAAGACCTCCTCACCCCTGTACTCTGATTATTCTGCATCTTCTCATCAGTGTGAGCAATTGCTGTCTAAATTATGTGTGTGCCTTTCTGCCCATAGAGAGACAAATTGTCTTTATTTGGCAACTGATCTTCCCAATGCTTTGGGACATGCATCTATCTTTCAAACAGCTAGACTCTAAAAGTTAGTTTAAATGGCTGAAAAGAAAAATCCTGGAGTTACTGTGGGAGCATGAACTTCCAGAAGTCTCATATCCAACAGGAAAATGGGCTAAGAAATATGTGTCAAAGGAATATCAAACATGTGGTCTTTCTCAAAGAAAAAAAAAACCTTAAGGACAGAGGAATTTCAGAGGAACTAACCTAGATTAAAAAAGTAAAGGTCTGCATGACAGGGAAGACTTCTGGGTAGGACTTGGAGCCATTGAACTCCAGATTTTCTAAAACTTCACAAAGAAGTTCTGTTTGCAATCCAAGCTGAACTTGCTAAATCATGGGGGTTTTTTTTCCCAATAATTGAAAGGAATTTCTTATTCAGATCATTACTACTTCTAAATAATGTCAACTAGGCAGATGCAGCAAATTTCTCTTGTGCAGTTCACAGTGTGGCAGTTCGGCTTTTGGAGGTTATAGTCGATCAAGTACAGAAGTAATTTTTGTTATCTCTGATGAGTACTTGGTTCATTGCACCTCAGTGTAAAGGGTGTATTTTTCAACCTTATAACAAAAGAAGAGCATCTGCAGATCCAAATGAACAGGATGAAAAAACCCACCATTTCTAAAGGATTGGTAGGTTGGGCCACTCCTTTGATCTCTAGGGACTTTAGCTGCCAAAAGCAGGAATGATATGTGAATTAACAAATAACATTTGGCATTGAAGTACAAGTCTTCTCTGTCCATCTAATAAAATGTGACTTTTCTTCAGGCTCAAAGGTCATAATTTTTTTTGTATTTCAGATACAATATTCTTGTATTAATCTGAGGACTGTATAAAGTGAATTTAAACCTTGCCTATACTGAAGAAGTTGTTCTGGCCCAGAAAAAAATCTGGGTGTAAATAGGTCATTCTTACCTGCATGCATATATAAGGTCGAAAAGCTGGATTTTAATCATCAACTCATCAAAGGTTAATGATCAAAATGTTTTTGTAAAGTTTATCTTTGGCTATTTTTATCAGCTTCTACCTTTTTTTTCTGTCTTCCCCCCGCCATGAAAAGAGGGATTTAGAGGGATTTTGAGTTTTAATATTTTTCTTCTCTATGGCTGCAGTGCTCCAATATTGGCTATTTGATTAACAAAGCTACAAAAACTTACCATTGAATAGATGTTAGACACTATTACGTCTCTGGTGAATGAGTGTACAAGACTTGTGAGAACCACCCTAATTTGCGAGATACTAAATATTTGACTGCCTGTATTAAAAAATAACTTGACAAATAACATGCTTCCATATTATATCCATCCATATTTTATAATGAATTTTACAGCAGTAATTAATCTTTCCTATTTAGCCGACTGGAACCAAAGGACTTGAAAGAAAACTACCTTTCTGGAAATTCTAATTCTTGAGCACCACATTTAAAAATAAATACATAGAGAAATATCCTTTATCATACTCTGCTTTCATGTTCTTGTGTAAGGAAATCTCTTAAACAGGAAGCTTTTCCAGACTGAGAAAAATGGAGGATGGAAATTTAAAATGTTCTTGCTTAAGAGACAAAACTCCCAACTGTAATCGTGAAACAAAGTGACAAAACCAACACTTGGGTAGCACTTCAGGATATCTAAAAGGAAAAAGAGGAGGGACATATAAAAAAAAACCTTGGAAGAAAGAAAACATTTATGAGAAATATTTATATATTTTAATGTTATTAATATTTATCCATAATATTAGAAACATGTAGTCATAAAGCATTATAAATTCTGTTGAATAGTACAGTCAACGTGCCCATCCAGTGATGACATAAGCATCGTTTGTTCTACATGCCTATACTTAAATATATTTTTGCTTTCTGAGTTTCTCTTTATTTTCATTAGAGGAATTATTATTACCATTACCATTACTATTACTATTATTAAAATTGACTGCTAGTGGGGTAAAACTACTGCAGCAGTGGGGTAAAAGTACTGCAGCAACCTCCTGCTCCAGGGAGAGTTGTCCTGATACTGAACTCGGAAGAGACAACATGGCTGGTGCTCTGGGACCTGCACAATCCTTAAGAGGTTCTTGTGAGGATACAGATGTCAGTCTGAGGGCTGAAGGAGCTTTTAACTTGGACAACCCGAAGTCATCTCCAGATGACTTCTTTACTGATACCAATGGCCAATACAATTAATACCACAAACAGAAAAAGAATTGCATGGATAGATCTTATTTTATCATAAAATGTTTTATTAGTTTACTTATTCTTCTGCCCATTCACTTTGTTTCTCTCCTGCGCTTTGTCTTTTTGGCTGTAATTTTAAGCTGGGAATCCTCAAGGGAAGAGGCTGCTGCTGCTGCACCCTGGCAGAGCCTCTAAGGCAGTGCAGCCTCAAACCCCAGCCTCTACAACAGCTGTCTGGAAAATATGTTTTGACTGTCAATAGAGATAAAATCAAATAAGACAAAATGAAGATTTATCAAAATTATCATGAGAACCAGAGTACTCCTTGGAAAAGTGGAGTCCCTGAGGGAAAAGAAATAGTCAGGATGGTTAATTGAAATACCAGAAAGCCAGACAAAGCAGCTGTATTGCCTGAATCAGAGTACAGGTAGGAATCTCAGCATTTTGTGTCAGGCAAGTTTTCTGGCTGCTGTACCACTAACAATCTGAAAAGAAAAGAGGATCTTGTGTCTTCTTTAGATGAGTATGCCCTTTTCCATCTTGCACAAAAATGTTCCACCAGTCATGAAAAATATTACCTTTCAGAAATTTAGCTGGAACTAGCACATCTCCTTTCCTCAACTTTTTTTTTTCTTTTTTTTTGTGATGAATATAAATTTCTAACACACATCTTTAGGTCATCCCTCAAGAAACCAAACCAAACCAAACCAACAAACAAACAAAAACTATTAAAAAAAAACAACAAACAACACTTAAAACCAAGAACACTTAAAAATAATTTTATATGACAAAGTTGTCATACATCGAGACAGGATGGTTCTGTTGGTTCACTGAAGTGGCATAAAACTATTCCTAAAATCTCTCACATTGTCAAATTCCAACCTGAATGATTTACAAAATGTCATGATAAGCTGCCAGCTCATCAGAAGATGAAAGAAAAAGTTTTGGTTAGTTGTCTTCTTGTTTCACACAAACCCAGTAATTGAAATCTATTAAGTGTATGTAATGTTGATTTGAAATGCACTCCACCATGAGAGACCAGGTGTCAAAAGTCTCTGGGCTCTAATAATATTCTCTTATTCTGAAATCACAAGATCTTTGGCTCAGTTTGCAGTTAAGTCTCTGAAATGCAGATGGCACAACTCCATTAAATACTTTATTGTGATTTAATGGTTCCTCCCCTGGGTTCTGAAATTCAGTGTGAATGAGCTGTTAAAACTAACTGTGCAATATAAGTGCTGAAAGTAAGACAAAATAATTTAAAAAATTATGTTCCAATCTCTTTTTTTCCTCTCAGAATAAAAAAAATTAATAATAATTAAAAAAGAAGAAGAAGAATAGACTTCTTATTTACTGGCATGATCTGCAACAGCACATTTAGGGAAAAGCAGCCTCACAGACCGTAAGAGCTGCTTACAGTTTAAACAGTTAAAGCATATTCTTGCTAAGATGAAAATATCTTTTGTAGGTATCTGAAACAAACTCTTTCACCAAGTTAATTTGTAGTGCTGTCCTCGGAATTCTAATATAAATAACAGTAGGATGCAGGCCTTGGTGTAACACATTTAACTTTGCAAAATTGCAACTTCAGCATTTATGTAGCACTGAAGCAAAAAAAATCCAAACCACCACCTTGGTCATTACAGATTTAAGGTAGGAACTTCAGCTTTGCATCGAAAAAGCTGCATTTGGAATCCTATCGGCTTTCTTCTACCACTGCCCTTGCATATTTTGTAGAAATTCTGCTTCAGACTCATTTGATCAAGTGGTAGCAACACCAGGGAACTCTGATATCAAAGACTGCAACATATATTGCATGAGAATGAATCCTTCCAGCTACTGCAAACCTGGCTCGCTGGGCTGCACTTCACAGATGTTCCTGCAATGATTCAGGGTGCTAATAGGTCCTAATATTGAGGAATGAGAAGCAAGGCGAACTTTGCTAGAGATTTCAAAGAACTGTTGCCGCCTTTTCTCTAAATGGCTGTTTAGAAGGGTATATGTGTATACGTGTTTGATAGGGACTTGACGCTCCCATCAATGATCATGATTTAGCTTTTCTATAACAGGGAGTACAATAAAGCAGGGCAGAACAATCTTTACTGGTGCAAGGCAGTCAGCGTGCAAGTGGAGAAAATAGGAATCATGCACCAGTGCAGAGAGAGATGAACTCGAAAAGGAGAGAGGTGTGCGTTAATTTGGGTTCGTAAGGAACCGAGGGTTGTTCAATCACATAGTCTCTCTTCCACTCACTGATTTCCTTTAAGTACACTTGTTTGCAGCTGGAAGCAGAATGCAGGAGGGCATGGAGGGCACAGAAACGTAATATCTGGGATGCCAGTCAGACGACTCCTCAGTATTGACTGCAAAGGCATTTTATAAACTGATGTAGGCAGCAAAGCATGGGGTTAAGCAGTGTCATGGACTCTCTGGGTGCTCATCATCCTCTCAGGAACCATGGGCATCCCTGTAGTTCTCCATCCAAGGGCCTTGGGCTCACCTGAGAGCTGCAGTCTCCCAGCATCACTGCCTGCTGGCACAGACTCTTGAGCAGAAACCAATCTGCACCCACGTCAGAAGACCCACCATGCGCAGCTTGCTGCAAGTGACACTTTATTGGGGTGCATCTTTGCCGTGTTAACTTAACCTCAGCAATGCAGAGGAGTGACATTGATGTTTAACTCAGACCTTCCTACGTAGAAAGTAGAGGAATCACATGGTGTTGGTGACGAACTCTCTGTAGCGGCAGTGAACAGACACAAGCACATTAGCACTCAGCTTCTACGTGTCTTGCTGCTGCCGAAAGAACCGCTGTTCACCATTTCCATAAATCTAAATTGCTAACTTTCTTCCTTTCACAAGTGGGCAGGGAATAATTTCAGCTGAAATTAATTAGCATCTATTTCCACAACTTCAGTGGTGTGCTGAAGGATATGTGGAAGAAAACGTAGGAATACTTCATTTCAGGGGTTACTCTCACACCTTAGCCTGTGTACCCTTCTCCTCTTTCATGTTCCTGTGTACATTACACACTCACATTATCGGTGGCAAAGGATTCATTTTAAAACATACTCAGACTTTTAGCCAATGCACGGGGTTCTTAAATATCTGTCCTCTGTAGACAGTAAAGCCTTATTTCCAAGATAAAAGAAGGGGAATCAAAACCAATTATGGCACTGATTTTGTTGCCTCCTTTCTATAAAGAGTCAAAAAAATCCATGCTACAGAAGTTGGAAAGAAAAAGTACTTCTTTTTTTTAAATGGAGTTCGTTTCCCTGTGTTGCACAGCCACTTCTCTCCCTTTCCTGTGATGCGGCATTACATGACACTTCTTTTGAACCAGAAAGGTTTGAGGGAAGCAGGATCTTCCATGCTTTATGCAACAAAACCCCACGTTTACTTAAGTGGAAACCTTGCATGTTGAAGAAGTGGTGGATCAGGCTTTGTTTGGGATGAGATAAAAGAATGAATTGTTCCCTTTTTCAGAGGCAGTGTCAACCAAAAGAATAATTCTGGCAGTGTTGTGGTGGTGGTGACAGACAGATGTAGTATCTGTTCTTTTCTCTGAGGCACATATACGCCAATGACTCGCAGAATCAGAGTAGCCAGTTTTGGTGAATGGTGTACGACAAATCCCTGATGAACAAAGTACATATTATTAGAAAACATTATGGAAAGTTCCACTGCTTGTGTGCAGCAGTGGCTTTTTATAGTGCTAATTATAATTGAGGTGGCAATATAACCTCTGCCTGTACACCCTGGGCGCTGAGCTTGTCCAGACCTCTCACTTTAAGAAGGCTCAAATCTGGCCAGTGCTTTGATGGGAACCAGTGATAAAGCTAATCTCCTAAGCAAAGCTGGTATCCATGATACCCTAAAGGTGTTATAGGGTAATTGACAGGTTACTTTTATGTTTACTAGGTGACTTCTAAAATTGGCAAGAGGTTGGCGAACAGTAAGATTAAGCTCTTACTCTTTTACTACTGCAGCACAGATGGGAGTTACTCGGTTCACCTTTTGTGTAACAAGTGTTAGACCTTATGTCACTACTATTAAACATGAAGCATTATTCTATTTCTTATGCTAAAAATGTGTTCATTTTGTGCATTAAGATTTGTTGTTGTTGTTCCTTTCCTGATGGCTTTTTATCTAAGGGCAGTGTGGCAAATGACGTGGCTGCCTACATTTGTAATGGTTATAATTTTTTCCTGTTTAATGTACTGCAGGACTTCAAAGGGTTAATTTGAGCATTTGGGGTAGGACAGGAAATAATGCAGACAACAGGCAAGGAAAAATAAGTACTGATGAAAGGAAGATGAAGGAAAAAATGGGGACATTACCAGCTGTGGGATAGCTCTTGCCCAGCATCAAGGAAGCTGACAATGTTGTGTTTTCCCTTTGAAAGGCAGCAGTTGATCTGTCTCTCCGCTATACCCCTTCCATTCCAGAAGATCAAGGATCCAGGGATCCTTAGCCTAAGCATGGTGTGTTGCACATTTAGACAGTTTTCACAGTCCCTATCTGGTAATCCTGTTAGGGAGAAATTCATGGTAAACAGCGCTGATCATTTAGATGGAAGAAGTTAAAAAACCTGGATGCAAAATTGTTCTTGACCTCTTGAGCCCATTTCAGTACTAAAATCCAGAACATGAAGCGCATCATGAATTCACATGACAGAAGGAAGAATTTTGCATTACAGATAAATATCAAAATACAAATATAAAAATTTAATATTTATATACTGATATAAATGTCAAAATTCATCTAAAAAGTGAGACTGTCAGCTTGAGCTGTAATGGCTTATGCCATTCCAGCCCCATTTCATCTGTATTTCAGCCAAGTGCCTTCACCGTTGGGAAGTCACTAAGGATTTGCAGATATGTAAGCAATTAAGGGAAAGAAACCCTTCAAGATGTCTTGGGGTTTCCCATTTGAAAATGATGTTTACATACCTATAGTACTTATAAATGGCAGCAGAGTCAGAAGGCAGTTTTTCCCACCATCAATTGAGGCAGTTGCTTCAAGAAAGGTGTATGCAACAAATGGCAAAAATCCACCATTTCTGAACTTTAGAGGACAATGAAGGACACCAGGTCAGCCTCTCCACCAAGAAGGTCAGGTCAGGGATTAGTCACTACAGGCGGAGAGTGCTGCGACATGCTGCAACAACAGCAACCCCGATGACAACGCTGGTGGTGTAGCACTGAAGAATTGAGGGCCCAGAGCACAATAGCCCAGGGAGACTTGGAAACTCAGACTTGCACAGTAACTAGGTTTGACTTATACATATCAGGAAATCCATATTAAGAAAACCTAGATGCAAATAATTACTACCTTTGAGTTGGGAGGAAGGAACGATCTGTACCTCGGAGCCGTTCTCAGAGCACCGAGCTGGAGCAGGATATGGCATTGCTCTGTGCTAAGAAAAACGACTGGGCTAGAAGGAAGGCACTGGATGAAGGGGAGATCCTGCAGCATCCCTGAGCCAGGGTCCTTCCCGAAATGCAAGGGAGCAAGCAGGAGGAAGCAGCGCGTGAAGGGGAGCCTGGCAGAGAAGGACAGCAAGAAAGCTGCAGGAACAGTCTGATTAGTCTGAGGTGGGGAAGATAGATTTTGCTGAATAAAACTTATTCAAAATCTGAAAACAAAAAGGCATTGCACTTTAGGTAAGAACCAAACATAAAAGCCTTTTGTTGTTTCATCCCTTTTGGCTGAATAAACAATGCCTGGCTTTGAAGAAGCTATTTCTGTGTCATTTTAATCAGCTGCTAGTCACAGGCTCTCAGTGGAAAAGGCTTCCCAGTACCAAATGTAGTTAGGCCCTTTAGATTTATTCTAATTGGGGAAATAAAGGGGCTGCATTACGGGATTATTCCCTCAAGAAAAATAAAAAAAGGCAAGCCTGCCGCTTGGGGGTGCAGGCATGCTGGGCTGCCACAGCAGCTAAAGTGCAGCTTGCCTTGTAATTATGACAGCTGGATTCTTGGTTGTAAAACAGAGATAAGCAGTAAAATTAGCACTGTTGTGGAGAAACGATGCATTAATATCAGAAGCTTTGTTAAGGTTTCCTAAATTTCCACTATCTCTGTATTGATAGTAAAGCAGCCCTCGAGGAGAAATAGAAGTATTTTCTTTCCAGACAGTTGTTCTTCAGGGAGATCTCTGGCATGGACACTGACGTGTAAAATCCAAGTTGCTGTAGAAGTAGTGATGCAATCTCAGAGTACGTCTGTGCAGCAAAACGAAGGCATAACTGTAGCCCATGAGAGTGCTGCCAGGTGCAGCGCACATAGCAGTGAAGACAGTGAAAGTTTTGGTGAATGCTACCAGCTACTGCATGTGCAGAGAGATACGCTGGACTAAAGCCCGTGCTAACATATCTTCTGTGCTAGCATGGGCTTCATTAGTGTAGGGGAGATGTTTTTTTTCTTTATCTGTCCTAACCTGCTGGGTAATTTTGCAGTGCCCCAGTACTGCTGGCTGAGTGCCACCAGAGAGGCTTGCACCTCCGTGATGGGTGAAGTGCATGCTTGGTGTGTGCACCTGCGTTCAGTATGCAAGCAGAAAATGCTCTCGGATTCTGGGTGTAAAATGCTCTTTATCAAGGAGTGTTATTTCTGGTAATTTCATAGCTTAACCAATGCAAAAAGCCTGATCCTTTTAATTCTTTCCTGACAATGCAATGTGTTGAAACTGAAATACTTCCCATGTCAGAGAAAAATGCGATTAATTGCAAGCTCAGATGTAAAACTAGAGCTTCAGGGAAGGGCTGTCACCGTGCCACTTACAGGCATTTAATGGTAGACAAAGGGCTTGTAAAATGAAATGCTGGGAACTATTGTGAGATGCTAGCCAAAGTAGCCTGCAGATTAGACGATTTAACGGGTCGTTTCTACTCTTAATTTCATGATGTCTCTCCTTGTTGTCATGCGACCGGCCCGGACATTCAGGTTGTGTCTATAGAAATGCTTCTCAACAGCCTAATGCTGTTAAGGGCATTCTTCTCACTCAGCAATTGCATTAACGTTTAATATAATATTAATATGGGCTCTTTTACTACGAGGGCATGTAGAGGGGATGCAAATTACAGCTATAAAATATCTGAAGAGCCTTTTGAATCCGATTGGGCAATTAGTACTTATTTCACTTTTGTAGTTGTATATACGCAGGTAGGAAAAAGAAAAAAACAAAAAAATTGTGAGTCGTGGTCTGACATGGGACCTTCCCGTCCTCCACCTTGGACTACTTCTAAAATTTCACCATGTCTTGCATTCTTGCTTCGGTTCCCTTTCAGGGATGACATCCTGCCCGGGGAAAGAGGTGGAAGAATGGACGTTCACATTTCATGCAAGTTCCCTATCTGGATGTTCAGGAAGGATTTTAAGTCGGCAGCTGAAGCAGCGCACAGCAAAGCGCCGGGCTGTCTAAACAGCACCCGCAAGAGAAAAAAAAAAAAAAAAAAAAGTTTGTGGAGGGTAAAATTACCTCTGCGGACCGCGCCGGCCTGCGACCACCCCCTGGGGGAAGAGGGGCCAACGACTAAACCGCGACGCCCGAATTCGTCTCGGACGAGGAACCGCGGGGATGCGGCCCCGAGACCCCCACCCGCGCAGACGGCACCCG
>NW_010973034.1:4942184-4942876 GCF_000737465.1 Haliaeetus leucocephalus
TTTTTTTGTTTGTTTTATTTATTAAAAAAAAAAAAAGAAATACTTACCTCTACGTTTTAAATAGAAGCCGAAGAAAGATCCATCCTCAGACATGTTCTGTTTTGAAACTACGCTTAATGAGAGGGGAAACAAACGCCGTGAGAGCTTAAATGTAATCCAGATGAGCGGCTGGGAAGATTTAATAATAGCCGCAGAGCTGTCCACATCTCTTTTCCCTTCCTCCCCCCCCCCGTCACCGGTCTTCATTTTAATTTGAAGGCTGTTAGCTCTCAGCCGAAGAGCCAGCAAACCGCGGAACACTTTGCAAACACGTTCTGGGGCTTTAGCATCTCGGCAGCAGCGAACAGCTCTTGTAAGGCGACCCTGTTCCTGTCTCCCTCTAACTAGGGCACCTCCATCTAAAACACCAACGGCGCCGTCTCTGTCTCATATTCCCCCCTCCTCCGAACCCCCAAGCAAAGCCCAACCCTACCCCAGAAAAAGAACTTTAGAGCTCTTGGAGTTCTCTTTATTGTTATTTAGAATAATTACGTAGTGGACGCTAGGTGGATTTTCCCTCCTCCCGGCATTAAAAAAAGTTGTCGGAGCTCATCTTGCTACCAGCTGAGCGTCGGGAGGTGTGGGGGGGGTAAAACCAGGTTCCACAGCATCACCTCTTGCGAAGGGGCCGGGGCTGGCCCGGGGGGAAGGCG
>NW_010973034.1:4942907-5076991 GCF_000737465.1 Haliaeetus leucocephalus
GAGGCGGGCGCAGCGCCCCCGGGGAAAGAGCTCAGCCCCCCGGGGCGCAGGGACCGCCGTGGGTCCCCTCCGCACCGCCACCTCGACCCACAGCACGAAACCCTCCGTGGGAGGCCGCCGTCCTGCGTGGGGGCTTCCCCCTGTCCGTCCGTCCGTCCCCGCCCGGCACAGCCTTTTCGCCCTCCGCCAGCCCCAGACATGCTCCTTTGCCGGGGCTGTGTCTGTCCCTCCGTGTGATGCATCCGGCGTGGGGGGAATGTCTCGGGGTTGGAGACCTTTTTATTATCGCCCCAGTTGTTATCTTCCCCGAAGCTTAGTAGAACAACTGTTATCCTAATGAGTAACACAGTATTTCCGTTGACTTTTAGACCTGTTCCCGTCATTATTCACTTTTTTTATTTTAAAATGAAACCAGTGTATCAGTAAAATTGAATATTTTATTGGATCTTAAATTATTCAGCACAGTGGCTTCTCCGAATCCAGTAACATTCACGCAGTTGCAGCGAGCATGTGATAGCTTATGCAATATGTCCTTGTACCTGCAGTTTATGCCCAAAGTCTTTTAAGCAAAAGATACTGCGTCTGCCACAAAGTCTGGACTTGTCATAAATACTTTGCATGGGGCTTCTGTAGGACTTCTCATAGTTCGCATCTGAGACATATTTTCATCTAAGTCTACGGTCTTGCCATGCTTTTAGGTAACTTCAGAACAGAGATAACTTCTTAGTTTTTCTAAGAGAAGTGAAATAGGAAGGAAAAAAGATCCATTTGCTCTGTGATTGCTTAAGCTGTAATTGTTCAGTGAAAGGTTTGTCCTTGGCTTTCAAAATGAGACAGAAGAAAATTATACAGTCTTTTTTTATGCTGAAACAGACTAAAACGTTGCTTGACGCGTCTGATATACTGGGTTAATTTTGCTCACTGTCATAACGTTTACTTTTAATAGATCCTCTCAAAGTTATGATGACTGTAAGCACTGTAAGTAACTGAAACTCTTTAGAGAGCAGGTTTTGAACACTACAAAACTTTTTGTGCTTTGTTTGAACATTACTTGCTGATGAGTCCATTTGCATAATGTGTACAATGAAAACCCATGGTAGTGTCATCTCTGCAGTGGCCAGTTCTTCCCTGTCTTCTTTTGGGGTAAATTCCACCTGCAGATCAAAGTTAAGTCATGTAGTTCATTACTGACCCGTGTTTCAAGTCTACAAAGAAAAATACCAACTGCTTTTTTATTGGAGCTGTGAAAAGTAATGATGGAGGTCAAAATCCTGTTTATTCGTGGTATCTTAAAAACCTCTTTTGCTTTTTGTGTTTGGAACACATACATAGTAAGTATATCAGCAAGTTTTTTTTTCTGTTTTTTTTTTTAAAGGGAGAGAGAAGGAGGAGAAAGATTGAGAGGTGATAATGATGATGATGATGATGTTGATGATGATGATGGAAAAAGTCATCCCAATGGAAGACTGCAATTTTCTTCTTTGGCCAGTATGATAAATTTGCAATCTCATGCACTGTAACAGGAGTCTGCCTTCAGAGATGCATTTATATGCCTGTATATGATGAAAGTAGGCTTCAAGGGTGCAGTGACTTCTACCCCTTAGTTTGCAAGAAAGATGCAGGTGCATTTTTAATAAGGAATGTCCTTTTATACATATTTCAAAACAGCTGTAAGGTTTTACATTTGCTGTTGTTGCTGTTCCGTGGTCAAATTTGAACATAAGCCAATCTGATGTTCTACAGTGTAGTGGACAGACAGTAACTGAAAGAGTGACTACAGAGACTGTAAGAGATTATTTCAGGTGGAAGAAATACAGTGCATCTCATCTATAGTAATACAGGTTCCTGAGTGCCACTGTGTATTTTTCTAGGAACAAATAAGCCAGTACCTTTCAGAACAGTCAGTGAAGATTGGGATCCAATTAAAGGAAAACGTAATTTAAAACTGGTGGCTGTTTTAGTCTCCAGATTTACCTCATGGAATAGGGTAAGCTGATCAATCAGCTATGGTAACAGCACTCTAAGTGCATAGCAAATCGGTATATTCCATGTCTATGTGTTAAATGTCTTTGCAACAGGATCTTCTGAAGATTTACCATTTCAGCTGTCTTCATTGTGAAGCTGGTCGTTAAATTGTATCATGCGTTTTCAGTTAGCTTGATGCTGAATTTTTATGTATGGTTTGCCTAAAAGCGATATTGACATTGCCAGAACCAGGCAAATCTAGTTCTTTGTTTCATGACTGTGTCCTGTCAGCCTGAGATAAATATTTTGGAACTTTCAAGGAACTGTTTCAAAGATGTTGCTTTTTCTCCGTTACAGTGGGAACCTTCACTCTCTCTGAGGCTTAGAAGTTTCTATAAAGCCTCTTTCTGCAGCTGGAATGAGCTGCAAGGAGTAAAAGTGCTGAGAATCAAGAGAGGTAAACTGTAGCTTTGTTCTCATGTAACTATACTGAAAGACTGGAAAGATCACAGAGACTTTTAAAGACTGAGATTCTTCTGTTTTACAGAATGCCTTTGCATCTTCGGACGGCATCTGCTTCTGTGCAAACTGCTGACAGTGTGACCCTGCATAATGATTTTCACTGTTCTTTTAACAAATTACATTTGTATTCAAATTGATTTTCCATGACTGCTCATATAGCCTCCAGAAAGCATATAGCAGATATACTATTGCATCCTGTACGTGTCTGGTCAGCACAGGACAGAATTTGGTGTCCAGTCATGCATTATTATAACTGGAATTAATAGTCCAGTTGTAATAGTGGTGGTATTAGTTTTTTTAAGTGTCCAACTTCCTCTTTCTCTGCCCTTTATGTCTTTATCCTCTATGGTTTTTTTCAAAGGTTATACTTCATACAAGGTTGTGTATCAATGGTAGCATAGTGAAAAGGGGCACTGTCTTACTTTCCCTCCTCCACATTTTTCCAATTACCATCCAGTTGAAAATCAAGGAAATGATTCACTTTGGAAGTTATTTCAAAAGAGAATCACTTTTTATTAAAAAGTTCATTTTTATGCCTTGAATTAGCTGTTTGTACAGCACATGTCCATACAGCAGCAGTGACGTACTCACAGCTTGGTATCCCTTCAAGTAAAAATATCTGGAGAAGCGGCATTTAAGAAACTGCAAGAGTCAAGAAATAAATCTATGTCATTCTCAAATTTATTGTGAGTCACATAGGAATTGGCATGTTACTGTTTTCCATTTTTTAGGTTTTTACACATTTCAAACTCATGTAACCCACAGAGCCAGGAGTATTTCTGAAATCTTAAAGGATGGTCAGTGTTGTATTACAAGTGATATTGGGCTTTGTAGCATACTTGAAGCCCAGCTGCCTTGAGTTTGAAATAATATGGGTTAAACATCAAAACAGTATTAATTTATTTCAACTTTCAAAACAGGTTCGCAGTGAAAATAAGAGTTTTAATTTTTCTTGGTCAGGTGATACATTAGAAAATAAAAGGTGAGTTAAAAGATTCAGACCCAAATAAGGGTTGTAATAACCTTAACATTTGCAAACCTAAGACCTCTGGAAAATGCTGTCTTATATTGGAGGACCTACACACATTCTCCATTTAAAAGGGATGAAGGGAGAATGTGGGGGGAAAGCCAACATCAGCCTAAATTCAGTGAGTTATATCAGCCCGAGGAGTAAGTGATAATGGGTCTAAGTTTCCTTCTTTATAGGAAACATAGATCTTATGTTAGAGGGAAAGCCACTCACTGAGTGTAGTGACAGTAGGGTATGGCTAATTTTCTAATGATATGGTGTGTAGGGGGTAAAGCAGCCTTTGTGCCATTCGTATTGCAGGAGCAAAGTGTGGACCTGTTCGAAAACAGTAACTGCAATTGCGCAGCTGGATCTGGGGTATTACTGAAAGCAGGGGCTGAGCTTGCAGCTGGTGTCCCAGAAATTTGGAGGTGCAGAATTTTTGCATGTATTTTCACGGTTTGGGATTTTATCAAATGTCAGTCTCGTTGTTGGGGCAATATACCTGTGGGGTTTTTCTGTTGTTCGTGCGGGTTTTTTTCTCTTTAATCAGCATGCTGTGTTACCTTTCATCACAGTGGGGGTGTTCTTCTATTTTAAGTTTTAAAAGCTGAGAAATGAAACAGACCATGGTTATCTAATAAAGTCTCTAGCTAATAATTACAGTATGTGGTGTGTGTGTGAATGCATTATCATATGAAACACGCATGAAAACAATTTTACATACTATACAGTGGCTATATGCATACATACTATATTGTCTCTATATCCACATTTCGGATCACGTACAGAGGAATTACATTCACTTATGTGCCACACATCAAGTCTGATACTTCTTAAAAGTTTGAGTAATGTTAGATAAGACTTCATCATCCTATGAATTCGGGATGCACAGCTCCGTATTTCAAGTCAAAATTGGTTATATTCAACAAAAGCAATGAACGTCTGAGGCTGTGTTTTTAAGACTAATGATAGTATTCCTTGCTTCGCTTCACCACCTCCAGACTTTAGTAAGGGCCATTTGTAGGCAAAGGCTTTTTATGATGACAAGTTTGGTGAAGTTGTTTGAAAATACAGAAGAAAGTACTCATTCATTTGTGCCTTTTAAATGGAGAACCCTGGAGTATCTATCTTGGCTATACCACTTGTGGCAGCAGAACAGTTTTAGGAGATTTTAACCACAATATTTAAAGCAGTAAAGTCCAGTATGCAGATGACAGCAGGGAGGAGCAGCAGAAGGATAAGCAAGCGCAAGAAGATCTGCTCTCCTTGTGTTGTGCCTGGATAGGAGCTTTGCACATCCCAGCGGGAAACTAAAGGTGTGAACGAAAAATGTGCAACTGCTTCAATTTCATGGGTCGTATGTGACCTTGGTGGCCAAAAGGAAGAGGGAGCGGAGGCAGGGCCTCCACGGGACGAGGTGGGAGATTCGATGTGGGTGCTCCATGGCGCTTCTCGTCCCAGGTGGTGCATGGGAGAGTAGGGGCAGATCTAGAGGTGTAACCTGTCCGGCATGCAGTGTCTGCATCAAGTGGTGACTCTTGGGTTAAAGCGATTGAGAAATTTGCCAACCAAAAGTACTTTATCAAAACATGGCAATTCTGTGCATACAAGAGTTCAATCAGTAATCAGTCTTCCCTCTCCTACTCTGGTGTTTAGGTTGCCTGGGGCATGGACAGCATGGGTTAGAGTTGACTGTTAAGTGGTTCAGACTATGGATTTGAACCTGAGAGTTTCCAATTTTTTATTTCAATACAGGACATTTTCAGTGTTTTGCACATAAACTTTCCTTCTTCCTGTCCCACTCCCCTTGCAACTCATTTTTTCCTTAATTGTTTTCAGTTTTAAACAACACAAGGCATTTGTGCATAGCCAGATTGTGGCCCTACTGTAGGATAAAGCTACAGTTTAGACATAGAGGGCTTTTTTTTGTGTCTTTGAGTATTCTTACAATAGTAACTTTTTGACAGAGACAAAAAAAAACAAAAAACAACCAACCCTGAAAGGTGATTGCTTTGCCAATTTTTAGCTGCAGTAATTTTATTTGCCGTGCTTCTGTGTAGGGAGGCTGACAAAATTTCTACAAAAACTGCTTTTTTCCTATCATTGTCAAGATGCTGTGTCAGCCTGTATAATTATGGAGAGCTGTGACAGCAGTGCGTAAATAACAGTAATTTCTGCCATCTGATTACTCATGTCTTAGGTTTCTACAACAGTGAAACTACAACAGACAATATAGAAAATACTTTTGGATAAGATGTGTGAGTGTGAAAACCAAAAAAAATAGAAAATAAAAGATGTTTGATTTATTTTATTTTCAACATTTACATCTTTCAGTCTGTCTCTCCCTCATGTACAACAGCCTCTATCACTGCTGGATATCATTGCACACAACCAGCCCCTTTAATCTATGCTTCCTCTCTGATTTTTCTCTATTACAGTCCCATAGACCATACTGCTTTAATCTGTTTGCCAGGGTTTTTTTGTTTTTCTAGTTAAGTATTACGTTTGCAGGCAGTGGCCTGGGCTCTGAGACTGACTTTTTTTTTTTTTTTTTTTTTTTTCCCCCTTTGCAGCTTGGGCTTTTGAAATATAGAGATGGAGAAAATATTATTTGCTATGTAACTTGTCAGATTCCTTACTTGTGTGAGGAATTGCACAGGATTGCCTTACAAGGGCTTTTCTAGGTTAAAAACAAAGACCTAGTAGCTGATTGCTTTTAGATACTATTCCAGAACTATTTTAAAACCATGGAATGTCCATGTATTTGAACAATTTTAAGGGAAGATTAGATTAATACTCTGACTAGTGTACAGTGTGAATGGGGAAATCATGTACTGTTGTCATGGGAAGCAGCTAAAATGACCTAGTAGTTCTCTTCTATGGTACGTCCTATGTATATTTCTTTAATGATGCTTTTGTCTAATTTCTTTGATGTCTTTTTTATGGCTTACCTTCTGATCTCATACAAAATGATGCATCCTTTATAGGTAGTCCTTCAGGATAAAGATCAACCTCTTTAATAATGGCTTTCATTTTCCTGGGTGTGATCGAGCTCATCCTATTGTAACCTCTTGACTTGCTTCACCAGGCTTCTCTTTAACCTGGTGTCCTTGTTCAAATGCATGTTTTCTGTTAGAAACTTCTCTAAGAAATGCTGCATTTTTGCACTGTTGCACACTTGCACATACATGTAGACTCTGGTTCCTTCCTATGGTGGTTTTACTTAACACAAACTCTTCTCCAAATACGGGTCTTCTGGTTCAGCCCATTACTAAAGTCATAGTGGACAACCAGAGTGCAACAAAAATGGTAATTGAAGCAATGTCAGACATACTTGGGAATGTACTCTTAGAGATGTATTTCTGCTTTCGCGAAATCTGTTGGGGGGAAAAATACTAAATCAACATTCTGAGTAAAAACCCTGAAATCAGCTGGAGTAAGGTGTGGTTGACTATATGTACTGCCTTCATATTAAGACTATGTCTGTATTGCTTCACACAGCAAGAGCAGTTACTACTCCAGTATGCCTCAGTATCTTTCAGTGTAGTTGAACAATTATGTGCTAATATGCATTTAAAATGCTGAGTGTGAGTAAAAGTAGAGTAGTAAAAGGTGCAGCTCTGACCTGTGGGTCAGAGCCTCTTGGCCCTTGGAGCGGTGAAACAAAGGTCTAGCCTGTAGGAAACTTCCTAAATCTCTATAGTTTGTTACTGCTAAGCATGTGAGATTTGACAGTATAGGCAAGCCTATCTAATTTCTCTTTGCCACTGAATTTTCCCTAATTTCAGCACTGGTGATGGTCTTACGCAGAGCAATAAAAAACATCATTTCTATGCCATGCTAGTTTTCTGGGCAGGAGCAGGCAAGCCCCAGTGCTCGTGCAAGGATGAGTGATGAGAAGAGGGAGGGAGGAGCGAGTGACACGGTGCTGTTGGACACCATATGTGTCCTCACCTGGTTCCTTCAGGGCGAAGTTAGAGATAGGTTTCTCGGTGACAGCTTATGCATTTTTTGCCAAGAAATGTGTTTCTGGACCTACCCCTCCAGGTGCTTGCTGGTTCTCAATGTGTGAATGTTCCAAGTCTCTTTTTCAGGGCTAAACAGGTGAACTTAAACCATGTTGAGCAGGGAGACATGCTCACTCGCTCCCCCACCCTACCCTAAGGCACAGAATGCCACATTTCTCCCTGCCTTGTGTATAGCTATGTATCACCCACTGTGGAAACCAGGTACAGAAATAAGATCCAGGAGTATGCACTGTGTTCCTGTCTGCCTTGCCTTGGCATGACTGTAGGCAGAGGAGCAAATTCTGCATTTCTCCTGCCATCTCCCAGTACTGAGTATCTGTGTGCTGCCTCACCATCCTGGGGCCAATCAAGTGTTGATTAACTAAGCTGTCCTGGTAGGTTGTTTTGATGAGGACAGAGTACAGTGTTTTTCTTCCCTAATTATTTTGTGCCAAATATTTATGTTACGGATAAAGATCCCTCCTTGGCCATGCAAAGCAGGTGAGGCTCAGGAGCTCCCTGCATGCTCTCAGTAGAGTGGGAGGAGCTGCCTGCCTTAGAAATTCTGCCCTGGCGTATTTCTAAGCAAGTAAACTGCTTTGAACCACTGGTGAGTAGACGTGGTTCTAGCTCCTCCATTCAGACCGACTAAAGGCTGAGCAGGAAGAAGGAAGAAGCCAAAATGAATGAGTAAAATCACTACATGCTTCATTTACTTCAGGAGGAAAAAGAGAGAACTCTTCAAAATGTTAATACAAAATCTTTTTTGTTATTTGCTGCACAAGGACGTCAAGTGTGTGTATGTGTGCATGCTGAATCTGGCTGCTGGATTCAGCTGGACAAAGCCTCATCTTTCAGCAAGTAAACAACCTGATCAAGAAGCGGTGTGACCTTCCCAAGTGGCAGTGTCCCTTTAGCCCAGCTTCACACACCAGCCCTGTGGGAGCTGTGTCTCTTCCTAGGGTTTGAGACCAGTGATTGACTAATTTTGACCACTTAGTCTGCTGCTTGGTTGTTTTTGAAAGACAAGTTCTGATTTTTTTAATTTCCTGTAGAAAGCAATAAATAATTAAAAATAGGTACACTGGTTTCTTTTCCAGTGATGAATTGTGGTTATGGCATTATACTTGTAGAAACATATGAACAGAATTTTAAATCCCAACTAAAAATTTCCTTTTAAGGCAGAGGAGGGAAGAAGGAATATCCCAGAACTGTACCCCAACTTCACTGGAATAAAGGTCAGTCAGATTTAATTAAAATCAGTGTTCTGAACTGAGCTTTTCCTCTAGAGCAGCACCATTTTTGGAGCTGAAGAATTTTAGCAAGAAATACAGGAAGTTTTCTTTTATGTTTTTGGAGATTCAGGAAGCTAGTCTTTCACCCTATAAATGTTGTAGTCTGGCAGATAATCATAAAGTCTTTTGCTAGCGTCTTTCATAGCAATCTTTTGTCTCTTGTGTCACATCAAGCTTTTTTTGCCCCCCCCGCCCTTTCTTCTTGAAGTGTGTGCACCTTCCAGATGATACAAAGAGCATCCCTGAAGTCTGAAAACAAAGGTCAATACATCACATAGGAAGGCATCTATCTTTAAGAGAAATAATGAGATTTGATGACTGACGTCTGCTAAAAGCCGTGATGTTAAGTATCCTGTAGTGCAAGCTCCTGCACTGCAAGCATTGCAGCTGCTTGCATGTACATTTCATTGTGTGTGTGACAAGTGTTAGTATACTGGTAATATTTACCCAGAGAGTTGCAGGGATCTCACAAACAGGTAATGATCTGGAATTGCTGTTTCAGGAGAACTCTCAGTTAATGTTATTCAGTGTTCCCACTTTATTACTGTATATGCAAGAGATTCTCATTTCTTTTTCATTTTCAAAATGAGGTGTTAGAAGCTTTTAAAATTCAAATTGCAAATGCCCAGTCTGTTTACAGCATGGTATATATATTTTGTAACAGTTGGAATAATTTTTAAAAGCCTTTAATACAGGATGTCAGAACAGATTTTCTGTAGAAAGAGCAGCTTCAGAAAGGGTATAGTTTTGTTCTGCCCCATTTTCCTGTTAAGATACAACAGTAAAACTACTGAAGATTTTAGACGTATTACATCTGTTCTTTGAAAGAGAACAGCATAAAAGACATAAAATTACTGTTCTAGTAGATTACAAGCTGTAGTGTGTATCTGTTGAAATTGCCTTTATGGAAGGTGCTTCTTCTAAGTTGTTGTAGTTTAAAAATAAAATACTAACTTCTTCAGGATCATACCCTCCCTGAGCAATGAAATAACTCTATCGCCTCTGCTCTTCAGCCACATAGGCTTTGCCCAGAGTTTGGGCTTTGGGGAGCAGCCTGAAGGTCACAGGTGGGCATCAGTCCACCAGTGGCTGATGAAGGAGTAGGGTCAGTCCTATGCCATGTACTTCCCATTGCTGTCTGTGTGGAAAGGGAGATTATTTAGTTTTTACCCTCTTTAAGGCATAGTAGATCCCTTATTTTCCTGGTGGAAATGAGGACTTGGAAGAAATTGTATCTGTATGGAGTTTATGATTCTTGGAGGAGCATAGATGTGTCACCACATGATCCTGTCAGAGCTCACAGGTAGTCTGGTTATATGGCAGTGGCATGAATTGTAAGAGGGATGTATTAGCTGGGGAAGATGGGTCATTACTGTACTACTGTGCAATTTTTTTGGTGGCTTTTGGCTTTTTCTAACATATGTATACCTACTAACACAGGACAGATCTTCATATAGTATTTATGTTCTGCAATATTCACCAAAAAGTGAAGAGTGGTGGTGGTGTTTATAGACAAAACAGGCTTCTGCATTCAGTACAGGTGTCTCAGGCTTTCCAAAATTTTTCTGGGAATGTTCCTCTGCATTAGAAATTACTATATTTATCCTTGATAGCTATGTAGTGACCTAGTTTGTTTATCACAAACTACCCTGAATTTTTAGACTACGTTCACTGTTGTCTGGAATAGTAAAGAAGAGGCTTATTTATTTATTTATTTATTCATTCATTCATGTGTTTTTGTGGGAAGAGGTGTAATTCTTTTCTGTTTGGCTGGATTTTTTGTTTCTTCAACCTTTAGGTTTTTATGAGGTCCTACTTTTTTCCTTTGCACAAAGGTTTTACATGGAGTTTTCTCTTTTCCTGGAACTCTCTGATAATTGAAAGCTTTCTAATAGTTCTGAAAATTAGCAGTGTTACAAGCCATAATGGCCAAGAACTAGAGTCAGCTGCAACCGCTGTGCACTCAGGGCAGGAAATGCAGACAAAAGGCTTCACTGTGTCAAACACAGTCTTTTTGAAAGTGTTTTGCAGGTTTAGGATTTATATTGTACCTTAACCCACTGCTTCTTTTCTCTGGACTATTATTTTATCCCTTTTTCTTTCTTTTTTCCATTCATAATGTTGACCTGACTTGAACTTCTGGATTTTTGATTTTTCAGTTGATGGTTCAAAGACCAAGGGCCCTGGTAGATGTTAATCCAAATTTGACGTTGAAAGTAGGTTGGTCTTCAGATTTAACTCTTTAAGGAATATAGATTCTTGTGGCTTCTCTTGATTTTAATAATGCAAAGACACCTCTTGTGAATACAGAAGAATAACTTTACGCCAAAGCTTGCTCTAGATTAATGTCTGCAGCTTTGCCAAAACTATTATCTATATTGCAAGCTGTTACTTCATGTCCAAACCGAGTAATTAAATCTTCAAATCAGATGTGCGGGTTTTTATTATTATAAACATAGTTTAGGATTCCATGGGTTCAGAGAACCTTCAGGAAAGAGCTGTATTAGAGCTTATTAGAGAATGGGCTAAAACCTCTCTGAAATTTTGATTTGTTATATTACATTTTCAGATTTGGACTCCTGTCTCTCACACAAAAACAGAGAGAAAAACTGCCAGGACTGCATTAGGTGTGTTTGAGCTTTAATCACTGCAAGTCTGTTTATGATCTGATCTGGGGCCCTTAATCTGGGTTGCTTGCCAGCAATTACATAAAACACCTATCAACTTTTTTAATACTAAATGGTGAAATTATCCTTTTGCAATAAGCCAGTTGAGTAACACTATGTGTACCTGAAATGGACACCACTGTCTTTCAAAGGTGTTGTAGGTGGCCATTTACTCTTGAGAGAACATGGTTATATGTGCCAAACGAGACTGCCTTTGGCATGGGCTGCACCAGCTACCCTGGTAGACCAGAGACCTTGAGGGAGGATGCTGCTGCCCCAGCCTCAGGCTACAGAGATGGTCAGGGGAGGGACGGTGATGGCCTTGCCTGCCGGGGTGTGCTGTCTGCCATCAGGGAGGACAAACAGGAGATTGACAGGATCTCGCAAAGACCCCACAAAGCCAACAGCTCGAGTCCTGTGTTGCAAGGGAGGAGGGAAATCTAGAGGACCCCCTCCCAATGAGCTGTGGATAGAAACTTCAGTGATGGGGGAAGCTGGAAACTCATCAGTTCTGATATCACATCTCAGCCCTCTTCACCACCTCTGGTTTTGCAGTTACAGGTACCGACCAAGTTCCTGAACAAGGCAAAAAAGGAGGATGATAGTTAATGGAGATTCCCCTTTGGGGGGTGGAGGCACCTGTCTGCTGACCTGATGTCTTGTCTTGGGTGCTTAGGTTTGGGATGATGCAGAGAGACTGTGGCCAGTGATACTGCCAGGGACACCTGGCAAAGAAAATGTGGGGTCGTTGTGGAGTGGGGTGGGTGATTTGGTGTGACAGCAGGCACAGAAGGCAGAGGAACTAAACACTGACATTGCTGCAGTCCTCCCCAGCCAGTCCTGCCAGACCTCTGCACTTGGAGAGACAGGTCAAGGAGAGAAATAATCAGGACTGGGTGAGCATCAGGCTGATCCTGGTGAGTGGATACAACCTCATCCATGGGCCAATGGGAAAAGATGGACTGCACCCGAGGGTGCTGTGAGTTGGCCAATGCCCTTGCAGGGTGAGACATCTATAACCGCTGTAAAGTCATTGAGATCTGGGGATGTCCCCAGTGACCAAAGAAAGGCAAATGTTGCACCCATCTTCCAAAAAGGCAAAAAGATTGACTGAAAGGGAAACTCCAAGCTTGTCAGCCTTACTTGGTCCCTGGGGAAATCATGGAGCATGTTTCTAGGCATGTGAAGGAGAAATCAGCATGGGTTTACTTGGGATAAACCACACCTGACCCACCTGATGGCCTTCTGGGAAGAAATGATTGGTTTGTGGATGGGGGGAGAGTGGTGGGTGTCATGTACCTGGGCTAGAGTTCTTGACACTGTCACCGTTCTTGCATCCAAGTTGAGCAGTGATGGTCTGGATGGGTGGACAGATAAAAAACTGGTTGGATAATGGTACTTGGAGGGCAGTAGTTGACCAGTCACATCAGCCTGGAGCTTGGTAACAAGTGAGTCATTGCTGGGGTCTGTCTGGGACCTCTCCTGATTTACCATCTTTATCAGTGGCCTGGAGGAGGTGACAGAGTCCTTGCCCATCAGGTGTGCAGGTTACACCAAACCAGGGTGACCAGTGGGTGCCCTCAAGGGCAGGGCTGCCACTGAGAGAGGCCACGCTGGGGGAATGACCCAACAGGAGCTGTAAAAAGGGACAAATGCCGAGTTCTGCCCTAGGCAGGGAGAGCCCCTCTGAGGGCACGGGTGTTTGGTTTTTGGACCCCTAGTCCAGGAAAGACCTGTATAAATGGGGGTGAGGTCAGGGAGACCACCGTGTTGGTGGGGACTGGAGCTCCTGCCCTGCAGATAGAGAACCTGTGGGACCAGGGCTGTGTCAGCAGGCAAGGGGCAGCTTGAGGGGCAGAAGAGCAGCCCCCACTGCCTGCAGGGGGGGGGTCGAGAAGACAGAAGCAGACCAGTCACAGCAGTGCATGGCAGGTGAATAAGAGTTGTCTTCTCTGTAAATATGACCCTTACTGGGGGGTGAGCATGAAGACTCATGCCCCTCCTGAGCCCCATTTTGAGTAGCT
The DNA here is from genome assembly GCF_000737465.1 of Haliaeetus leucocephalus. Classification (NCBI taxonomy): domain Eukaryota; kingdom Metazoa; phylum Chordata; class Aves; order Accipitriformes; family Accipitridae; genus Haliaeetus; species Haliaeetus leucocephalus. Next base: position 4,956,399 of record NW_010973034.1, read on the forward strand.
GTGTGAGATTAAGAGTGTTGTTCAGTTAGCCTTCTGCAGAATAGTGGTGGTTTTTTTGCCTTTCAATGTAAAGAATAGGATTGGATTTTATGTAGATGCTAGCAAAAATAAGATCTTAAGATCTACAGGGTACATCTGGTGTTTTTTGGTTTTGTTTGCTTTTTTACTTCATAATTGTTGCTTATCATTAATAAAGTAAACTAAGCAACATTAAACAAGCTGCGATTTTCAACTTTTAAGTTTTTTTGTTTTGCTTTGCAGTTTACATTTTATAGTCTTGCAGTTGTGTGGGCTGGCAGTAAGAACCCCAAAACAAAGATTCACTTGCATTATTAACTTACTTTTATGTTTGTTTATGAAATACAAATGGAAAAAAATGGGTATCAATATGTAGAGATTCTTCTTGAACATTTTCCTCCTTGAGTTGGTAATAATAGAAATGTCCAATTTCCAGATTGTGACAAAAACACGGCTTTCAAGCATATTGGAATGAAGTTATGAGTCTGCATTTTAAAGTGCAGTCGGGATTTGGCAAAAGAGATCTCAGATGAAAACCCCCTGCTGAGATCATGAGATTTATAGATTTAAGATTCAGTGATCATGCAAAGAGTTTAACAACTCTGCTGATATGGGTGTTAAGGGAAGAAATTAAAATGAACTGAATTGGTGATTCATTTTGGTTACACTCTGGGGGAAGAACAGACATTTTCTGATAATTAATTATCTAATTCAAAACCTCCCCGTTTCTTGGCTGAGTTATGAAATTAGATATTTTGTATAATAAAGCAGCTGATCTTTAAAACTAATGGGAAGTGCTTTTATATTTTTCATGAAAACTATAGGCACTTCAGTTCACTGGGCTCTGGCTCAAGAAATTAGTTTCAAGCAAATTAGCCAGTAAAATGAATGTACCCTGCATTAGTTTATTAATAAAAGTGCTGTGTAAACATAGCTGATCAGTATATGGCAATCTGCATAAGATGAGAAATAAAAATATGCATAAATTAAACAGTCTTGATTGCTGACCATTGATCGCCAGCTATGTTTCTCTTAGTTTGGTATGAAATGTTTCTTTTACTTGAAAAATAAAGACATGTCGGTCGAATAAGCTGGGCAGTTTTCATTGCCTTTGGTTGCCTTCATTACAAATTGAGAGTGTTCAACAGAATTTAGAATAAAAAAGGCACAATCTTGCAATGCTGTGCTTTCTGGAAAATGTATTCTGAGATGTTAACACTTCACTCTTTATCACGAAAGTCATCAACTGAGGATTACGTTCAGGGTTAATGTTCAGATTCCTGTATTTTCCTCTAATGCTTACACAAGTGTTCTCTCCCAGCCAAATGTACCGCAGTGAGAGAGCCCCAAATTAAGGGCATGCTTTCTAGTTTAACTTTTTCACTAGGATCCTGAAATAGTAACAGTGCTGCTGATAGGGCACTGGTGGCATAATGTGTGCAGGATGTTTAGATGTTGCAGGACAGTTGCTGCTTTCTGTTACTCCTCCGTAGTAACTTGGCTGCAAGAATAAGGTGGCTGTGTTTTATTTTTGAGCCATTGGCTTGATGTCCAGTTGTGCAAGTATCCTATTGCTGCTCCTATAATTTCTGATCTAGAGCATGCAATTGCTTTGCAAATACTGAGAGTGGTAGTTGGGGTAAGTAGTGCATCTCTCTTTTTTGTAAGATAGTGCATTGCATTGCAGTGGAACCTGTGGCATGGCAAAAGGTTTCATGGCAAGTCTTTGAAGACCATGGTTAAGTAAACCTGTCTAAATCTGTTCTCACAATGTCTAGGGACATATCGGCTGGCCCTGCAGCATTGTATGTAGCCAACGATACAAAAATAAGAAGAATCCCCAAACCTTGCAGCCTCAGGAAAAAAAGAAAATGCTGCTTGAACACAGATGGAGCCTAATGAATTATGAGACTGTGATGGTCAAAGTGGCTATAGAGCTCGTGATCCCCTGGTGTAACTAAAGGTCAGCGATATGGTGTGACAAGGAGAGTTTTAAGGACGGGTTTAGAGAAGATGAAAGGCAGCTTTGTTGAACTTCTTAAAAATATCTTTCCAAAGTGAAAGGGCGACGTCGGAGAGAATGAAACGCAGGGTGCTTTGGTGATGAATTTTCAAATACATGGAAGGTTCATCTGGACTTCTTGTTACTGAGTACAAGATGATCTGTTAAGAGATCCCCTTTCAAAGAGCTTTGAAAATACAGAACAGTGACATATGTTGGACGTGATAGGAAAGGGTGAGAAAATGGAGCTATGAAAGGACAGTAATGATCTAGTTAAAGCAAAAGGCTTGTGTAATGCTCTGCAATAGCATTTGGAAAGTCACTGTTCCATTTCTGAAAGCATGAGTGAAAGATGACAAATTAATACAAACTCAAGCAGATGAGAACTTGGGATGATTAGCTGTGCCAGTGGATAGGAAAGGCTGTGTCTTAGGGGTATAATTAGGGAAAAAAATTGGCAGAACATCAGCTAGCATAGCTCCTTACTCTCACCCCTTTTAGAATCAAGTGGCAAGCAAAGTAACAGTGGTCAGTATTGCAATATTATTTTTGTTCCATATAAGCTATGGTAATTCAGGATCCTTCATATACTGACAGGAAATCAAGGTTGCTGAAGACTTGGAGGGAGTAGTTTACTTGTTAGTGTGCTTCTCGGAGAAGTTGAAGATTAAGGCTTAAATCTTTGTTCTCCTTTATTCAAATCTCTCTTTCTGTCCAGAAATTCAGGCATGCAACAGGAAAAGCTCTTCTGTCTGCCTGTAGGGTGCAAATACATGAAGTAAGTGGTGAAAAGGGAAAGCCTTTCCCTAACAAAGTTTCTAAACCAACTAGTTGAACGTGTCCAGCTGATTCTAGTTGGCAGTGTTTGGAAGAAAAATCTGTGTTGTAGCCACTCTGCTTGAGCTGACAAAGAATGAAATGGAAGTTGGAACAAGACGTGATCAATCTGTTACAAAGATCTTGGAGAAGAAAACAAATTCATTCCAGTCTTTAGATCAAGTGCATGCTTTTCTTCAAAAGAAAAGGGTATGCAGGAGAGAGTCTCGTCTCTAAAATGAGAACTTCCACACTCCCAGACCCAAGTGCTTGTACAAGCATTACTCAATGCTGGGCTGAGGTCTGAAATCCCTTTACCCTCCATGCTACCACAGCCTCTTTCTTTGCACAGGTTTCCAAGGACAGGAAATCCAGATGCCTTGATCTGGTATGTCCCGTAATTACTGCAACCTAATGTGGATAATTGGGGGACTATAGTCTTGGGACAAGTCACGTAGTCAACTGAGAGATCATTTCAGATTTAGTTCGTGAAGGTCAATGTGTAAGACACTTGGAAAAACGAGGTGAAAGAAAAAAGTACTTTTTAACACTATCAATGCAAATAATATGGTATGCAGAATAGAAAGGCTGGATAATTATTGCGTGCAGATAACACCAGTATCATCAGCCTCCAAAAAGCAGTCTGGTGGATGATTTAATTGAACTGACTTAGAAAATTATTTACCTTAGGTAATATCCACGAATGTTTTAGATGACCATGTGTAATGATTCAATGAACTCATTGGGTACTAGAGCATGTTTCATGAGAGAAAGAGAGGAAGGAATGTGATTTTATGTTAGGCAACATTAGTCAGTCCAATTTATGCTGCAGGAGGAGAAGCACATCTCTGGAATAAGTTGTGATGAGCAGCAAATCTTGGTAGCTTGAGGCACTGGTCTGCTAACTTAGGCCAAATGGAGGTCATTGGTCCCCATCAGTAAAACTTGTTTGTTTTTAACTATTATACATGAAAAACTTCTTTTTCTGTCTTTAGGGGAAAAAAAAAAAAGCTGCACAGATCCTTTGGAACACAAAAGGAGCAAAGTACTTCCTGGCAGTTGAGACCATATAGGAGCATTTTTGTGAAAATAGATCTCTATCAGTTTTCTAAGTGCAGAGTCAGAATTGTCAAGTGGGAATTCAGACTTGTGAGTTAATTTGATATGAGACCCTGACTTGCATTTGTGCTTTATTTGCAGAATCTGTGTGCTACCAAAGGAAGATGAGGAGCTTTTTTCTTTACCTCCCACTTTCAAAATATTTTAGGTGTCTTATGCTTAAATGGTATTAACAAAGCTGCATGTATTAACACTTAAAAATAATGAAACATTGAAAAAGAGAGAATCTCCTTACATTGTGTCCTCTCTCTGCGCAAATTGAGGAAGGGATAGCATGTTCAAAGAACTATACATTAATTTGCTCAATTCTTGAAACAGTTGGAATTAATTTTTATTTCCTCTTAAAGATAAAAAGATAAAAATAACTGGTCTTAAGCTATAGCTAAAAATAAACCAGATTAAAATATTTGTAGTTTTCTACCTGGCTTTTTGGGTAAAGGTGATGAGGAGACCTGACTGAAACAAGGCAGTCTTTATGTCCCCCTAGACTTTTGAAATCTCAGATTGTAAAAAGATTTTAGGTGGACATTATTTACTGTCAGAGTAAAAATTGAATGGAGGACAGAGCTTGCATAAGCTAATTTTTTTGTTCAGTCCTACTGAAAAAACAAAATGGCAGAACATCTTCGTAGAAATAGTGATAGCAGAATCTCAGAGGAAATGAGCCATAGAGGTAAAAGTGACTTAAAGTTTTTTATGCTTTAGTCTCTATATCTTTCTGTCAGCAGTTCCAGTTTTCAGAAGGAGCCCTGCTTGCTTCCTGATGAAAGCCAGAGCCCGGTTCTTGGGCAGTTTTGGAGGAGCTCTGTCTTCCACCAGCTGAGAGTTTGGCCCCAGGTTTTTGACAGAGAACAGCACCTTAAAGCATCTGCTGCTCCTTTCCTCTGTTTTCTTTTATGGGCATGAATTATGCAAAGTTTTGATTGCTACATGAGTAATGACTAGTACATGCAGGAAAGTAATGTTTTGCTAATGTTTGCTTCCCATAGTTGTTTATATGCTACCATTCGTGAGCGTCTGTCTAGCTCATGGATAACAAAAAAACATATGAACAAATACTGTGTTCAAACAATCCCATATAACCTTAAGAAAAAAGACTGGAAATAGGTTGAATAGCTGTAGAACATCAAGCAATACTATAATAAAGGCAAGATGCACTTGAGTATGATGATACTGTGAACTCTTACTGTATGAGTAATGTTTCAAGCATCTAGATATGATATTTACTAGTATCAGCTTGCCTGGGAAATTCCTGCTTGGGCTACATTCCCTGTAATTTTTTATTGACTCTTCATATACGTGCTTCTTACTCTTCTAATAAGGTTACAACTGAATTTGCTGTAACTCAGGTGCCAGGATACATTTCTCTGTGTCATTCTGAGAAATTAGCTAAGGTGAATTTTGATTTAGCAATAGATGTGAGCAAAGCTGTGGCTTGTCATAAAATTTCTGGATTTTTTATTTATTTATAAAAACTTCTTTTATTTTAATAGTAAGTACGATCAACTTAAAAAAATCTTGTTTTTTAATCATATTTCAGGTGAATTATGTGGCTGCTTTATGTTCTTATGGAGCAAGATGGAGCAGCCTGTCTTTGAGGTCATCTATATTTTTGAGTTCATTAATGCTATCAGGATACAGCCTACATCATGATGGTGTACAGCCAGGACCACATCAGAATATAGCACCCCAGTTTTACTGGTGATGCTTGTGCTGTCGTCACTGGAATGGCCTTTGAGATGAAACAGTAGGAAGGATTAGTGCCACAGAGGCGGCATCTGGGGAGGTTATGAGAATGTGTGTAGAAGTAGGATCCTTCTCAAGCCAAGCTGAAAGTCTCTCTCTGCTTCTTCTCTGTAGTACTCTAGTTTTCTTCTGACTGGGGTTTTTTTGTTCATTTGTTTGTTCCCACACCTTTGGTAATGACACTGTGTTCTGATGGGTTTGGTTGGAGAAGAATCAGGATTGTGTTCATAAGAATTTCACTGAAATTACTGAAACCATGTATTTCAATGAAGAAGAGAGAAATGTAACCTTTGGTGAATCCAAAAGAAGGAATTTTCTCCTGTTTCGAGTTTCTGGTGGTGTTTCTGCCCCCGCCCCAGTCACCAAAGTTAGTAAATCTAAGTAAAACCATCAAATTGCTAGACACATAGAATAGTTTCAAAATTAGTACCTGAAGGGATTGTTTCTTGATCACCAAGACAAACAGGTTTCAAATTTTGGTCCTTCAAAATCGGAGGTTTTAAATATGCTCCACTGAGTTCAGCTATGTTAGAGTTATTTTTAAGCTATTTCCCATTTCTTTCATTAACTTCATAACTACTGAAGTTTTTAGGAGTAAGAAAGTAAATCATGCTGATTAGAGCCTTCCATTAAACAGAAATAGTAATTTTCTGCACTAGAATTGCATGCATTTTTAGTTTTAAAATAATTAGATGTATATAGCGAGTCAGCTTAAAATTTGCAATTAAAACCACTGAGTAATATAATAGAAGAAATTCTTGAAGCAAATGAATTTCCAGACTTCCATTACTATTTCAGAAGAAAATGAATATATATAGTATGTATTTTCTTACAAAAATATGAAACTGTTGCTCCTCATAAAAGGTAGAGAGCACAGAATAGATGAGAACTTACATTAGACATGCCATAAGAATCAGATATTTCCTGAATACAGTGGCTAGTATCAGAAATGTTATTGTCTCTCACTAAGGTCCTCATGATTGTCATGGTATTTCAAATATTTCATCAAGTAATACAAACCTGAAGAAAATGACTAAAATCTAAGTATATTTAATCTTAAAGGTAAATGCTTACATTCCTTCTCAGATTTGTGAACAAACACCCAGTCATTTCAGTATTCCCTTTGCTGTTTTTTTGGTGGAAGCTGGATTTCTGGCTGCACTTCAGCAGCGGCTTATTTAACTTGACAGTCTTCCGTGTTTAGCAGTGATGTGGCTATCTGAAATGCGAATGATGTGTTTTCTTTCACTAGTGTTGCCACAAGAGGATTTAAATCATCTGGCACTATTTCAGTCAGGGACTATTCCAGCAGAAAAGCCTAAAGACAGCAGAATCATCAAAATGATAGACTGGGATAGAGAAGTCAAAGGGAGAAGAGAACTTAATAGTATAGACAATAATAATATCGTCTTTGGCATTTAAAGAGTATGTCAAATGCTTTATAAGCAAATCCAGTCTTTAAAATATGCATGCTTGGTCTTTTTGCCTTTATTCAGAAACAATAGTAACTGCGTGTTACCAGGATGTATTTGAGGATGAAACTAAATCTGTTAAGGACCCCCCCCCTCCCCCCCCCAAAAAAAAGGAGTCTATAAATAAATTTGGTAGGTTTGTACATAGGACCTTCTGTAGTACTCCTCTGTAATACAAAGGATACCTTCTCTATGTTTGTTAATAGATCAGGTACCAGCAGATGGGGCTCAAGGTTATGCAGCTTTTATGGATTTTACGAAGACTAAGGACATTTCTGTCATCCAGTGTGACTGCTTATAAAAATAGGCTCTTACCAGAGTAGAAGTCAACTCTAATGAAATACTGGGTATGTTTTTGGGACATTCCACATTTGAACTGAAGTATTCAAACCAGGGTAATTGATGAAAATGTCCTTTCCCTGGATGAGAATTATATCCTGGGACTCTGTTTGCATCTTGCAATACTTTTTGTTTTGTGTTTATAAAGCATTTGGCATGATGAAGACCTACTTCATGACTAGTAAACCATTTAGACAGCTCATTACCCAGAGCAGTAGATGTGTAGAAACCACTGCGTGGCTCCCCATGGGGACTATAGGTGCATGTACTTCGCAGTTCTTTGTAGCATACTGGTAACTTGGGGTATAACTTTCAAGAATATAAACTCTTGGATCTCCTTATACATGTTGCATCCCTTGCTCCTAGTAAGTCTGCTGCCTTGTGGGAGTCCCCAGCTTCTTGTGCAGCCAGAGGAGAAGAATTAGGTGGCTTTGAACTAGACTGACTCAAGCTACTGATGTAGGCATGTGGAAGTGCTAGGGGAATAAACTGAAGCCAAAACACTTTTCTTGAAAGACTTTGTCAAAAGTCTATGCAGAAGAGATTGACCTACATATGGTAGGAATTTTCAGTCACAACTGGTTAGTGCTGGCTGCCCCAGTGCAAGCTTTCATGTGCATGTGGTGTAGCACGATGCTATGTAGTGGTACACCTGCAGTCAAAAAGTAGCACCATACCAACACAACGTGCACTGCTGCGTCCTTAGTACTTTCAGGGCTGATGTGGATTCTGTTGCCTTCAGATCTACCTGAGCAACTTGGAGCAGCACAGACCTGCTCTAAATTGTTTTTCATGCCTGTTGCACACATGGGTTTTTTGATGTGCTTAAAAAAAATCGCCTGATGAAAACAGGAAAATAAACGGGAAAGTCTAAAGAGCATTTGCTGTGTCTTAACTACACGTAACTACTAGCATTGTCTAATAACAGCTGGACATATATTTGACTATATTTAGGATGCTATTTGACTTATGTGCAGCTTGCCTGTTAATTAGCCAATAGTATGGAAGGTTGCAGTACTGCTGTAGGTTCCATCACGTCTGCAAATAGTATGTGTGGAGCAGGTCATTACTTAAAACAAGAGGGCTGAAGCGTCATGGCACACACAAGGAGGCTTTAGAGGCAGTCAGTTTTCTTCAGGTTTTTTTTTTTTTTTTTTAAATGTGTGTGTGCATGCACACATATGCACACTAAGTGGATAAGACTATGCATTCCATGAGTTGAGCAGAAAAACTAATTTTGTTACAGCCCAGCATATGCTGTGAGTGCAAAGCAAAGAGGCTGGACCCTTTTAGCCCCTCTGTGTTGCATCGGTCCAACGCTGCTGGAGCGATGGGGAATGGTACTCGGCACTGCTTGTGCCAAAGGCAAATTGCACATCCCAGGAGCAACAGGGCAATGCAAAGCAAACAGTCTTATACAAGGTTGTGTCATATGCAAAAAGCATCCCAGTGTTACTCTTAGCTCGGGGCTGTGCCAGAAGGCACAGACCAGTGCCAGGTTTTTGTGTTCTGTACTTTCTGCTTTCTTGTTCCTTTTCTTCCTTTTTCCCTGATTCCTTTTCCTTTCCTTTTTCATCACATAAATATACACATCCTTGGTTTAGTAATGAAATGCAAAGGGTGTTTACTGGGACAGAAGGAGCTGGAATAGCATCGTGGGAGGAAATTTGAAAGCTGCCCTTTCCCAAGTACTTATAAGCTGTGAATCAGCAGGAAGGAGGGACTGTCATAAAAAGATCACCAGGCTGTTTCATCTGTGTAAAATCAGAGATGCTTGTCATGTTATCAAACAGCCAAGTGTCTTTTGTTAATTCCTATACTGTTTTGCTAGGTGTTCTGTACTTAGAAACCTTCTCAGAATATAAAATATCTAAAAGGCACCATCCATTTCTCTCTGAAATTACCTTTTTCTTGTTTGTCTGAATTGTCCAATTAGTAACTAGCCATTTTTTCCTGTTTACAGATATGTTTATAGGTATGAAAAAAATAATCTTAATTGTTATTGCAGATTGGTTTCTTCATTCAGAAAAAAAATACTTAATATGATAAATACACTCCTGAATTACTTAGTTCTTCATAGTGGAGAAATGATTTGTGTCTTTGTGAATGTTTAAGACTCATTGTCTTATTCTTGCCCTTTCAGTAAACTGATAGTCTTGGTCACCTGAGGGTTGAGATGTCAAAAAATGAGAGGAATTTAATAGTCTGAGTGTGCTTCTCACACAGTTCTCTAGTCACATGTGGGAGTTAGCGAAGCGAAAAAAGTAAATACTCAGTAAAATTTTCCACTTCTAAACATGTGGGATTTCTGGGGTTTTTATGATGGAAATCACTAAGTGAATTTTAGTTACTCCTGTTAGTCATGTCTGAAGCAGAACTATTTTAGAAATGCTAAGTAACCAATGTGTAAGTTAAAGATGTCATTTTTGGAGGTGTAGACCAGCTAAGTGTTATTGTTTAGGATATGTAGAGTAGCCCAGGTAGTAATAATTGATATGGTAGGGCAGTTTTATCTATTTTAGGGGTTTTGGTATGTGTATGGAGGAAAGTTATGGAAATGACTGTGTATTTTGACCACTGCATTCAATGGTAGCCTTATGTCAAACTTCGGAGAAGGTCTTTTAAAAGTCCCTTCTGTGCTGAGGGCATTCTGTCATTTTGTTTGGAAAGAGTGAAATTATTCTGGGAGCTAGAATTTTAGGAAGAGTACAAAATGCTTTGATTTGGGTTGCTTTGTCATCAATCCTTAAATTGAAAGGTTTATGTAAGCCTTGCTTTTGAAGTTTAAGTAGCCCACGTGCCTGTATCTCTCCCATGCAACTGGAAAGCTAATAATTAGGTCTGCTGTCCATACCAAGACTAATTGTTTATGTGCCAAAAAATGTAAATGTGTGAACTTGATCAAAATCAACTGGCTTAGAAAAGATTGGGAAAGTAAAAAAGGTATATGTATTTCGTTAAGCTGTTCATCAAAGGTGCAGACTGAATAGGACACAGTTGTAGATACCTTGAGAAGGGTAGCTCCATGTTCTCTGTGCTGTAAAATGAGGACTGTAGTACCATTGGATGTATTTCTCAATACATGGCTGTGAGTTGCCTGATTAAGTCATTTCTTCGTAACGTCAGCATCAATAAAAATGCTTGGGAGTAGAGGTTTTGAAGGCTTTTACTCATATAACTCCAAGTGTAAGGCTGTGTTCTCTAAAACGTTGAACCATAATTTTGAATGCATAGTAAATATAATTTCAAGGGTTTTGGTTCCAGATGAGAACTTCCCAGCTCTAAAGCAAAATGTTGCTCTAATATAGACCTACTCCTTTTGCTGGTGTGTGTTTGACATAAATTATGTATCATTTGCTCTACCTGACGTAAGAGAAATACAGTCCTACCTTCACTTGATTTGGTTAAGATGTGTTGATTTGGTTAAAATGTGTACTGATCAGTAATCCAGCAGTTCATAAGTCTGATATTAGTAATCACTGAAGTAATATGTAGATACCTGTTCCAATTTTCAGACTTTTATGTATGAATAATTAACATACATGAGTACCTGTGTCAGTACTGATATTTTAAACATGTAGGGAAAAGACCAGGAAAGAGCAGTGCTTGAAATGAATAGGAATGTGTTACGCTCTCAGTGTTGGTTTATCTAAACAGTTATTCTGAATTCTGCATGTGTGGTAAGCTCTCTACTCCTCTGTGCATGCTTAAAGTCACTTTTTTTAGTGACCATGACCGTATATAATGATACAGATGAGAGCTCACTGAGATCTTACTGAATGATACTCAGGTTTTTGCATCTCTACCAGAAATACCTCATCTAATACATTCTTAGCATGCCGCTTGCCTTTTTCATGGAGTGAGAACAGTATGGATCTTATGATTGATTAGGTCTTTGAGCCCACAGCTCAGAGGGACCTATTAATCCCTAGATATTGAGAACTGGCATGTTGTTCTGGTAAAGGCTATCCCATCTGTATTATTGCATTCCTTGAGTTCGTCCAATTACTCCTCTCCTGTACCAATCTGCCTCAGTATTGATAACATTCCCCAGCTTTGTATCACCAGCAAGATTGCTAATGGAAATACTAAAAGACCTATTCAATGACACATTTCAGAAGCAATCCCACTCTTTGCTGGAGTTACTTTTTTCAGCTTGCTCATTATCCACATGAAGTCCGTATTCACCTTACATTTCCTCTGCTAATGATGCTGACAGGAGGCCCCACTAACACTGAGTTGGTGAATGTAACTCCTCCAGCATGTTGCATAGAGAGTAGCAGTTACAATTAAATCATATGGAGAACAAGGATGTAGTTGACCTGTTATGGTAATGATGTATTTCTGTGTCTGTTGTGAAGATGATTTTAGACATGCATTAGACTCATTACAATTTCACTGCATAGAGCCTGAGTCCAGGAAAATGACACTTCTAATTAAGCTGGGAGGCATGGGCAGGATGTCTGTTGTCATGGATGTCGGCATACCTGTGATAGGTGAAGCGTGCAAGGCAAAACTGAGGGTTGCTGATCACTCTGGAAGAGACAGTATCCATAACATATGGCTGTGCCTCTAGGTGTCCTATGCAATTATGGCATAAGCTTGAGAATTGGTAGGAAAAAAAAGAAAAAGAGCAGTTCAGACATGCTTATAAATGCTATTGTCATTTACATTTCAGTAGGGGATGTTATCAATACAAAATGTATTAACATAATAAAAGATTTTTTAGAAGTGGTTTTGAAGGCGTGTTCAAGACAATGATACAATAGAATATCTTTCTAATCTTCAGCTCGCTTTTATTTTTAGCTTTATCTATTAGTTTGTTGTTTAGAGAAGAAAAGTCATGAGTGGAGAGGAGGAAAGAGAACAATAACATTCCTTTTCCAAGTGAAAGAATAAAGAAGTTTATGTAGAAGGTGGTTGTGAGCACAATAAAAGACATCAGTTTGAAAAAGCACTTATGGGAAGTGTCAGCTGCTCACTGGTCCTTTAGATAATTTTGAGCCTCCTTTCTGGGCAATGATAGAATTGTAAGGTTCAGTTGTATTTCATCAACAGCTCTGTCTTTTGCATATCTTCATCTGCCTATCCTGAGGTGAGACGCACATCATTTACTGAAAGGAAAAGCGAGGCAGAAATTGGGTAGTTGTGGTACTTGAGCTAATAAACCTCTTGAGAGCTCAGGAAGAGTGCCATGGGGACACACTTGCAGGGCTTTTTTTGAATTGCAAAGGACAGGTATTTGGCAGCTTGGAGCACAAACACGGAGTTTATACGTATGTAAGCAAAAAATAATGTACTGTGTGGTTTAATACACTCAAACTGTATATGTGATGTAGAGAATATAGTGACCAGACATTTATTAGAATGTGCTATACACTTATATATATTAAAGAATGTACTATAACTGGTGTTGAATTAAAGATATAACAGAGATCACATTATTCTTTATTAATACATTATGTTTAACATAGGAAAAAACAGTATTTTGGACCCAAGGAGTCTGTGGTCTAATAATAGCTATAAAACCTATGAACATACATTTGTAGGTATTTTTATTTATGTGTATTTGGTTTATGTATGAATTTTGGTATTTACAAGGCCAGAGTTTTTGTAACACTGTGCTAAGGTATTCCAGGCTTTCTGTTGCAGGATTATAGACTCTGGATCCCTACAGCCTCTTTACAAACTGCAGAAGGAAATCATTTACCATAGAAAGGGTACAACAGCATTGAATCTGGATCTGGGTCTTTCACTTTTGATGTAAATTTTCAGCACATTTTTTTTTCTCCAGCTGTTTGTGTGGATTGTACAGCATGGAGTTCAGGAAATGTTCAGGAAACATAGCGTGAAGTAGATGAACATAGACCCTCTATCTCCTACACTTGCATTTCCTTGAGTATGCTTGAGCATACTTTTTTAAACTATTTTTCTTGATGGTAGGCTTTTTGTCCGGTTTCTGACATTCTGGTGTGGGTTTTTTTAATAATAAGCTGTGATGCAGAACCCCACTCACAGCACAAATTAAGCTAGTGAAGTGATTGATGTAAGGTTAATGAGCATATAAGCTTTTACCTGTAGGCCAGTAATGTTGGTTAACTACAGAGTAGATGGTAGAAGATGTTTTTCCCTTTGCTTGCACCTGCAAGGTCTACTGTTTCCTTCTGCCCTACACATTCAGCTCCTTCAGAAACAGTGATGTTGCTTAATTCTCTCACCTAGTTACTGAAGCCTTCACTAGCCTCACCTGGCCTATTACGTAGTAATTCCTCAGTGAAGACTGGGATTAAAAAGGAAAACAACAATTAACACAGAAACTTTAGCTCAGGAATTTTACCTGCTGAATCTGAACACATTTATTCTGCTAGGTGTTCAGCTTAATCATCTAGCCCATATCACTCTTGCTGTGTAGCATTGTCTTCCTGCTGAACTTGCATTAGTATTTAATGAGGTAACTAATTTTTAAAATTTAAATCATGTGGCTGCCACTGTTCTCCTTCAGAGACAGTTCCAAGACTTGATGTCAGCGTTTAGCTTTGAAAAGACTGGCAGGTTAAAAAAGTCTGCTTCTGGTCATTGTAGTAAGTATGAAGAGTGGTTATTAAGAAATCCTGTATACCCCTTGACTGGCGCTTCATAGACCATTGCCAGAGAGCTAGAAACTAGCTGCAGTATTTGTTTTGAGCTTGCATGGGGTTCAGTTGCTTCATTTAGAGATCAACAGCATATCTCCTTCCATTTAAATAGCCATATAATTTCAAATATCATTTTGTGGGTATTGAGTGTGAATAAGTTATCTAGCTTTTTTCCCCTGTTTTTAACCAAGAACTCATAGTGCGCATTCTTCTGTGTCCCCACTGTAAATTACGCTTGGTTTGTCAGAAAGGGTTCTTAAAATATTTGTTTAAGTAGTTCAGTGAAGACTTTTCTAATGATGTCTTTTGATTATAAGAACAGATTTTAAACTGTTACTGGTATTTAGCATATTTATAGAGTGGGCTGGCTGATATCTGATGAGGGATAACTGGACTGTACATTTTGGCACGGGGATGGGATGGGACATGAAATAAATTATCTATAGCCAGCTATTTTCACAAAACTAAGAAGGAGTTTTGAGAAGAAAACCAAACTCCTTTTGAAAAGGAGTTTTGAGAAGAAGGAAACCATCTTTGAGTTTCTTAATATTCTACTCAGTGAACTGATGCACATTTAAAAATTAATTCAATTAAATAGCGTACATCTTTTTGCTTAGGAAAGCAGACAAAAACACTAAGAGGAGTTGTAAGTCTCAGGTCTAGGTATTTGTGTGGGCAAGGGAAGTTGCACAAGACATGGAACCAATTCTGTTCATGTTCCCCTTTCCTTTTTGCTTAGAACTTCCCTGGAAGAGATAGCTTGAGTCTGTATAATGATAAAAATGGGTCCAATTTCCTCCTTCCTTCTTTAATCCTTCAGGAAGAAGGGCTATACCTGGAAGGAATATATAGCTACAAGAGTTATTGGCAGTTTAGCCCTGAGGGAAGACCAGTGTGGAAGGAAGAGCTGAAGTGTGTAGGAAGAGAGAGCACACCTTTCTGTAATGTACTGTGAAAAAAAAAAAAAGGAAATCAAAACTGTTTTTTCCCCCACATGTATTTGATGCAGGAAAATCATGAAAGAATCATCCTTATAAGCAGGGAGATGTGCCAGGTCTACCCAAATTAAAGTTCTACCTTGGAAACTTAGAGAGAAATTCTGCAGTAAGGAAAAAACATTTCGAAGAGTAGGAGCTGGGAGACCTGGGTTGTCCTGGTTTCAGCTGGGATGTAGTTAACTGTCTTCCTAGTAGCTGGTCCAGTGCTGTGTTTTGAGTTCAGTATGAGAAGAATGTTGATAACACTGATGTTTTCAGTTGTTGCTCAGTAGTGTTTAGACTACAGTCAAGGATTTTTCAGCTTCTCATGCCCAGCCAGGGCACCTGACCCAACCTGGCCAACAGTGTATTCCATACCATGGGACGTCCCATCTAGTTTAGGAACTGGGAAGGGGGGGGCAGGGAATCGCAGCTGGGGGACTGGCTGGGTGTCGGTCGGCGGGTGGTGAGCAATTGCCCTGCGCATCATTTGTACATTCCACCCCTTTTATTACTACTGTTGTCATTTTATTAGTGTTATCATTATCATTATTAGTTTCTTCTTTTCTGTTCTATTAAACCATTCTTATCTCAACCCACGAGTTTTACTTCTTTTCCCGATTTTCTCCCCCATCCCACTGGATGGGGGGGAGTGAGTGAGTGGCTGCGTGGTGCTTAGTTGCTGGCTGGGGTTAAACCACGACATGGGTTCAAGTTACTGCTCCTTCTCAGACTTAGAATAGAATAGAATAGAATAGAATAGTTCAGTTGGAAGGGACCTACAATGATCATCTAATCCAACTGTCTTCTTCTTGTTAGCTTGCTCCCTCTTCCTTCTTCTTTTCTCTGTCCTCACTTTTTATAACTCACATAATACTGCTTGCTTAGTGTGCATAGTGATAATAGTGCTTCTTTAGTCTTGAGTGTAAATAGGGTTAAGAACATTAAACATTTTCTCTTCTACAGTAAAGAGGAGCATGGCCACACTGGGGATAGATTACTTCCTACACGTGTCTTGTGATGAATAGTATTTCCCATTGGAATGGGAACTAGAAAAACTAATATTTGGAAGTCTGGGAATAGTTTTAACTATCCTTCTGTTAAGTTTAAATTTGCCTTCTGATGCAGAATGCAATTACTTTCAGCAGCTGCAGTGGGAATCAGAGTTTAGAAATTCATTTTATTATTTAAAACGGCTTTGAGCGATAGACAAAGGTTGTTTTCTTATTCTGAACTGCTAAAGTTAATAGCAAGTGCCTTCACACAATTAGCAGATTAATAATCAAGGATTTTAAGACTACTCAAGATTGGGAATTTATCTGTAGGCCTTTCGAGTTCTCAAATGTAATCCGTTTAATTAGTTAGATGATGCCACCTTGAAGAATGTTAAAATTCATTGAGCATTGGGCTGTTCCTGCTCTCCAATTTGCTTTCCTTCAGAAATGTGTTCTCAGTTGAGTGCTTCATTCCCAGTGAGCCATGCAATAACAGTAAATTTTAGAGATTATTTTAATGATTTCTAAATATTAGTCTAAAGTTAAGGCTTATAGAAATAACTAAGTTTGGAAACTGACGAAACTTTTAATTTGTTCTGTCCCTGGAAGAAAGCTTTGTGTTTCCTGTTACTCAGTTTCCTAAATAAGTCTCTTCAATTTTTATAGCTTTTTGTGATGTCTGAGTTCATACATTTCCTTTCCTGTTCAGCTGCACTAACTTGTGTGCTTAGGAAAAAAAAAAAAGGCATGTACACAAAAGAATGCTAAAGGAATATTAAGTTTGTAAAGTCAGGCAAGCACTACAGAGGAAGGAAACACAAGAATTAATGTTGTTTGAATGGCCTTTATTTAGCCCATGTGTGGATTGTGATGTAGTATGTGATTACATAATGCTTTCTGTCCTTCTATAGAGGTGAGACTCTTCATGGCACAAAGCAGTGATCGGTGTGTTCACTTAGTAGTGTATCTCCTCATTCGGTAACAGGTGGCTCTTCAACAGCTTTTGAGCTATTATGCAATGTTCTCAATGGTAATGCAGAATTCTTTTGAAAAATGCAGATGACTATAGTGAGTTGTTTTTCATTAGTTTGTTGAAGTGTTTTTGTATGATGGTGTTATTTGAGCCTAAAAGGACAGTCAGAGAAGCTGAGAGTGAAGTAACACGATGTCTACACACAGAGTATAAGATACAAGTTTTATATGGAGTTTATAGATACAAACTGGTATTTTTTCCTCATTTTCTTTCAAATATGTGAGCATATGTACCTGCTGTTCAGGTAAAGCAAAACTTTTTTGATCAGTTCAGGGATTCAAAAAAATAAAACTTATTGAAAGTTCTTCCTGGATGGAAGATGATCAAAAGATAAAGTAGGGCTTGAAGATTTGCCAATAAAGACAGGTATGTGCTAAGACATCAGAGTGGATTGATCATCCATGTTGTGGGCACACATCTTGTTCCTCTGCCTGTGCTCTTGGATGAGGTGGTCTCACCTTAAAGCAAATAGATGGAAGTACTTCTTAATCCAGTGTTTTGCATTCTATTCAAAACATGCTCCTGAAATAGAATGATTAATTTCCTTGCAGGCTCATCAGTGCTCATCTTTGTAGTATCTTTGCAAGTTTCCTGAATATGTCTGAAAACATTTCCATAACAACTCTCTGAAATGAGACAATATCATTGTCTTTGCAGAAATAGGAAACTGAGACAGGACACTGGCTATCTGATACTGTCATAGTATTCTGCTTCTTTAAAGAAAATTTTAAAAATTCAGCTCACAGATCGTACATTTATTATAGATTTAAGTTCTGATCAGTTTTGTTTACAACATCTGGAGTTCAGAAAATAAGCAGCACAGATAGCAACCAGTTATGAGCAGTCCGGGTGAAACAGGAGGTACCTCTGTGGTTTCATTCTACTGTTTAAACCATGAGTTTGTTTCTCCTTTTCCTGTAATTACCTGTGTCAGCCATTATGCACCTTACAACACTTCCAGTAAATGAAAAAAGTGGTATCTCCAGTGTCTTTCACTGCACGTTCCTGATGTGACCTTTGTGAATAACTGTTTTGCTGATCAAAATGGAGAAAAAGTTCTTTCTCCAAAACAAAAATGTTGGTGCTTGTTTCCTGAAATAATACATTATAGGGTTTTGGAGTGTTTTTCACTTTGCTAAAGAAACCGCAACAATCACATTTCAGAATGAAATTTTGTTTCAATATACAAATTGAAAATACTTACGCTGTGTTGAAAACTGTCCCGTTTTTTTCTTTTGGGAGTCCAAAGTATTCATGAAATTGATTTGTAATTCACCATGTTCAGCTCAAATTGTTATTTCATGAGTAACTAATCTATTAATAGAATATAACTCAGCTTGCTCAACTATGACGCCTACCAGGTCCAGCCTGTATGCCTTTACTGTGGCTAAACATATTTTTCACTCGCCTCATTTGCATATATGACTTAAGTTTTTTCTTTCCCTAAATATCCTCTGAAGTAGAAAACCTGGAAGACTTCAGTCCAACAGAAAGCGAGGTTTTGCAGTTGTGGATGAGTAAATGTAGCCAAAGATAGTAGGATTGCTGGTTGGAAATGTGTAAACCCATATCTAACACTTAACGAATCCTTGCAGAACTGCTGTTGATGCAGACACTGGTGGTTGCTTCCTCTATTCATTTTGACATACAAATGATTTTAGCATGGAGAATAATTGACTGTCACACCTTCATGCCAAGTGCTTCTGCATTTCAGAGTTTGCAAACACTAACTTGTTAGTGTCAGGGCATTACGTTAAAGCCACAGCATCTTACCACCTTATTCAGATTCTTCTTCCTTCCATATACTTGTGAATTCTCCTACTTAAAATCTGGACCTATTTCCTTTTTATTATAAATTATCAGTACCTACTTGGCAGAAATCCATAGTTTTTCAAGGTGTTTCCACAAACTGCTAGAATAAGCCTTTGGACTAATGTGGTGATGAATGTTATCCACAGCTTTTAAAGACAGTGGTTTTATTGAGACTGCTGACTCTCTGTCCTTTTATAATGTGTTTCCTTGTGTTTCCTTGAGACACCTCTGTCAAGAATCCCACACGTTAGGTGAGAATTGACTGTCTTGATGATCCAGACTGTTTCAGGTAGTGGCACCATGTCTCAGAGGTACTGAGACACCTCGGTTACCCACCAGCTTCCAAATTCAGAGTGTTCCAGCACACAGACCCTTACAACTCCAGAAGGTGAGTATGCAAACTCCTATCAGTCCGTTAAAATATCAAACAACTACAAAAAGAAAACCCTAGTGCAAGTGGCAGAGCTCCATCTAAATCTTGTATGTGGAAGGCGGTTTGTGTTGCTTCATCCAACAGAGTCCTTAAAGATTTTTAATTTATCTTTCCACTTGCCCAGCTGAGAGGGTTGCTCAGTGTTTTGACTTTGACTTTGAGTTTGTGGAGACTGTGATCTCCGTATCTAACTAGGGCCAGAACAATACTAGAAAACAGGTAACATACTTTCTGATTATTTGGTGGTGAATTAGCGGGAAATATAAAAAGGTATTAAAATCTGCTCTTCTTTATGCACATTTGACTGTGATGAGACTTTAGAGGCAGATTTTGGAAATCCACGTATTTTATACAAATATTTCCACTCATAGTAAGTAGCTTTAGTGTCTAAATCCAGAACCACAAATTTATTTCTTGCAAATGCTTTTTTTCATGTAGCTATATATGTTTATCTCTTCTATTCAAGTAGTACCAGAAGAGAATAAACCCCTGTTTTTCAATAGAGAGAAAATAAACCATGTTTCCCATCCAATGATGAGAAGAATAGGAGGGGTATGAGAAGAGCCAAACTTACAACTGGGTTGCTGCAAGATTGGAATCTCTGGGTTCAGATTCATTACAGAGAATGGCTTCTTACGTGCTTTTGTTGTGGGTACCAGCAAGCAAAGCTTCTAGAAACATCAATGAAAATACAAATCCTGTAAAATTACTTGGAGACTGCTATTTCCAACCTTTTCTGGTTAATTTTACTGCATATCTTATTTTTATTTTAAGTTGTCAAATTTCAAAACCAAGTAGTAAACAAAATGTATGTTTTGTATTTGCATAACAATCTACTTCTTCCACTTCATCCATTTAAAAAAGGTTCTCCCAGAGACTGAAGATGGACAATTATTTATCTTAGCATCAAGGGACATGAGTGTAAGAGCACATAGAATAGGGAAGGGCTGTTGTGTGTGTCATCATGCTGAGGAGTTCTCTGTTCATGAACTTTTATAGCAATAGCTCTTATTAATTAATCTAAAATGGGTGAAAGTGCCCATGCATGGAGTTAGCTGGGAATACCTATTACAATTAAACTCATGTGCTACTTAATTGTG
The DNA here is from genome assembly GCF_000737465.1 of Haliaeetus leucocephalus. NCBI lineage: Eukaryota > Metazoa > Chordata > Aves > Accipitriformes > Accipitridae > Haliaeetus > Haliaeetus leucocephalus. The sequence continues at coordinate 4,976,896 of NW_010973034.1, forward strand.
ATGAACGTGCAAGTGTGGACAAATTGTGAGCTGTAGCAGAAGCACTGCATACGCTAAGTGATCTCTTACAATGTGAATGTGGTGGAAATTTCAGGAAGGTGATGCATTATGAAAAAGGAAGTTGATATTTAGGTAAAGTAATTGTGGGATAGCCTGGCTGCTTTATGAGTCAGTGCCAGCCAAAACCTCATTTTATTCTGAGGTGGCAATTCAGAGTGTTGCCGTAGCTATTAGCCATTCATCTATAGGATGTACCCTTCTGTCTTACTAATTACCAAGGGATACAGGGAGCTTCATAAATAATAATAAAAAAAAGGTAAGAAAACCCAAGATAGCTCTCTGCTGAGAAGGTGCCACTTTTAGAATGAAACTTACAGAGGTCTAAGAATGTCAGCCAGGATGAACTTACTGTCTTTGGTCCAAGACTCAGGATTGATAGGATTTCTTGTATATTTAGGCCCTACCACCACCACCAAAAAAAATCAATTTTAAAGTCTCTGTAAGGAAAAATTTGAGCACGGATTTTCCTTGAGAAAGAAAAGGTGCAAAATGTAGGGGAAAATGTTGTTTGCTTAGCGGAGGTAGGAAATAGGAAAAAATAGTAAATATCTAGAAGCTTGAGCTGAGGTTTCCAATATAGATTTTGTGATAACCTCTAAGGCGGAGGACAAGTGTTCCTTTACAAATGTACTTCTTTCTAAAAAACCCAGCAGGCAAGGGCAGAGCAAGTAATCTGAGGAAAAAGCTATGAAAGCATTTTCTCTCCCTCCAAGGATTTTACTAGTGTCTGTTGCTCTCAAATTAGATGTTTAAGGATTCAGTCAGGGGGATGGAGAGATCTTACTCTGCACTCAATATTCTTTTTTTCTGGCACTGCTGGGATCTCTTTTTTCCCCTTATCATTTTGTCTCTAGTGACAGGAAGTGCCCAGGCAGGAACCTGATGAACAACATGAGAATGACCAAGGTTATTATTTTTTTAAAAATCAGGTTTCCTTGCAAACACTATCTCCATTTGATACTTTATTTTCTTTCTCCCTCTGCTTTTTTTGTCTGTGTAAACAGCAGTTCTGCCCATTCTACCTAGTAATCCAGGTGGAGGCATAGCAAGAAGGGTAGAAGCAATCTTCTTGGGGATAGCATCAGGAATGGATTTGAACACTTACTTTCTTAGACTCATTCTCCAAAATGGAAGGCTTGGGTGGCTCAGTGTTGGATCTACTAGGTGGACAACTGTGTAGAAGTTTCAGAATTCATTAGGATACAGGCATGTGGCCTACAAGTGGGAATGAGGACAGGTAGTGTTGCAAGGGGCTACTGACTTTGAAGTGAAGTCTGTTTCTGTTGCATGTCTTGAGACAGTTAACAACTGCAAGGTTCAACAACCACTCATTTGAGAAGCTCTCAGAGAAATTTTTATGTAAGGCTTTTTTTCATCTACCCTTAATGAATTTTTTTGTGGCACAGAACCAAAGGTATGACTTCAATGTAGAGATTTCTAACAATATCATTATTCCGATAACACATTCAAAAAAGCAGATGTTTCAAAGTTAAGTTCATATTCTTGAAGACCGAGGAGTGATTAAGCTATCACAGCAAGATCTTCAGAAGAAAAATGCTTATGACAAATAGAGAGTTTTCCATGGGTGGGTACAGTTGCAAGTATGCAGTTTTGACCACCACAAGACAGAGACTAATTTTCTGGAAGTGGTATCTTAATCCTACAATCAAGGCTTAAGTGTCTTGGAAGACCTATTTTGGAAGATGGTCAAGTTACTGCATATGCTGAAAAGTGGTATGATAAAAATGTATGTTAAGCGTTCAAAAGTTATTTAGACAAGGTTAAGTGACAAACAATAAGACCCTTTTTATGGTTTGAAACTTTTCATTTTCTTCAACATTGTTTTGCTTTCAGTTGCTAACGTGAGGAAATCGTAATTAATGGTCATATGCCCCACATTAAATGTTTGTTACCAGAAGCAGTTAAAAAACACAGGGATCATCTCCTGAGCCCAGAATTGTTGTATTGTAAGCCTCAACTAGCTGTAGTGTCTTTCTAATTTATATCCCAAAGACAGAGGATTTTAGTAGCACTCAGCGTTACATATTTCCATCTTTCCTCAGTCTGGTGGAAAACTTGGTGTAATGTGAGCAGCTGTTGGTACATAGCAGCGCCTTTGAAACTTTTAGCTAGACAGCTCTTAAAATGGAAACTAGGTCTGGCAGAAGAGAGGATCAGCACGGATAGCAAAATTAAACCTAGTGAAGTATATAATAAAATTTTTACCTTAAATAGACTCCAGTTTCTTACAAAACTGGAAACAACCATTGGTATTTTTCTGTCCGGATTTCCATGATGATGGCAATTAATCCACAGCACTAGCATTTTCATAATTTTATTCCTAGAAAACTGTGTAGGAGACCTAAAACATCCTGCTTGTATGGATTTAGTATCTTGATGTTAAGGTGCTTGGCAGCAGGTTTGAAGTTTCAAAGAAAAAGCAGATAACACAGGTTAGTTGTGTGTGGATCTTTTAAAAATATTTGAGCCTCTTACTGGTCTGCCAACTGAGGAAGATTTTTAGAATGGAGTAAAAAAAATATCAAGCTTTCAACCTCATCAAATGCTGGCAGAAAACCTGAAATCATCTGGCTGTATTCTGCAAAGTGGTTATTTTACTTATGCAGATCTGCACACTTTCAGTGGCCATGTTTATAGGGTTGATCCTTCTCATGCAGATCACTGGTTTACAACTCCTGAACTCTGGGTTGTCCTTCTGCTGCCCAATTATGTCTTTCTCTTACTACATTTTAACTGATTACCCGTTCTCCGTACTGCCCATCCTGATACCCTGTTGTTTGTTTGGGTTTTTTTTTTTTTTGCATGGATTGGTATTTCTGATATAAGTGACAGGCCACAGACAGTTAAGACCAAGGAAGACTAAATGATTTCACCATCAAGTATTGGACTTCTGCCCCTTGTTCACTGGTTGTGATGTGGACTAACCCTCTTCTCTCTAAAATCTTGACTTCCAAAGGGAATGTAGAACGCTCCCAGGATGGCTGCTTTTTCTTCTGGAGACAGAAATACTATAAAATTGACTTTTCATTTCAGGAGAAGCAGGTTTTGATATATGTCCTTAACTGTACTGGAACAAGATGATTAGGAGAAAATCAGTGAGGGAAAGGTGAATCTGGTATTAATGTAATTCTAAAGAAACAGCAGTGGCAGAGAAACCGGGTTTAGGACGTTGCTTGTAAAAATAACTTATCTGTGGAAATATGCCTGCATTCATAACAGTTCTGCATCTTTGTTTCCTGTCTGCTGGCTGTGGTCTCTTATTATATGTGCTGTTTGACTGCCTTTGAATGTTGCGCATCTGTTGAACTGAAGGCATATTTAAATTTGAATTAATGTCACCAATGCATTAATAATTTTAGCCACATGCAGTTTTAGATTATTGTCTGCTTATATCTTCATGTTTGTGCATTTTCTTGCAAATGGCAGATTGGAAGAGTGAAGTTAAATAGCAAGCATCACATCAAGCTGCTTCTGATGATTTGTATTTAGCTATACTTTGACCAATCATCTGAAGACTATTATGAAGAGTGAGGAAACATTGAGAATATTTTATTGACATCACTGATAAAAATAAAAATTCAGCAGAGAAGTGTAATTTATTTATTGGCTGTATAATAGATAGTTCCTCTAGCAAGTACTGCAATCTCAATGCTGTTCCTGAATGCACGGTTTGGATTTTTTATGCACTGAGTCATCCACTTGCATCCGGTCGTTGTTACTAGAAGGTAGAAAAGGTTGCGCTAACAATATAATCTTCAAATAAATGGATTTTGGGGGGTCTTTTTTAGATAGCAGCACCTGAAGGCTTATTTTGACTGGTAAAAATGTCCCTGAAAAGTCAAAGCAATGTTGCAAATGTGGAGTGACACAGCTCTAAATCTGTTCTCTTGAGGAAGGTCAGGCATTTCAGAATTTTATCAAATGGGAATCTGTGGAGAGAGATACATTCTTCATGCATCTGTTTTGAATCTAAGAGTTTTGTTCATATTACGACAGGTTTTTTGAGTAGACCTTTATGAGTTTCTGTTAGTAAAAGAAGATTGGTTTTACTCGTGCAGTCACAACCCCACACCCTTCGGTAGAAGTCATTTTTAAAAAGTGTATGAACCTGAAAGCTAGGCACACCAATGTGAGACTTAAAAGGAAATAAACCATTTCAGCAGCTTTTCAAGATGACAATGATAACAATAATTAAAAACTGTGCATCAGCTAGACTATTTTCTTATGGACCTGAGAAAGTGGTTATTGCCAGGGACAAGTCCTCTCAGACCTTCTGTAAGAGGTATCTAAGAAGGAGTTGAAAGGCCCTAGATCTGATTGGAATACCTCTCCAATGTCTTCCAGACTTGTCCAATCTTCATACTTGCCCTTGGAAGTGGAAGGATGGCAGGCAGTGACTGGTACTGTGGAGCCAGTCGTCATCTGCTTTTCTTCTTAGCTACAGTTTATGGCCATGAAAAAGGAGGGGCAGGTTGATTTGTCTCAGGCAGTGTAGTGACTTATTTCCCTGGTGTAACTGAAGGGATGCTGTCCCAAGACTTAGTCCTTCCTGAAACAGAGTTGTTACCACCATTTAAATCTTGATATATCCCTGAATAATGCATAGTCCCAATAAACTCTATACAGTGCTTAGGAGGAATTGCATTTACACATAGATGAGAAAATGTGCAGTTTTATCTACCTAAGTAAAATGATGTTGTGAATACATTTTAAGAATAATTGTCTTTTTTTAAAACTGAGAAGTTGACACAGAATACGATCCAGCTGAGTATCTGCTAATTAAGCTGATTTATGCAAGTCTGGAAAGCTCCTAGGGAATAGCTGGTTAGAAGTTGTGGAAAACTAAAAATAGTGAAGCGAGTCCAATTTCATATGTTTAACATATTTAGGTATATGTTTTATATGCATATGTTATATATGTTTTTTCTCTGAAAACAGGTAGCATTTTGTTTTCTCTGTTTCAATGGTATTGGATACCTAAAAATTCAAAGGCAGTTAATATTTGTATGTTTAATACAAATCTCAGATTTAATGTTCAGATCTTCCGTTACTTAACCGTTTACATCTTTCTCATTTCTTAGAAACTAGAAAGCGTATTGAACACTCTAAAAAGTGGCGATTAATCTCTGGTACTTGGCAGCATGTACAGCTTATACGTTCAATGTTTGCTGAGCACCTGGGAGCTACATTCACATCTGTGCAGTGTTTGTGTGCATGTATGCAACTGCCCAAAATGACTTATACAAGTGGATTGGGGGCAGCTACTTTAATAAACATTAGTTTTCTAACTACAGAAAAAAACAGGTACAATCAAATCAAGAGAACATTCAGTATAACCTTTCATTGTGTATACCACAATGTAGTGATACCAGGATTTGATGCAATTCATTATTGTTTCTTCATAACTAAATAACTCTTAAATGCTCACAAAACCCACAGCTCATATGTGCTCAGAGTAAATTACTCTTTTTGGCAGTGTTGGACGGAGTGTTGGTAGTGAGGACAGAAAATAGGGAGGTGATTAGCTGTAAACATTAAGGCATAGAATTTTGAGGTTAGGTGAGATGGATAACACCTTAATATCACAATGAAGGGACTCTGCCTGAACACTAGGCTGCTTTAGAGGAAAATCATGTAGCTCACTGAGTCATTATTGCAGGTAGGACTCTGACTACCTGGCAAGCAATGTCATATGTGTTTTCCTATATTTCCTTCTAATTCCACTATGTGATAATGGTTCTTAGTTCCACTAGAAAGCAACTGTAAAATGGGAGTAATATTTCAGGCTGGCTGATGAGTTCGGAGAATTTGAAACAGTGCTAGATTCTAGAAATTAGAGGGCTTTTTTTTGTGTGTATTAAAAGGCCTGGAAAATTGCTCACGAACAATGTCACACTTTTTTCAGGTTTGTTGGCTGGGTAACTGCTTCTGTGGTTATATTATTAAAATTACCTCATAAACAATCTAAAGAGGAAGGTGCGGTCAGAAAGTCAGTCATGATCCTGAGCATCCGGATGTATATTTATCCTTCTTTAAAAATGGTCTTTTAGCTGTTGTGACAGCACATAGAACTTCGGATCATTTCTTCATTTTGTTCAAATACCTTTAATGTGATATTGAAAGAAGCATGGAATTTTTCAGATTAACATGCATAAATGTGGTTCTCTCTTCTCCACTGAATTTGGGAACAATAGATTCTTAACAACCATTTTCTGAGTTTCTTTGAACTGCTTAAATCAGTGCTTTAGTGACAGTTTCAAAGCCATGATGAGACTCTTGTAATTATAAAACCTACTTAATCCTCTCATGCAGTTTTTAAAATGGTGAGTGCTTGTACAAAAATAGCAAAAATCAACAAGTGATATCTATGGATTCTCCTGCATTATAGCGTGCAAAGTTCTGATGTTCTGGATGGGACAAACTTCTTCATTTCCTTAAGGAGTGTCACTGGCACATAGATGTAGCTATGTGGATTCTGCTGTGGATTTGTAAGCAAAATGTTTTCCTTTTAGGAAAAGCTCTGAGCTTGTTGGTGCCATGCCGCAGTATTGTGGTGTACTGAGATACCTTGTTAATATCACGTTGATATGTCAATATATCTCCTTTCTGTTTTACTCTTGGGTTTTGCTGTTTTTTTTTTTTTGTTTAAAAAAAAGACACTTTAATAGTGAATTAATATTAATTGCATATTAGTATGGTAAGTTTTTCAGAAGGTATTTTCTCCAACGTACTTGGATGCTCCATGCACATTCCAGACAGTCTGTGGAAATCTTCAGTTTGCAAAAATAATCCAAGAAGTGGTATTTACAGCAGACATTTCAAAATAAATGCTGTATCATAGCATGATATATACAGTCTTTATATTTGTGAGTAAGCTAACTTCATAATTAAAGACACTGGTCCTTGAAATTCACTACAGGGAAATAGTTTTGTGAAGGGGAAGATGCAAACCTCAAAGCCAGGGGGCAAAAATTAGAATGGATAAAACCAGTCCTACTGAAATGTCTAGTGCACAATCCTAAAATCCAGCCTGTAAGTTTGAAGCCTCGTCAAAACCTCATTAACTTTAATGAGACTTATAATATGCATTCGAGGAAAACAGATTGTAGGGTTGAGGCTCAAATTAATAATGAGTTGTTGTATGACAACTTACTAATAACATTAATCTTTCTATGACCTGTTCCCACAGGTTATTTTGTGAAGAAGGTAGGACTTCACATTTTTTTCATTGGAGGATTTTTTGGCTTGCACCTGATTGCCCAGGGAAAATGCGTCACATTAAATCCTTGGGGTTTGTGGAGTCATCCGTTTTACCTGTGTCCGTGTGTGTGTATGTGGTTGCATGGACTTGGGGGTTTCCTTGCTGGAGGACACAAAGGTGTCTTGTGCTGTCCTTGTGTCCTTTATCTGCTTTCCTACTGACTGACTGTGTTTGCATAAATAGCATGCATGTTGAGAAATATATTTTGTTTTTCTCCTTTGAAAATGAGAATTTTTTGCTGCAGAAAACACAGGTCATGTGATGATTTTCCTCCTGCTGTATGGCATGCTATTAATGTTGGCTCAGTTGGCTGGACTGCTCTGCACCGTGCTTTTGTTTTGTTAAAAGTTAGACGTGTGTTTTCAAATAAGAAACAGCACTTAAAATTGGGTAGAAGCCTGTGCATTAATTGTGTAATGTAATATGTGAAACATGGTGATTGAATGAAGGATTCTATTTTCTGTAAAGTCAGTTCCATTTTTTTGCAGAAAGTCAAGTTTTGTTTTATAGAAAGTCAGTCTGCCTGATGTGTTTTAACACCAGACATCTTGGAAAGCCACTTCCTCAACTATAGTCTTCCAAGAAAAGTAGATGGAAAGGTGACACTGCAAGTGAGGAAACAGAGAGAAGGAAGAAAACTCACTTCCAAATTATATTCTGGATATTCCTAAATATATGCAAACAACAAAATTTAATTGACATTGTTTCCTCAGAAACTCTGGTAGCAATTGTTGGACAATTGATAACACCATATAATCAATGCCAAGACGCCCTTTGTAGCTTTAGAGTGAAAGCAAAGATAGGCCCTTTAAGGACCGTCAATACAACACTTAGAAGTCAGGATATGATCAACTTAATCATTCTTGCAGTTTTTCCATTGAGTTTTGATATGGCCACTTTTGAAATCTCTGGTTCAAAATAACAAGTGCTAACCTGAGTAACCCATCAGTGTGGCTGCTTGGGTGAAATGAGGGATTTGTCAAAACTGCTGGCTGAAAACAGTAGCTTGAGAGTCAGAAAGAACAGCAAGTAATGCAATCATTGCAAGAAGGACAACTGTGAATTATTTAATTTTAGTTCAATTATTCCTAATTTTTTTCTTTTTTTAAATTGCCAACACAATTTTTTTCTGGCCATTGACTGCAATACTGATTATTTAGATTTTTTGATCTGAAGAGAGAAAGCAATGGGTTCTGTAGATATAAGTTGCTTTCCTCTTTCCTGCTTAATGCAGTTTCAGTAACATATTTGCACTGCATGTTTCATGTAGCCTCTAAATTTTAAAAATTGTAATTGTAAAAAAATTAATTGCTGGCTTGTTGTAAAGTAATTATTAAGAAGCAGGCACCAAGGAAGGTCTCCCTGTTGTGAGTGTTTACTGCTTGCTTGTTGCTATGACTTGCTCTGTATACCATTCTCTGAAGCTGTTAATTAATGGGTATGGATGAGCTGTTACATAAATTACATTGTTTAGGAAGTTGATTGTTTGTTTGACTCCTTGGGACTTAGCAAATACAACAAGTAAATTTCAGAAGTTCTTTTATGTCTGTACAAAATTAATACCTTTAATTTTGAGTGTTTGGGTTGGGTTTTCTTCTGCCCCTTTGGTACATGGCTGCATCTTTGTATGTTTAATTAGCACCAGAAAAGTTCAGTCCATACATGATCCATTGTATATCACCGGTGTTTCTGGTGAATACTGAAATTATAATAGAATGGTATTCTCTACTTTAAAGTTTTTGAAAAATCATAAATCCTTTTACATCATGACTCAAGCTTAAGTCATGAGGTGCTCTTCTCATTTTGAAAAGCATATGTTTTTTATGTACTCTTGGGTTTTTTTAGTTTCTTGATTCTATTTATGATCATTTTTGTTCTCCAAATTCACATGTAAGCTATAAACTTAATTTATAAAGTAGACTACCAGACTTGAGATGTTCACCTAATTCCTTGCTTGTATTGAGGTATTTAAAGAAAACACTAAAACGTATGAAATTTGGGACATATATGCTTGGTGACACTATGTGGGAGAACAATCAGTAGCCACAGCATGCTTTCATTTTTTCTGACAAAGAATTGAATCATATCTGTATTTCAGTTTTGTCAAAGTGGTGTCTGGAAGTTGTCTTGTTTGTTTGTTCGTTTGATGATTACATTTTCTCAGCTTGTAGCTTCAGTGTGATTGGATTTTTTTTCATCCAGCAGTACCATGTTGCAGTTGTTCTGTAAAAGAAGGCAGCTGTCTTAAGAGGTTTGGCTTAAAGGGACAGTTAAGACAGGCTCATCCCAAAACTGGTGTTAAATTTATATTAACCATACAAATGCTTTTAGTGGTAAGATCATGTGTGTAAGAAAAAACAAAATAAATGTACAAAAGTATGTTTGTCTAGAAGTATATGTTGGGTAAGTGGACTGAGAAGAAAAGGATATGATATTTCTATTCTAACCTGTCTTTTAGGTTGGATGGTAGTGGGCTAACGTTAAAAGAGCTGGCGTATTAGCATTAGTAGCCCTCAAACTGTAGGTATCAGATTGTCAGTGAGAACCATTCATGTGCAATGGATAACACAGGTTAGATTATGTCTTTATGCGTCCTTGCTTGTCTCTTAAAAAAACCCTCCCAAAATCCAAACCGTAAACCAAATAGTTGAAAGAGTTCTACACCTGTAGGCACAAATCACAGTTGGGTGTGTTACGCAGAATTTCAAGGATTAGGAGCTCATATGAAGTAGTTTGAATAGCTTAAAAATGTGGTTAATGCTGTGCTTTCATGTCACACATCAGGCTTTTATGGCAATCCTGGAGAGTTATGAATTTCATCATAAATTACTATGATTCATCATACTAATCATATTTAATCATAAATTACTGTGATTATTCATTATTTCAGCTGTAGTTTATATGTTTTCTGGACTTCACTGGAGATGCAATTACTTACAGAATGTCAGTTGTCACCCCTTATTGTATTAAAGATAAATTAAATTTTGGAGCCATTGCAGTGATTTGTTTGTACACTGGCTACTCTTTGCAGCGCTGAAATCAGGAGAAAACAAAGAACTTGAAAGTTCCCATAGTCTGAAGCAAAGCCAGATGTTTGCATCCTCTAGGACCTTATTTGAACAGATTAGACATAAGGCCAACATTTCTACGTTCTCAGAAGCCATATAAATATTTAAATACTATTAAAATAATTATTTCTTGCAGTGATGCTGTTTCTGGTAAAATTCAGAGCTTTTATTAATTCAAATGGTAAATAATTTAGATTGCTTGAAAATTAACATAGTAATTCATTTATTCCTATCTATAATACTATTAAATAAAAAACCCTTTTGATTGCTATGACAATATGTGTTATTTACATACCAAATGTGGTTTTCATTTAATGAATTTCTCAGCAAGGTGATACCTAACTAAAATTTCTTTCCATCTTCATTTTTTGTTATAGTAGCTCTGAATTAATAACAACATCAACACAAGTTTAGAGTGAGATTTTTAAAATTTTCTTATCCTAAAACTGAAATATAGTAATGATAATTTAATGTCAAGCTTAAGGGAGAAACTCTATTTCCCAAGTCATTTCCATGTAGGACTTTATGCTGACTGTGCATGAGGTACATTGAGCAATATTGAATTAAAAAAAGGAGAATACATCAGCTGAATGTTGTAGTTAGCTTTATGTTGTGTTTTAACAACATTCATAGCCATGTCAATGCAAGAACTCAAAATAAGCTACCATTCCCTAATAATGACTTTTCCCACCAGCTTCTGTGTAATAAACTTGTAGGTTTTGGTGATTTGTTTTTTTTTTTTAAAATAATCCTCATTGATCTTTTAAAGTAACAAAAAGAACAACATGACTGGATTGCAAAAAGCAAACACTTTGGAGTCTTTCCCTAATTATGGGCCAGATAATCCTTTTTGATTTTTGCCATGGAGAGGGTGATAGTAACAGCAAAACTATTAAATGGCTGGAAATCTGTTGGTACTCAGAGTTTGGCTTATCTGATGTTATCTTTTACTGCCTTCTGATCTTTTTCCCCCTTTTAATTTCTATGTGCTTGAAGAAAAATTGTGATTTGAGATAGGACTAGAGATGAAAAAGATGTGTTATGGATGAAAATGATGCTGTTGGCTCATGACATAAGAAAAATACAGGGATTCCAAATAATATTTTTCATAGTTTAATGTTCTAGCTGGCAAGTATCCTTGGAGGGACTAAAAAAATAAATGACCAGGTGCAAGTATGGTGAGATGGCAGCACAACTGAGCTGGAACAGAGGAATAATCAATCAGGTAGGGAGTAGCCATGCAGAACCCCTTTCTTCCAGAAAGTACTGAGAACTTCATAATTAAGATAGTCTGTGATTATTATCCCATGTTTCCCAGCTCCCCTGTCATGAAAACAAATATTGGTTTATGTCTGCTGCAATTCCAGAAAGAAGGCTTGGGTTAGGTCTGGGTATTTGCCTTCATCTAGCTTTTTGTAGAAAATCAAATTCCTGTCTTACTGTAATTGTCAGAAAAAACCTTAGACAATAGTGTGCAGTACCCATGCAGGAGAGTGACTCACTTGTCTGTCATAGTAAACTGGAGTCATAACCTGGGCTTTATTACAGGTTTCTGTATTTGGCCAGGTATTGGGTTTATTTGCACTAAATACATGCTTAGTTACACTGGCGAACACCTTGTTTTCTCTGTAAAAGAAAATGGGCTTAATTATTTTCCTCACACCACATTTATTCCTGTATACCCAGTGACTCTGATGAAATTTTTCCCACTTTATTTTGATAGAGAGAGATAAAAATCAAGGCATGGGTAAGTATAGAAAGTGCATGTGTCTGTATACATTTTGAAAGAAAAAATGTAGGGATTTATATAGCACACTGAAAAGGAGTTCTCCCTCAGTTTATTCTTAATTGAATAAACATCCTATTTATAACTTAGGTTAATTAATTCAACTAAGGAGTCACTAACATGTCAATGGTGTATCCCCAAAGCCTTTTTTGTTATTTTTTTTAATGCCTTTGGCCATGAAGTGGAAAGTAACAATGGGCTTATAAGTCTATCATGTATAATCAGCACTTCGTGAATGTAGTAGTAATAGTGATAATTTTTTGCCATTTAACATAAAAATATATCCCGTGATATTTATCAGTATTGAAAAAAAGTCTCACAAGAGTGTCATTATTAAAAAACAAGTTTCAAGAGACTCTCACAAACTCTGTAGTCAGATTTTTAGTCTCATGAATTAGTGATAAAAACACAGGCACTGGCTTCCTAGTGCATTTCATATTTAGAAACTAAATTTATTATTCTCCCAGATTTTTAACACGCTAATCACGAAATTCCGGGAAAGCCCTGGAGGAAGAAACGTTATTTCACACCTATTACCTCCTGCCTTGACAATGAGAAGTGACGGCATCTCTTTAACTGTAACGTGTTCCTCTGGTTGCTGATGGCTTGTCCGTATGCTGTGCATGACCCGTGCCCTGGATGCTCTCCTTTGTGTCCCTGCTGAAGCCCAGGCAGCAGCAGATACAGAAACAGTCACTGTATGCAGTACACTTTACTGGCATTTTTCCACTGGACAATTTTGTGCATTGTTCATCACAGATTTATATGTCATGTGTGCTCAGATCACTATGTATTTAGTACATGGCAGTAGAGCATTGCAAGTTAAAGATGGCCTGGAATTCTTTCACAAAATGGAATTTCATGGGAAAATACCAGAAATGAAAAACATAAACTCTTTGTGGAAATACCAGTGTTGTGAAAAGGTTGACCAGAGATCGAGGTCCGTACTTGTTTCATTAAAGCTTAAATCTTGCATCAGGTTAGACATGAAACTATAGCATTCAAAATCCACTGTGCAGTATTGCAGGTGGTGTGTAAGACGTATTGCCTTTAAGGGAGGATGCTGTTGACACAATACCTAACCATGCTATGTGGTTTCCATTTGGACTGGTGGGAGTTAAAACAAGGAGAAGGGCAGGTCACAGGGAGAAGGATGAGAAAACTAATGTCTTCTCTCTGAGCAGCTTCAGACAGGAGCAGAGAGAGATGCTTTAAATTTAGAGATACTGTAAATTACTAATCTGTAATACTGTTTACTAATTTGTTGTTCCAGTACTGTTTTAGGGTTTGTAAACTGGAGTTCAGAATACAATCCAGCCTATTAGCCACATGGACTTTTAAAGCAAATCTTGATACATCCTGACAGTTTTGTTTTATTTAAAAATAAAAAAGGAGGGGAAGTGGGAAGTAAGAGAATTAGTTTGTTCTTGAATACATGTGTGCACATTCCTATGTCCAAACAGTTGCAGAAGATACTGGCATTAGCTAAATGGCCTGAATGCCAGAATGATACTAAGTACTAAATTTCTGAAGAATTATGAATTTCAGAAGTAAAATTAGTTGTGTGTATATGAAACGGGTTTAATTTGGGAGTAGCTATAGTCCTGGCTTCCATTTAATTTGGTGTTCAAGACCTGAAGCACAAAGCATGCAACCTGCTCTGCATAGGGAGGCTGCTGTGTCTTTGAAGAGCCTCTTTGATGCCCGTGGAACAGGTTACACTTGAAGTCAAAAAAATCTTTGAAATGCTAGGATTATCATAACTGTTCCCATTCAGAAGATCTAGAAATGGAAGCTAACATTTAAGAATCACTTCTTTAGGGCACATTAGCATGTTTTGTGAAGGTGTTGTGCAGTCTCAGGATGATTTGCAGTCTGAGAAGAACTGTTAGTATCTGTGGTTATCACAAGGAAAAATGTTGTCTGCTTGCCTGCTATGGTAGTTAGTCTTCAGGTAGTCCAAAAGGTTTTCTTTTTTGTGGGTCAAACCCTATGGCCAACTGCTAAGGCATTTAAACCCATTGAAGTTGTCTTTCTCAAAGGCTGAACTCCAGATCCAGGATCTGAAATAGCTTGCTGTGAGTAACCATCTAGAATAATATGTGTCAGGTTGTTGTTGGTGGTGTGGGGTTTTTTTTAATTTTCTGTGAATTCTTACCAGTTGATAAAGTCTCTCTTCTTCTTGGATTGTAGCAGGGCAGTAGCCCATATCAGAGTGCATTGGCATGCAGGAGAAGGGACATGGTAAACGGGCTTTTAGCTCTTAATTCTAACAGGTGTTGTATTTTCCCTGTATCCTCCTTAGCAAAAAAAAAAAAAAAAAAAAAATTACTTGCTACTACTGCCATGGAGCAATACTGAAGTTCAGTCATGTCAGTTTAACCTAAAATATTCAGACTTTTCCCAGGAGAAAATGAGGATACACATAAGAGGTGTTCTCACTGGTGCCCTGTGATCTCCTTTCCTTGTGGTTAATGAGATCTTTTGGTCTTGCTTTGCCCCAAGAAACGGCCTGCTCTGATTCTCTGCTATAGTCTGTCATTGAAAAGATGAGCATTTGATACTTTTACTTCTATATTACATTCATCTGAAACCTAGACCTGCATGGTAACAGTGACGGGTAGGGAAAAAACAAAACAAAGCAAAAAGCAAGCTAGCAGAAAACATCCAGGCATTTGCCAATTCTGTTTAGAGAGGAAAATTCACTGTTAAATCTCATTAAAATCTATAAGTTTCATTATATATAGCCTGCATAGCGTAGCAAAAATGCTTAATATATTGCTAGAAGAGGAATGTAGGGAGTGTCAGTCACCTCCTTTCACCACGATAGGAGCAAGAAAAATTGGAGATAGAGTCATAGAATAGTTTGGGTTGGAAGGGACCTTTAAAGGTCCTTTCCTTTAAAGATATAGATAGAGGTGGGATCCAACTCCTCATAACTACCTCTTCCCTTTTGGCCTATTGATGATCTCTGTTTGCATCTCTAGCCATGGAGAGCAGAAGAGCCAAGCCTTCTCCTTCTACAAGAGGGTCTCTGTTTCATGAAGTAGTTCTTGTTGTTCAGATGCTGATAGCAGAGGAAAGGGGATTTTTGGTGTCTGCAGAATCTGCATCACTTATCATAAACTGGGTCCACCATATAGCGCCAGGCAGAATCCCACAACAGCCTCTACTGCTTAATTCTTGATCCTTTCCTTGGCACAGCTTTAAGGTATATCAGCTCTCTGACAATGCTTGGTACAGTCTGGAGGATAGTGTGATTTAAAGGCTTGGTAGTAGAGAGATTGGATGAATCATCTATGGGGAAAGAGATTTATGGGCTTCATAATGCTTTTGTGTTTGTTTTGGGGTTTTTGGGGGGGGGGGGTTGTGTTGTTTGTTTTTGTTTTTTTTTTTTTAAGATGGCCATAGGCAAAGATGTGTTTGTTGGTTCTACACACCATTTTTAATAATCCGTGTTTTGTTCTGTTTAGTCAAATTTGCATTGCAGTAAGAGCAGGGTTTCTTACAAAAGCTAATCAATAAGCTTTGGACCTGATCTATTAGAAAATATCTGATTTCTTTAGGACTAGGTATCTGATGGATTTATGAGGAAGTAGATGATTATGGAGGTAGTGATAATTTTCCTGTTAAAAATAGAAGCAGTAGAGTACCCTGGGAAATAAAAGTTCATGCAACTTATATTTCATGCTACTGAATAGATAAGCATTTTCAGCAAATGCTTATACCTACAATTTTCAACCAGTGATTTTGAAGATAAACACAGAGGTCTCTAGCACTCATAAATACTGTGCTTTCCATGTTTTTACTTTCTTTTAACTACTTTGTGATCATGGTTTTTGCTCTTAATTTACATGCTAATATGTTTTGTCTAAGAAGACCTGTTGTCTTCATTGCACTTCTGACAATGAAACCTACCAAATTTACTTCATGCTTACTTTTATTTATTTATAGCATGTTTCAAGAAAATAAAAGACTGTAGTAGAGTGCAATAGTGTCTGGCTTTGATCTATAATTATTCAGGATACTTTCTATTGTGATGCCTTGTAGATTGCTTGCAATAGTTAAGCTTTTCAGACAATGTTGTTAGGCTTGCTTGGCAGCTGCTGCAAAGAAAATACTTATACTGCATTGTCTTCCTTTCAGTCATCTACCAGGGTAGGTGTATAAAGAAGAATCAGGTTGCAAGATGATGAAATTGTTGTTTGAAGTGACTTGTGTTGAACTGTATGCAATATCCTGATACTTTGAATGCAGCTTTCATAATCTGGATCACTTTATTTCTGAATAACATAGCAGGAGTCTTCAGAAAATACTTTTGTCCAGGGTAATAAATGTCTGACCTCTTTCAGGCTTTTTTGTATAACATAAATGCAAATAGGGGATAAATAGTTTTTTATTGATTTCTCTGAATTGTCTTAAATCCATCTTCCATGTCTGATTTAAGCAAGACTAGCAAGAGCCATTTGCAGCAATTTCTGGCTTAGTAACCCAGCAATCAGCAATGCTACTGAGGCAAAACTGATATGCCACTAGAACACACTAAAGGGTTTGAAAGTTTCTAGACACTTCTTAAAATAATAGCTCTAAACTACTTAGCAAGAAAATTGTAGCAGATAAGTAACGAGTGGAAAATCGTGGAAGGCTGTATACAAATTGAAAAGCAAACACTACCAACTGAATGAAGTTCAAATAAAAATAAATTGGGCTAAAAAGGAAGAACTAATCATAAAGTTATGAGAAATAGAAAATGTGGTTTAAACATTGCTGGATTAAAAAATAAATGAGACAGGAAATTGGAGGAAAGGATAGAAGAAATACTGTGAGGAAATAAAAACCTAAGAAATTGTCTTAAAAATTGTTTTGGTGATACAATATAATTAAGCAACAGAGAAAACGATTCAAATACTGCTTCTATTGACAATATTGAACAGGAATAACGCCATCAAATTAATGGAGTTACTTTGGACTTGCACAAGAGTGATGCAAGTAGCATTTGGATTTAAACTGATTCTGCTGATCTCATTAGAAGTCGTTGTATAACAGCTCCTGATGTAGAGATCTTGAGCACCAGCAGTCTGATCCAGCTTTTTGGAATAGTTTTGCTTTTAACTTCCCTGGGAGATTTATTAGGCCTTAAACCTGCAGGAGCACCAAGTGTTATGCAAATAATGCTTTTATCATTCAGATGTTCAGCACTGCTGTGTGTTATATACTCCTTCTCTTTCCTCGTAATGAGGCAGTATAATCAGGGGGAGCACTGCCTGTGTCCTGGCTACGGGGCTTGTGTGAAACAGCAGCTCTGCCTTCAGCTCTGATGGGGAGAAAACCTAATTTAGAGCGGCGATAATGTCCTAGCCCCATAGTGGCAACTCACTGCAGGTGTAACAGCCTCGTGGTAGGCAGTGGTCTGGGGCAGCTTAGTAAAAAGAAAATATTTTCAGAAAGTTAATTTGAGGTCAAGATCAAAACAAAGAAACGGCAGCAGTTAACCTGTTGCAATTCTGGTCTGTGGCATCGGCCCCCGCATGCGCAGGGCTAGTGACAATAATTTGAGTTTGGGGAGGGGAGGGATCAATAGCTGTTAAAAAAGAAATATCTAAGACTCTTCTCGGAGAAAAAAAGGAATTAGAGTTCCGGTGGCAAATAGAAAACTACAACATGCACAAAGTAACGGGTGATTCCTTTA
This sequence comes from Haliaeetus leucocephalus, assembly GCF_000737465.1. NCBI lineage: Eukaryota > Metazoa > Chordata > Aves > Accipitriformes > Accipitridae > Haliaeetus > Haliaeetus leucocephalus. Next base: position 4,994,781 of record NW_010973034.1, read on the forward strand.
ATGAGGCCCACAAGCAGAGGGAAAAAGAAATGAATTCCCTAATGAGCCTCCAGGTTGTTGTTAATAGCTTCATTTGAGAAGAAATACGTTGAATTTCAGACTCTACTGTTATATTCTATTTATCGGTCTTTTTTATTGTAGTCCCTTTGTTTCTCAAGATCAGGCAGTAGCAATCTGTGTATCCAAAATAACTCTTTTATATTTCCTGTCGGTGAATAATGAGGCTTCTTTAATCACCTATTTGTGCTATAACTACTGTGTTCTTTGTTGTTGGCATAAATTACTGGATACCAACAGCAAACAATAAACAGTAACATTTGTAAGTTAGGGTATGGGATTGGAGTCAGGAAATGGTCTGCATTTTGTGTTTGGGGAAATAGAGAAAGAAAACTGAATGAAGTTAACTCTATGAACACATTTGAAAATAAGTTCAGGTACAGGGCAGAAAGGACATAAAGAAGTGATTGGTGGTGATCTTGGCCTGCTGTGTGGTTCTTGCCAGTCACTGTGGATCAGCAAAATAAGCTGCATTCAGTGCCCCAGAGTTTTACACTTTTATACAAAAATGCACTCAGTCCCCCAAAGTGTACACTTTTACACTTAAAGCTTTATAATTTTATGTGCTTTATCTGCTTATTTTCTGTAGGTGTCCTGGCAGAAGAATTTAAGGTGAATCGGAAGAGAGTGGTTTTGGTACCTTCTATATAATAGAGATGGCATGTGAGAAAGAGCAGCTGTTCTCATTAGCAGGCAAGCTTTACTTCTCAGGAGTATTCCACAAGACATTTTTCTGTCAGCAACTATTGATTTGTTGAAACTGGAAGGCTTCGCAGATATGTAGTACTTCAATTTTGATTAAGAAGTATTTTATTATCAGTATCAGAAACTCAAATGTGTCATGACAAAGTGTACTGAATTTTCATTTAAAATCATCTTTAATTTTCAGATTAATCTTTTTTTTTTAGCAACAAATTCAGTAAGGTCACCATCTGAATACCCAACTGCAATAATTACCATAAATAATTACTGAGAATTGAATAAACTCAAATACAGTTGTGAATTGTATATTTCAAAATGTTAAACCCCCTGAAGCTCTTTCAAATAATGCTATTTCTGTATTTTGCAGGTTATCAGAGGTGATAAAAAAATCTAGAAATACGATCTGTACCCTTAGAATTTAAACTAGATCTTTCAAACTGAATTATTCTTTTTTCTTAATATATCCTGCACCACCAGCAAGTTTGCTGATGACACCAAGCTGTGTGGTGCAGTCGATATGCTGGAGGGAAGGGATGCCATCCAGAGGGACCTTGAGAGGCTTGAGAGGTGGGCCTGTGTAAATCTCATGAAGTTCAATAAGGCCAAGTGCAAGGTCCTGCACCTGGGTTGGGGCAACCCCTGGTATCAATACAGGCTGGAGGATGAATGGATTGAGAGCAGCCCTGAGGAGAAGGACTTGGGAGTCTTGGTTGACGAGAAGCTCAACATGACCCAGCAATGTGCGCTTGCAGCCCAGAAAGCCAACTGTATCCTGGGCTGCATCGCAAGAAGCGTGGCCAGCAGGTTGAGGGAGGTGATTCTACCCCACTCTGGTGAGACCCCACCTGCAGTACTGCATCCAGCTCTGGGGCCCCCAGCATAAGAAGGACATGGGCCTGTTGGAGCAGGTCCAGAGGAGGGCCATAACGATGATCAGGGGGCTGGAGCACCTCTCCTATGAAGACAGGCTGAGAGGGTTGGGGTGGTTCAGCCTGGAGAAGACGAGAAGAGAAGAGAGAAGAGAAGAGAAGAGAAGAGAGAAGAGAAGAGAAGAGAAGAGAAGAGAAGAGAAGAGAAGAGAAGAGAAGAGAAGAGAAGAGAAGAGAAGAGAAGAGAAGGCAAGGCTCTGGGGACACCTTACGGCAGCCTTCTAGTACCTAAAGGGGGCCTACAAGAAAGCCAGAGAGGGACTTTTTGCAAGGACATGTAGGGATATGACAAGGGGTAATGGCTTTGAACTGAAAGAGGGGAGATTTAGATTAGATGTAAGAAAGAAGTTCTTCCTTGTGAAGGGGGTGAGGCACTGGCACAGGTTGCCCAGAGACGTTGTGGATGCCCCATCCCTGGCAGTGTTCAAGGCCAGGCTGGACTGGGCTTTGAGCAACTTGGTCTAGTGGAAGGTGTCCCTGCCCATGGCAGGGGGGTTGGATCTAGATGATTGTTAAGGACCCTTCCAACCCAAACCATTCTATGATTCAGGTACACATATTCTTACTGGACTTGACAGTTATCTTTCCATTTTCTACTTTCACTTCATCAGTGAAGCAAGATGGTTTAAAAAAAAAAAACGAACTTATTGTGAAGTATCACTTTTAAATAAACATTCCGACTTTTCATCCACACTTTACATCTCAGTTTTACCTTTCCATTTCTCTTTTTATGCTCCACAGCTTTTGAGGTTAGCAATTTGGAAGTTCCAGAGTGTGTGTCTATGTGTATACACACACACACATATATATATTTAGCTCCATACTTAGATACTTACATATACTTTATATATCTAGGGAAATTAAAGTGGTTTGCTCTCCCTTTGTTTGCCCTATATTGGATATATTCAGACACCGGTTGCTAGGCAATTATTAATCTCAGCACTGGTGAATTTATCTTTTCCCATCCTAAGTAAATCCAAATTTGAAAGCTGAGCAATTAAAAAGTCATCATTAAAAGTTTTTAAAACTCTAATTACATTTCATGATATCCTCCTATGTTCACCAAAATGAAATACCTTAAAACAATAGGAATTCTAAACATATTCTCATTACACTTTGAAAAGTATTCATCGATCTCTAGTTAGTTATTTCTATTTTTGGATATCCACTCTTAAATACCTTATTTAGTCCCATTTTTTACAAGAGGTGTCAACACTATTGAAGAAATGGGCAGCATTTCATATCCTGACTTAGGTATCCAAAAAATGGAACAGGCAAGATTTATAATTCACTTTTCAAAATTTTGACAAATCATGTAAGTACCAAGTGCATCCTATAAAAACCCTTAAATATATGTCCACATATCTACAAAAATATATATATTCATAAAAAAATACACACACATTCACCTGCATCAACAGTTTCAGAATGTGTACTGAAAATGAAGGACTATTTTCTGCTTTCAAGCAACATTCCAAACTGCAAACCATATTTGAAAATACTCCATGTCAAGCAGTCTGCATTGGCTATGTCTAAATTAGAAAATAGCCTGGCACAATGTGAGCAGGTCAATATTTCAAAGCATGTAGTGCTCAGGCTTCTGTATCTACATTATATCAAGTCTGTGGATTTTGTTCAGATTTAATCACTTCCCACCATGTGATTTGAAGGTGCCTAAATGACCAGTCGTTGGTTCAGACCCTTAAGTAACCATTAGGGTCTCCGCCTGAGTACAGTTTCTCGTGCGACGTCCTCGGGAATGAATCCAGCTCACACCCATCAAAACCCCTCTGCAGGCAGAAGCAAAGTGAGTGTAGGACGTGGAGGTAATCAAGGGATTCACTTCCAGAGCCCACCGGCACGCTAGATGACCATTTTAACAGACGTGCTAGCACTGAACACTCTTTCCTCCATGAACTTTTTCTACAATGAACTCTTCTCTTCTGTTATACCAAACCCTGCAGCTAAAGAGAATAAAGCAAAATATTCTCTAAGTTTCTGTTGTTATAATTAGCTGATCTTACTGCATTTATTTCATGCATTTTTTGGCCACACAGATATTTAAATCTATCACCATGAAAGTTCTGTCACCATCAAAAAAGACATGTCACCTAAGGAGATAGAACGGTATTGCTGGTTTTCATCATTTTCTTTCTGACTTTACAGGAAGGTGATGTTACTGATCACACTCAGAATACTAATTAGGTAATGAAGATATGTGTCCCTCCTGTGAAAAATATGAAATAATAAGGGCTTTACAGCTGTCAGCTACAATAAAGAAGTGATGCTTTTTATTTTGGATCATGCAGCTGGCAGTAACATGTAAGCTCTGTGGATGAATGATGCAAAACCTTTCGGTAATTTTTGCTGAGAGTCTCTGAAAAGGTGAACAGATACAATTTTTACCTTATTTACTTAAACTTGTTCAGAAATAGAATAAAATCTTAAACTTTTGCACATACAGACTCGTGTATAGATTGTATAGCATACTGTTACTTATAGAAGAGGTTTCTTCTAGCCCTAGATCTTCCCCAATACAATATAAAATTAGATGAAACAACATGTCTACCAGGCACATTTTAACTAAAGGCCTCAGGCAAGAACTGAGTGTGAACCTCTGAGAGCACTTACTCCATGCACCAGCATGTGACACAAAGACCTAAAACAAGGATTTGGCCAAAGTGGTAAATTGGATTACATAAAATCGTTTGATGGTCACAGTTGCTTCACGCACATCCACATTGTACTCAGTTGTGCAGCATAGCCCTGACCTTAAGCAACCACTTAGCCTCACTGCTCTGCAGCTTTCCCCAGTTTTTCTTTCATAGTGGCCTTCCAAGCACTCAAAGCTGTGCTGCAAGGACTGTCTAAGACTTTAAAAGCCACTTGGCTATATGATGGCTTACAGGAATGTTAAGTAAGAAAACAGTTTGTGTATCAGTATGGCCACACTGCACTAACAAACTGTGTTCTTGGTAGTGTTTTTTTAATTTATTTTTATTTTCTAGTGTAATCTGTAAACCAAACCTAAACAAAGATGGGTAGCAGCTTGAATGTGCTTGCTGCTTGTTGCTTGGTATGGAGTAAGATTTGAAAACAAAGAACTGGGAATAGTAACTGAAAAAGGATGAGAAAGAAAAAAGTCTGGCAAAAAAACCAGTATAAATGAAAGATATTCACAAATGGAGTGGCTGAGAATGTGATGCTTTTTGTACACCACATTGTAAGACGGACCTTAACTGTTATTTTAATAATGGTATATAAAGATCCTTGACTATTAAGCTAAATAACTATTCTGTTTCAGCTTCTGAACATAGACAAATGTTCCTATAACAACTGGTTTCTTGTCTGGCATTGCAAGACAAATAAAATATCTGATCTGGAGAACTGAAGTGCACTATAATTGCTTCTAGTCTCAAGGCCAAGTCATTGACCTGCCCTTCAACATCCCAGCTACATCCCAGATTCAACAGCATGTCTTAAGTGGACCTGAAAATAAAGCTGGCTCCCACTCTGGCTTAATTAGTAGGAAAAAGAAAAAGAAGGGTTTGCCTAACTGGCCTGCTATTTTTTTCTTTGTTTATCTGCAGCTTTGCTTTATTAACTGCATCCAGGTAATGTTAACGTGGTTAATTATGTATAGGGTGTCCACGACGTACTGTTTAAAATCAACTGCTGTTCTTTCACGCTTAACAGAGTCCTGAGCCTGCATGTATAGCATATAATTTTAAAAACACAGGACTAGTCAGAAAGTAAATAACAAAGGAAGGGAAAAATACTAAAAAGGAGGTGAAGATACTGAATATTATGAATATATATTTAGGGAATAAATATAATCTATGAAAAACAAATTAATGCCTTTTTTCATCAAGCATAGAGAACAAAGGGAGGAACGTGATTGCAGTTTAATAGGTGCAATTACATTCATAAGCCTTTGTCACTGCACATCAGTGCCTTCTGATCTTTTGCCACATTCCACACTCCTACAATTTGTAAACATGGGATGTCACAACAGAAGACTGTAGTTTTTTTGGAGTAAGAATGAGGCTTTTCATGCTATGTGCTAGCACTACACCAATGTAATGTGTATTATATATACATATGCATATAAAGCACATAAAAGTATATAGTATGTAAAGTATACAAAATAACATTCTAGATCACTATCATCTTCAGAAACAAAGAAAGGATCCAGAATAGAAAACACCCATGGACATGAACATCTTTTCTGTCAGAAGACTTCATCCAAGTACAGTTTCTCATGGAAAAAATTCATGGAAAATTCACTTTGCTCTGCAAAACCCAGACCCTTTCACGTTGAAAAGATGAAAGAATGATGAATTTACTTTTCAACAAAGTCTGAGATAAAAGTAGATTAAATTTATTGCATTTTAAAACAAAACATTAGGATACTACTGTGGAAGGCTGCTCAAAGCATTGGACTGTTGTAGCACAGGAAACAGAATCACAGAAGTGTTTGGGTTGGAAGGGACCTTAACAATCATCTAGATCCAACCCCCCTGCCATGGGCAGGGACACCTTCCACTAGACCAAGTTGCTCAAAGCCCAGTCCAGCCTGGCCTTGAACACTGCCAGGGATGGGGCATCCACAACGTCTCTGGGCAACCTGTGCCAGTGCCTCACCCCCTTCACAAGGAAGAACTTCTTTCTTACATCTAATCTAAATCTCCCCTCTTTCAGTTCAAAGCCATTACCCCTTGTCATATCCCTACATGTCCTTGCAAAAAGTCCCTCTCTGGCTTTCTTGTAGGCCCCCTTTAGGTACTAGAAGGCTGCCGTAAGGTGTCCCCAGAGCCTTGCCTTCTCTTCTCTTCTCTTCTCTTCTCTTCTCTTCTCTTCTCTTCTCTTCTCTTCTCGTCTCTTCTCTTCTCTTCTCTTCTCGTCTCTTCTCTTCTCTTCTCTTCTCGTCTTCTCCACGCTGAACCACCCCAACCCTCTCAGCCTGTCTTCATAGGAGAGGTGCTCCAGCCCCCTGATCATCGTTATGGCCCTCCTCTGGACCTGCTCCAACAGGCCCATGTCCTTCTTATGCTGGGGGCCCCAGAGCTGGATGCAGTACTGCAGGTGGGGTCTCACCAGAGTGGGGTAGAATCACCTCCCTCAACCTGCTGGCCACGCTTCTTGCGATGCAGCCCAGGATACAGTTGGCTTTCTGGGCTGCAAGCGCACATTGCTGGGTCATGTTGAGCTTCTCGTCAACCAAGACTCCAAGTCCTTCTCCTCAGGGCTGCTCTCAATCCATTCTCTGTCCAGCCTGAATGCTCTTAGTCCATAAGGAAGAGACAGAAGAAAGATGTTACCTGTCTAGAGAAGGTCATAAATACTTAACAACTGTTCATTTTAAAGGGCACCCTTTGGTCTGTGCTGCTGATTTGACTGCGTGCATGCTTTTTTTCCTCCACGGAAACCAGGGTGTTGTGGTTTAACCCCAGCCAGCAACTAAGCACCACACAGCCACTCACTCACTTCTCCCCCACCCAGTGGGATGAGGGAGAGAATCAGGAAAAAGCAATATAACTCATGGCTTGAGATAAGAACGGTTTAATAGAACAGAAAAGAAGAAACTAATAATGATAATGATAACACTAATAAAATGACAATATTAATAATAAAAGGACTGGAATATACAAGTGATGCACAATGCAATTGCTCACCACCCGCCGACTGATGCCCAGTTAGTCCCTTAATGGCGATCCCCTGCCCCTCACTCCCCCCAGTTCCTATACTGGATGTGATGCCACGTGGTCTGGAATAACCCGTTGGTCAGTTGGGGTCAGCTGCCCTGGCTGTGTCCCCTCCCAACTCCTTGTGCCCCTCCGGCCTTCTCGCTGGCTGGGCATCAGAAGCTGAAAAATCCTTGACTTTAGACTAAACACTACTTAGCAACAGCTGAAAACATCAGTGTGTTATCAACATTCTTCTCATACTGAACTCAAAAACACAGCACTGTACCAGCTACTAGGAAGACAGTTAACTCTGTCTCATCTGAAACCAGGACACAGGGGATGGGCAAGAGAGAAGCTGCTGTGTGTCTTGAATTGTTTCCTCATCAAGGGGTCGAGGCATTTCCAGAGCCTTGGGAACCATGAATATTTTGAAGAAAGATTTAGGAAGAGCTAATGATCAAAAGCTCAATGTAGGTTAAGTCAAATAAATCTAGATCCCTATATTGACCATCTGATGGTCATGGATATAGAAGTGGAGCCTACTAGCAGTTGGTGTAGAAGCCTGCAGGAGCCCAGCTGATTTTTGACAGAAACCAGTGAAGCTGTATCAAGAGATCTGCAAAACATAGTAAATTCTAGCAGGAAATGTGAATATTTTATTAACTGAGAAATTTCAAGTGAACATACTACTAAAAATCTCCTGATCAGCTTTAAAAACAAAGGACAAGTGACTGGAAATGATAGTGTATTCCCATCATGACTTGATACCTCTCTGAAAAGTTTTAATTGGACAAAACAACTTAATGGAGGGACAGTTCAGCCTAAGTGCCTTGTACAGAAAGTCTCAAACTCTTATTCTTTGCCTTTTCATAAACCTCTCTCATCCTGTAGATCTGAACAGGTGCAGAAATGCAGGCTGATTCACGTGAGTGTTAGTGAGTGGCAAATAATTGTATAAACACGGCTGGTGTGAATGACAGCTGAAATCAAATGAGTATGTGCAAGGAGTGCCTAGCTAACTTTTGCTAGCTTTGTTGAGCACAAAGAGAGAAAAGATGTTGTAGAAGGTCATGTTGATAGTGATTAGGGCACCTTCGTTAAAGGCATTTATCAGCTATCTCCCTGCTTGTGTAGGAAGAATCACTGCTGTTCGCTGAGGTTGGGTGCTAGGGATGGTGTGCCACTGGTACCATCAGCTGATCAGTTTGGGGAAATGTATCTTTTTTGCTTTGATGACACAATGTCTCAACTGATGATAGCTTCCCCCAAATCCTTGTGACAGTGTGTGCATGAAAAATTTTCCACAAGTTGTAAAATTATTCAGAAGTGTATTATATAACCATATTTCTCCTTTAATCCATTTTTTACCAATAAGGATTTGAAATGACAGGAATAGTTAATCTTTTTCCCTGCAGAGCCAGTTGGCATAGAAGTGAACTCTCTGCAACCTATGAAAGAAAGAGGAGTTTACTTTTTAAGCTGTTTTCTGTTTCTACTTGTATTTCATCTTGTCAAACATCAGATGCTTAAAAAGATGGTAACACAGCAGGCTGAAGTACAGTGACCTACTGCTCTTTCACATTCAAATGAATAAAGTAGCTCATACTGTAGACCTTTAGAAAGGGAAGAGATTATACTTTTTTAAGGCAGGAGGGGATTTATTATGGTAGAAATTAATCTCTGCAGACATTACTTTAGGGCTCTCTTCTAACCCTGAAAGTAGGGACACACTTTTACAGTATTGTACTATTAGACTAAATCCAAAGCTTAAGTCAGCACTTCATCTTCACCCAGGATTAATGTTTCAGTCCAGTCCCAGGGTGGTATTTGAATGAGAATCCTCTGCTTAGAATAATCTGATTTTCTTTTCGTAATACCATCTCAGGTTTTCAAAAATCAGCTGGTGCACCCCCTCAGATTACAAGACCAGAAAAAGTTAAATTTGAAGAAATGTTTACACCTAGTTTACACGAGTATGCTGCAGTTCTCCACAACTACAAGCTACCTCTTGTTTAAGTGCATACAGTCTCTTGATCCTAGAGGCTTTCAGAAGAAGAAGCAACTACCTCAATTTTCATGAGATCTGTGATAAAATCATGACTTTATTATTCTGAGATTTACATTCCCTTGTAAGTTTTCCCATCCAATTTGTATACAGACGTTCAGAGTTGATGATATCAGTTTATTCATTTTCTAAAACCATTTAAACAGTCTGCCATGAATATTGTAGTTAGAAAGTTAGCTGAGCCTTCTACCTGCATAGTAAGCAAATCGGCCCAGAAAACAAGCAGAAGGAGGTAGATGAACTATTGACATCTAGGAACTTTAACTTTCCTTTCAAATAATAAAGGATACTAATTAATTATTCAACTGTCTTTTTACCTTGGGAAATAGCTGCCTCACCATTAAATCTGAAAAAACAGCTTACAAATTTCTTAAAAGAACTGCAGACCTCATCTGTTTTCATGTTCACGTTTTGCATCTCTGCACAGGTGTGTCTTCAATATGATTTATAGTTCTGCTTTTCAGTAGTGGTTCAGCTGTGGAGAAATAGATTTGAACTTGGACACTGTACACACGATTCTGTAAATCAGAAAACTATTAAAGCTCTTTTCTGAAAATTTATTTTAACATTAAACTGCTACTGGTAGCAAGTACTTTCTCAGTCTTATTCTGAAGCTTAGTTACTCTTCTGGGCTTCAGAACTGAGGCTCATTTTTACTATCGCTAGACCAAATTTCTATTGACTGTGTGTTTTCTGGACTGTTTATTCTTTGGTGCCAGCTGGAGATTTCTTCTTTGTAACAAGTTTTATTGTCATGAAAGGGAATAGCTATTCATTCTATCTCTTTAGAAAGAACTTTTAAAGTAAGCCATATTTCATGTAGCAATATAGGAAATTGAATAAAAATAAAGCTGCTATTTTAGGTAGAAGCAATGGTCCACCTTTTCCCATCAATGGTGAAACCAAACACTTGAGCTACAAAGCACCCTTTGTATAGCATACCAGTGAAGAGTGTTGTACCTCCTAACAACTTGCATGTTAGCACCCTGAACTTGTATGTCATTACATTTGCAGCTGTTTACCTCTAGATTTCATCATGCCTTTTGTTTCAATGAGTGTCAGCATCTCCTTGGACTCCTGCAGTATCAGTATATTTACCTCAGTATCTGCTTCTGTAAATTTCACTGCATCAATATGTAATGCATACTAAACGTGTTCATATTTATATTCAATGAACATTATATAAAAGAATAAATAGGGTTGAATTTTTCCAGGCATACATTTTATTTCAGGGAATATGCTCTATTCTTAAATTATAGAAGAAAAAGTGGCCAAACACTGGAATCATCTTTCTTCTATCACTTCTTTCCTTCCAGTTTTGAAATCTTGTGAATCCGTGTGATTTTTTGAAATTATGTATCTTTCTTTGTCATTATTTCATTGTCTCAAGCAGATATTTCTTACAGTAACACTTCTGACAGAAATAGTAACAGTTGTCATTCTAGGTGTTATAAGATAGTTGAGGGAAATTGTATTAATTTGAGGATAATGATTTTGTGCATAGGGACTGGAATGCTTCTCCCATGCCTAATTCAGGATCCTGTACCTTAGGTTTTTTGCAGATATTGCTATCTCAGGAGCTATAATGTTCAAGAGTAAAGAGTTTTAAGTTGGAGTAAATAATTCTTTCTCTTTTTTTCATTGACAAACATTAGTGAACTGCAAATTGATTTGCATATAGTAATGGTAGCTGGCTGGTCTATGTGCTGTTACAACCAAGAGTGCTTTATGAAGTATTGTGTGCAGGTGGTTGTGGATGGTACTCTTCTGTTTGCACAGTGCATCTTCTTTAGCCTTCATATCACAAAAATTGTTTTCATAAACTCTGTGAATTTCTGTTCTTGACAAGGATTGATGGTCTAACTGCAACCATCATGGTGTGCTGCATTATTTATACACAGCAGTTGAGTTCCTTTTTTCAAGTTGTCCTTTGCTGTCAAGCAAAGTATTGCACTCTTCAGTCAAGAATCGTGTAACATTTTGTGGGGTTTTATAGGATCAAAAAGTATGCTACATAAAAGTGTAAAGTTCAACAAAGAGCGGATTTACAATTTTTACCCTCCTCCCCACCATTACCTGCTTGTGGAAAAAAAGCAATAGTTGTACATTCAGTATTTTGTGAAAAGGATATGGCTTAAGAGTGGTTATGTGAAGGTATGTCGTGGAATAACGTAACAGTTCCTCTCCAAGTGCTTTTAATAAGAGATCGAAGTTCACTAATGGAGTTACTCACTATGGACGAAAGCTGTCATAGTCGTTAAAAAAAGCCTAGAGAACAATTTTTTTTTTTAAGTGTGCTGTATTCATTTTATTGCTGTGTTGTGATACAATGACAATTAAAAATTTATACCCGTGACTGACAGTAGAATTTGGCCCAACGTGGTGGGTCAATAGAGCACTTACTGCAGTTATTTCCTGAATGTGGAAATAAATGACTGTTGTTAGAGGACAGCATCTGCTTTATTAGTCCTGAACTGTAGGTGGGTCACTTCAGACTGGAAAAAACAACATGAACTTTCAGACAGATGAAAACTACATAGTTAAGTATGCACACTTCAGTTATAGTAGGCGATGTCAGTTTCCGGAAATACAACGGAAAACTGGGGATGTGTTCTGCTTGTCAGTCAATATAAAACTTACAAATGGAAACAATATTTTGTATTTTTGCCTTTCTTTTTCTTTCTTGTATTGCATAATTGAAATCAGAAGAACACTGAATCAGGAAACACATAGTAAAAATGTCCCCTCTCATTTTAATCAGAATATCCATACAGATTTGCATAAGTTTTCCTGCTTCAGATGCTATTTATTAATTTAATTAAAGTTATGGGAATACAGTTGTTAAAGCATTCAGTTAATAGTAGTTGTTCTTTCACAAGCAAATGCCTAAGCCCTATGAAGTAAAAAAACAAGCATCCTTTGCTACCCCAATAATGCAGCAAGCACTGAAAATGAGGAGTCTTGACTTATTTAGATTCGGTTAGGAAGACAGATAATGTCTAGTCATTAGACAGGTAATGTCTTGTGTCTTTTGCCTTTTTTCAAATAGCTCTACTTCTCTGCCAGCGGGACAGTTTTCAAGAGAAAACTGTTAATACCAAGTATGTAGACACAAGACAATTCTCCGTGTCATGAAGGCAGCTTTAAGCTGACAGCGTAAAATTAAATAAAATTAAAAATAACCCAGCAAACTATCCCACAACTAGAGTTTTTTGCTGCTGATGCACGGAATTCATAAAGGCAGTTTTGTATATCAGTTAAATTTCTTAAGTGATTGCTAGATTAGAATTCTTACACCAGGCACTAATCTGAAGTCGATTTGCCAGAAAGGCGTTGAAAAGATTTTGAGTTCCCTTACTACCACTGTAGTCCAAAATGTATTATAATGTCAGTACTACTGACATAAGCAAGTGGATTTCTAGAACTCTTTACAATTACATGGCAAAAGACTGGCAATGTTTCAATTTTAAAAAGCATACAAAATAATGTACTTATTTTTTAATAATACATCTAAATATGTATTTAATTATCTGAGAAAAAAAAATGAAATTGAAGCTGACAAAGCCTAGGGCATTTTTTAGGATTGTGTCCAGTTATCCCATTGGGAACAGGATGCAGTGCTGTATTTCTGCATAATTGTAGAACTGTGATAGGGTGGGGTTCTTTAAGGGTGTTAAAACTGAGGAATTACAAGAATTGAACAGAGACTCTGTTCTCTTCTTTATATCTCTTCATGAAGGCCATTTTAAATAATATTAGATAGGAAATCACAGTAATGTGTTGTACACACCGGTAATACTGGAGACATATTCAACTTCGGAGCTTAAGCAGCAGCCCTGCGGTGCATCTTTCAGAGTTTATGTCTTTCCACTGTTGATCACCTCAATGCTAATTGACTGAATAGGGTGTCTTCACTGAAGAGCAATTGAAGGATAAGCAAAATCTGCTTGTTTAGCATTATTTAGGCAGGCTGAAGCTTGCCCTGTGTCCCAGGAAGTTTTGAAGCATAGTTGGTTCATAGCATAGCATAGTTTTGAAGCAAAGCATAGCTTTGTTTCTAACTGATTCGTTCTGATTCTGCAATCAAAATGAATTATGGGAGAACTTCACAAACTTCCCTGGAACATGGAGGGGACTGTTGAGGAGCACTGAGGGACTTTGGCTGCTCAAGTCCTTTAGCTTCCATCCCTCTATGGAGTTGGTGGGTCACAAGTCATAGTGGAAGCCTCTCTGGGGGCACAGTGTGAACATACAGCAGCTCCAGTCATAGGGCTCCACATCAAAAATCATTGGTTGGGTGTGAACTTACTGTTAGAATGAAATTGCTCAAAACACTTCAATGGCTTTAGTCTGCAGTGTTAAACTTTATCCTGGGATCACATATAATTGGTCTTCGTCTGACTGACATAAAGCCAACATAGAAGCACACATGGCCTGAATGCCATGCTCTGTGTTTAGCAGAAATACAGCTGCCTGCCAATGCCTGATCTGGATCAAATCTGTGCTATAGAGTGATTTAAGGGAGCATAAGTCTGGAGCACATGATGGTGTAGCTACAGCCACAGTTCATTGCTTATGAACTAGGTGATAAGCCAATAGCCTGAATTGAAACCACCATTCAGCTTTATGTTGAAGGAAACCTAGAGAGATAGAATCCTGGGTAAATTCCTTTCCAAGTATATGTCCTGAATGACTTCAAATGAGAGAAAGCAAAAATGTATTTTTTGTTAAATTTTGTCTTTTGCAAGTGAATAGCTGTCAGTGTATCTAAGAGAATCACATTTTACAGAGTAGAAGGCTAGGGGGAGATGATTACACAGAGGTGTGCTGTTAAATAAATAACAAATGGAATTAGCCAAAAGGTATTCAGAGGACACAGAGGTTGTTATTCCTTTCTGTTCTTGGTTATCAGCAATCTGTCATACTTAGAACTTGTGCATTAACTTTTGGAGAGTTTTATACAGGAATTCTTTTTTCCTTTAACCCACAGGGGATGTGTGTGACTCCAACCCATGCAGAAATGGTGGCATCTGTCTGTCAGGGCTGAATGATGACTTCTACTCATGCGAGTGTCCTGAAGGCTTCACAGACCCCAATTGCTCTAGTGTTGTGGAGGTTGGTAAGTGCAAACTTTAAATGCTGGAATAGTCGGTCAAGTATCCTATTAGTCTGTGGCTGGCCAACCAGTGATTTTGTCCATGGCATTTTGTATAGTGCTGTGGTCATTGCATTGTTCATTATTGGTTTCTTAACCTTATCTCTGGGTCATAGATACCTATATTGTAATTAACAGACAGTTAAAGCAGTATCTGACAAGTGTATCTGCAGAACATAATCAGTCAGAAAAGTTCAGTGCTCTACTTCACAAAGAGAAAGGATCGTAATTGTGACTTAAAGCGAGCAACATTTCTCAAAGATCAATGTAATTAGATATTTCTCTATATCCTTCTGCTGATCAATGACCATTTAAAGCTCAATTTCTTGTAGTTTTATGCCTAGGTCAGGAGTAAAGAGTAATTACTTAAACAAGTTAAATTACAGAAACAGTATAGGAGAAACCAGAATAACACATAGTAGTCACTAGTTTGAAGTTCAAAATGATTACCCAGCTGGAGGTTGTAATTGATCATGATATGAGTGCACAGAGTGCAAGTCAAATGAAATTTTGTGATGTGTGTTTGACTCAGAGTAAACGTAAATATGAGTGGTAGCTCCAAAACATCCGACAGGCCAGGCTCCTGTCTTAAGAAAACTTAAGGAGAAAATCAAACTGCAATGGAAAAGATGGTAGACCGCTCATTGTGTCACAGGCCATCCCATCATTTTCGATGAAGAGCTGCAAGTTGACCAAGCTTTTATATTACCCCGAAGAAGGTATAGAAGTACATATGGTAGAGCAAAACAACAAATAGACACTACTGTTTAAATGGGTACATTTTCTACCTATGTCTTCCATGGAGTTGTTGGAGTTAGAATAGGAAGGTAAAAGATACAGAAAAGCACTGACTTACAGAAGAGATGGCAGTGTCTCTTAGTTTGTTCTTATTAGGAAAATACACAAAAGTGGACTTTCTCTGGCAGTACCTCTTACCCGAAGGCTTTGCATGCCCTCCCTGCATTTCTTCTGCTGACAGCCAAAGTATTTGAAAGCAGTATGACCCTTCAGGTATTTCGTATCGTACATCCGTGTCTGTGATTCATCAGACTGGGTTACACTAACATGCTTCAGTCTGTGACAGCTCACATGTTCTGCTTCTGCCAGCTGTACTGTAGGACACCAACCTGGGGGCAAAAAGGCAATGCCAACAGCCTTGCTTCTACAGATGTCTCATTGAAACTGTCACAGCTAGCCTTAGCAACTCTCTAACACTGCAACCATCCCAAATCTGCGTGGCTTTCATTCTTTAATAAATAAATAAAGGCTACACAGGCACAACCTGAATACACTGTTCTGGGGATTAAGTATATTCCTCTCTACCATGAGATAAGGTGAGCAGAACTTAGTCCAGGAACCCAGGGTTGGTTTGGTTTTGGTTTTCTGTTTTCTGTTTTTCTTTTATGAAAATGATGCTACTGTTGTTCTGGGAGTGAATTCTAATTCTCCACAATGCAATTTTAAGGAATTTGATTTCCCTGAAGGTCAGTTTTCTGCACACAAATGAACTAGTTCCTGTGAGAGAATGACCAGCTTTGATCAGACACCAACCGCATTTTTTTCTGACCGTAAGACATCATAGTAGCTGGTTATTGTCTAACATTTGACTTACACAAGAAACTGTTCCCTCGGTGCAGCCACAAAAGAAGCTGTAAGACACTGCCTCAGAATCCTGTTTTCCATCCCTTTCCCTACCATTTTTATGCATGCTTGAAGGGTCTGAATTTATCCTACAGCTATATATCATGCTACCCTAAAATGGCCTTTACATGGGTTTACTGCAGGAAAGTTTTGGATTTATCATGTCCTTCATTGAGAGGAAATTGCATTGCGCATAACTGGGAGGATGCCGATCATGAGTGAATCTGAGATAAAAGCATATTGTGATAATTGCCACTGTAATTTACAGCTAATTACTAACAAGGCTTTAAAAAATACACATATACTTAACTAAATTTGTCAAACACGTCAACAAAATCTCAGTTTGGTAAACAAAATAAAGCATAAGCAAATAGAGAGCTTGAGAATATGTGCTAATCACAGTGCTTATGCAAGCAGAATATTACATTTTTAGTTTGCAGTCCAGGGAAAGTATCTACTGGACAATATTGGTTAAGTAAGGGACTTATTAATATTCCTATATTAGGTATAATCCAGAGTGTTAATTTAGTTTGTGTCTGTCCTGTGTGATTGTGCTACGTGTACAGATTCAGAGACTAGCCATTACTTTTTGAAAACTTTAAAAATAGTTTTTAAAATAATCTTACTTTTTAATAAAGGCTGCCTGAAGCATTCAGCATTATATTCCCCTACATAGAGGCATATAAAACACTGAAAAAGGTATTTCAAGATAATATTTTGATTTTTCCTATGAAAATGATGATAAATAGTGTAAGCTATTAGTCAGTTAGACTGTTAATTCAAACACTGGATTGTTTCAAGTAAAATAATCAGTTGAAAGGGGGGTCTGTGAGGAGCCCAGGAGTATAAGACCCTGTGTGATAGCTTTTACTAAGAGTGTTTGTTAGCGGATGTAAGATTGGAGAATGCTAACAAAGGTTACTTCTCTTTGGCTTTTTAATGAGTTATTGCCCCAAAGCCCTTTCTCTTAATCCTTAGTATCTCAAAAAGGTTTCTTGACAATTTCCTGTGTAGTTGAAAACACTAAGATGGTTGAAAATTAGGCATATAGGGTATCAGGAGGCACTGAGTAAGAGGAAAAGAGAAGGGGGGGGAACAACAACACAGAGGAGCCTATGTCAGTCTCTCTCCCCTCAAAAGGGCTGTACAGTAAATTTTAAAAGCAGTTGAGTGTTCTGTGCAACCCTTTCGTTAGATACTCCACTATTAGACTTTATTCAGTCCTGGTGACAGGGTACTGTTGATCTCTGGACACTAGCTGGAAAGTCACAAATTTTCAAGGAATGTACCTCAGACAGGAGGATTTCACAGTAAAAGGTAATGGGGATTTTACTTAATCACATGCTAAAGTGGGTAAATAAAAAACAATAGCATACAAATAGGAAGTTACAAATTCATGTACTGAAGTTGATCAACAAAGATTCAAGACAGTTTGGGAGCTGCATGAATAGTTCAAGGACTTAAGAATGTAACTCCTGTTATTATCCTAATAAAACTAAGATGTAAAATAAACCTACATGATCATAGCACCTTATGTCAGTGTAAGAAGATCCATTATTGCTGGTTTTTATCTAAATTTACCCATGGAAAATCCTGACTGCTCTGCCATACCTGTCCACTGGTCCTGTAACTTTGAGTGTATCTAAAGCAAAATTTTTGTAAAATGTTTGTAATAATAATTTATATATTTTAATTTACTAATCCTATTCTGATCCTACTCTCATGGTAATACTGCCTTATTTCCTGTGTTTCCTTATACTAAATACTAATACTATACATAGTCATGCTAAAAGAGTTGAGATTAGGCAATAGATCTCTAATATCACCCTGTTTGTGCAGCCAGGTCATTTCAATGCTCTGTGTATCCTGACAGATTCTAAATACCTGATAAACTGGCAGAGAATAATATAGAGGCAAGCAGGAAAAAGTACACTGTGATTCTTTTCAGTACAGCTCATCCTCCAGTGAGTTAGAAAAGGATTTATCTAAACTGATAAGAGTAAAAGGTAATTATATCAAGCTTCCCAAATAGCAGGATGTTTTCCAAAGATAATAAGGACACTATGGCCTGAGTTGTCTCTTTAGCAGACTCCTATCAATATCTTTGGAAACATGAATTTTAACCTAGATTGAAAAAGATTCACGTGTAATTAACATTGGTATTGAAATGCATTGCAGACAACAAGTTGACAGACTTTACATCATTTAAATAACTCACAAGTAATTCTCAGAAGCCAGGTAAATTACAGAAATGCCATAAACTACAACTGTTCCATACAATTAATAGAAGTCTTTAATACAAGTCTTTAAAAGTCTTTAATGATCTGTAATAGTTCAGGAAAACTATTAACATGTGTCCTAGTCAACATGCATAATTGATGAAAGAAAAGTGGCTTAGTCATGAGGGGAGCAATGACAGTGTGGCTATATACAATGACATAATACTGGGGAGATTTTTTGATGTAAAAATTATTCCTGTTTTGTTTTGTGTGTGCACAGGGGAAAACAGGGGAAATACATGACTGAAGAAAAAGTTAAAGAAAGAGCATCTAAATTTAGTATGCCATAAGGCTATCACAGTAT
Organism: Haliaeetus leucocephalus; assembly: GCF_000737465.1. Classification (NCBI taxonomy): domain Eukaryota; kingdom Metazoa; phylum Chordata; class Aves; order Accipitriformes; family Accipitridae; genus Haliaeetus; species Haliaeetus leucocephalus. The sequence goes on from NW_010973034.1 coordinate 5,013,600, forward strand.
GTACCATGAGTAACCATGTTGTTCATGTTTGAAAAATGAGCAACTTAAAACTATTCAGTTTTGATCTTCCAAATCTGAAATTCAGTAGCTGTCTGAGAGGATAAAGTGGTGAACATGTTTAGTTTATGTAAGTGGAAAAATAAATGATGTACAATGACAAGGAGGGTAGAGGAGCCATAAGCACATTAGAGAAGAGCTGGAAACACTCTCCAAAGCTGCATTCAAATAGGCTGTCAGTACGCTTTTGGAAAGTGACTTTACCTTTTGTGTCAGCTCTCAATACTCACTGAGAGGAACTCATTCTTGAAAAACATGGTAAAAGTGTCTATGTGCATTTTAGAAGGGTGGAAAGGCAAGTTAATGATCTTATAATACGGAAAACTTGGGCCTAATGCAGCATGGTGGCTGAGAGAAGGGAGGAAAGCTGAAAGGAAAAAAAAGAGATGGCCAGTTTTGCATTGCATCTTTATTCTGCCAAGTGATTATGAAGCGATTGTGGGCTTCCTTGTTGATCACATTGCAGTGCCTTCCATATCAGTTTAGTCTTTCCGGTATCCAAGGGAAACTATTTCTTTGACACCTACTGTCTCTGAGCCTGGGATGCAGGAATCAAAGGGGTTCTTACCTTTTCATGCTGTTAAATAAAAATTCAGTAGGGTGGATGTTGTGGTTTAACCCCAGACAGCAACTAAGCACCACTCAGCCACTTACTCACTTCCACCCCACCCAGTGGCATGGGGGAGAGAATCAGGAAAAAGTAAAACTTGTGGGTTGAGATAAACACAGTTTAATAAGACAGAAAGGAAGATAATAATGATAATAATGATAATAATGATAATGATGATGATGATGATAGTAATGATGATGATGAGGATGATGATGATGATGATAATATGTCAGTAATAATACCAAAAAAAGAATTGGAATATACAAACCAAGTGATACACAATTCAGTTGCTCACTACTCACCAACTGATACCCAGTTAGTTCCCGAGAAGCAATCTGCCCCCTCCCCCCCCCCAGTTTGTATACTGGACATGACGTCACACAGTATGGAATACCCCTTTAGCCAGTTGGGGTCGGCTGTCCTGGCTGTGTCCCCTCCCAACTTCTTGTGCCCCTCCAGCCTTCTTGCTGGCTGGGAATGAGAAGCTGAAAAAAATCCTTGACTTCAGACTAAACACTACTTAGCAACAACTGAAAACATCAGTGCATTATCAACATTCTTCTCATACTGAACCCAAAACCATAGCACTATACCAGCTACCAGGAAGAAAATTAACTCTATCCCAGCCAAAACTAGAACAATGGATTAGGTCCAGAGTACTATGATCTGTTGGCTTTGTGGCTTTCTTTGCACAACCTAAGTCTCTACCTTTGCTGTCCTGATTTCTGCACTGACAATACAAGAGCTTGTCAAAAAATTAGTAAGGATATATATCTGTCATTGTTTTCCAGTCAGTGTTACAGATGCTTTTTAGTGCTGTGAATGGAAATGACTGAATGACTTCAAAGATGTTTTTATCGTCCTACAATACTTGATTTTTTAAGGAGGATTGTTTGCACCACACATTGAACATATGTACTAATGGATTTTCTCTCTAAGGTAGAAATAATGAAATTAATGCATTACAAAAGAATTCCAATGGCTCAGTGTCATGTGTATCTAGTATGCAACTGATATGAATGTAGCTGCCTCAGCTCTAAATTAGGTAGCCTGAAATAATGCAAATTAAAGCACTGTTCATCACAAAATCAGAGTAGTTGAGGATGGGAGATACTTCTGGAGGTCTCTAGTCGTAACCCCACCTCTCGAGGCAGGATCAGGGACCCAGGTTTCTCAGGGCCATGTCCAGTTGGGTTTTGAATATTGCCAAAGATGGAGACTTCACAGCTTCTCATGGCAATCTGTGCCAGTGTTTGATCACCTGCACAGTGAAAAGACAAGCAAACAAACACCAAATATGTTTAAGTGGAATTCTGTGAATTTTAGTTTCTGCTCATTGTCTCTTGTCATGGCACTGTGTACCACTGAGACGACCCTGGTTCTGTCATCTTTATTTCTATGACACTTCTCTTTTCCAGGCTTAACAGTCCCAGCTCTCTTAGGTGCTCCTCATATGTCAGGTACTCCAATCCCTTAACAATTTTAGGGAAATAATCACATCCCTTAGCCTGCTGGCAGTGCTCTCCTTAGTACAATACAGTACTCAGTGCGGATTGCCCAGGATACTGGGAAACAGAGTGTGGACTCCAGAATTCAGCATCTGCTGTCACACAAATTGACTGTATTTATTGCTGTCATGACAAAATCTACCTAAGTAAGTGACTTATTCACTGTGTTTCTTATTGCCAACAGGGAGATTTTATGTGGCTGCGAGTTTTTCAGTAAAGTGTCATGGTTTGCTTTTGATACTGATTTATTATTTGGAAAAATTGCAAAGGAAAGGAGTATCTGTTTGTTTATATTTTTGTTCTTGAAAATCATTTCAGTGGTTCTGTTGGTATAAAAGTGAAACAGTGGAATGGTGAGTTGGGCCCGTGTTTATTTGAATGTAGGAAGAATAATCAGGTTTCATGGTCGAAGGTTAGTCTCTTCTGCGGAAAGAGTAAGATGGAGTGAGAGGGGGAGGTAAAAAACAAGTTCTTCCCTGCTGGGCTTTAACTCTGATACCTGTTTGGATTCTGTGCTGATTTCTTTCCATGTGGGCGAAGCAAGAAAGTGCTAGTTTTCTTGAGCAACAAACAGCTATTGCTGCAGAGTTCTTAATAATGTCTGGGTTTCCACTTCTGAGCAATGAAAGAAGTTGTTAAGTGGAGCCCTATCAGCATGGCACCTGATCAAAATGAAGCTGATTTTGTGTGAATATGATTTTTGGTTGGTTGGTTTTAGTGGGAAGTATCCCCAAGGTATTTGCTAAACTATTTGAAGTGCACTCTTGTATTACTTTCTTTATGATTAGAATTTGCAGTATAAGTATGGACAACTAAATTTACTCTTAGTAAGGCTGTAGCAGTTGTACGTTCAGTATGTTGAAGACATTTCTCAGTGTTCTGTTCTGAAGTCTATAGCCTATAGTTTCACATCTCTTTTATAGCAGTATTTCATGTGGACTTCACTATAAAACAGATTTTTAAACAAGAATTATCAGGGCACTTGGCTCATTAGGAGATGTTCCTAATGGAAGGTTGCAGAATTCTGTTGAAAGGCAATCAATAGATAATAATAAAAATAATGTGACAATTGTCTCAATTTTAGTTTTCTGGGTAGCCTGAAGAGTGCGTACTGCACAGAAACCTAAATTGAGTAGACTAAATGCATATAAGCAGAATGGCTTAATAAATGGCATTAAATGCACTGCAGAAAATGTAAGTGATAATTGTACAGTGTTTGTGCCAAACCAAATGCGTTTGGTGTTGATTCCTAGTAAATCTGTTGTGAAAGTGTGGGCTCAAATCAAAATTGTTGAGAATGCTAAAATAATGGATATTTGTAGAATCATAAAATACCAGGTTCAAAGGGACCTCAAGGATCATCTGGTCCAACCTTTCTTGGCAAAAACATGATCTAGTCAAGATGGGCCAGCACCCTGTACAGCTGAATCTTAAAAGTGTCCAACGTTGGGGAATCCACCACTTCCCTGCAAAGATTGTTCCAATGGCTGATTGTCTTCATTGTGAAAAATTTTCCTCTTCTGTCCAATCAGAATCTCCCCAGCAGTAACTTGTACCTATTACCCTTCAACTTTTCCATGTGTCACCTTGTAAAAAGGGAGTCTCCATCTTCTTTGTAGCCACCCTTTAAATATTGGAACGTGACAATAAGGTCTCCCCTTCTTTTCTCAAGGCTGAACAAACCCAGTTCTTTCAGCCTTCCCTCATACGGCAGGCTTCCTAGTCCTTGGCTCATCTTTGTGGCCCTTCTCTGGACCCTCTCCAGCCTGTCCCCATCCTTTTTGCATAGCAGGGACCAAAATGAACACAGTATTGCAGGTGTGGCCTGACAAGCGCTGAGTAGAGGGGGATAATGACTTCTTTCTCTCTGCTGGTGATGTCCTTGTCGATGCAACCCAGCATCCTGTTGGCTTGCTTTGCCGCAGCCGCACACTGTTCACTCATACCGGGCTTGTTGTCCACCAGGACCCCCAGGTCCCTTTCCACAGAGCTGCTCCCCAGCCGAGTAGATCCCAGCCTGTGCTGCACTCCTGCATTATGTTTTCCCAGGTGCAAGACCTAACGCTTGTCCTTCTTGAACTTCCTCAGGTTCTTGTTAGCCCGCTCTTCCAGCCTATCCAGCTCTTCCTGCAGGGTGGCTCTCCCTTCCCAAGCGTCCACTGCCCCACTCAGTTTGGTATCATCAGCAAACTTCATCAGGGTACACTTGACCCCATCATCCAGATCACTTATGAAGATATTACACAGCGTTGGGCCCAGGATCGATCCCTGGGGGACCCCACTTGTGACAGGTCACCAGTTTGAAAAGGAGCTACTTACCACCACCCTCTGGGGGTGGCCTCAGGGATTCCCCACCCACCGCACAGACCACTTGTCTAGACCGTAACACATCAGTTTCTCCAGGAGGAGGCTGTGGGAAGCCATTCCAAAAGCCTTGGAGAAATCCCGGTAGACACTGTCCACCGCTCGCCCCACATCAACCGAGCAGGTTACTTTGTCGTAGAAGGAGGCCAGGTTTGTCAAGCACAATTTGCCCTTGGTGAATCCGTGCTGGCTTTTCCCAATCAATTGTTTCTTTTGACTTGTGATAGCCCCCAGGAACATTAGTTCCATAACTTTCCCAGGGACTGAAGAGTGATGGGCCTATAATTTCCTGGATCCTCCTTTAAGCCCTTCTTGTAGATGGGGGTGATGTTAGCCTTCTTCCAGTCTTCTGGGATGTCTCCCGATCTCCACGACTTCTCAAAGATTAGGAAGAGTGGCCTCGCAACAATGTCAGCCAGCTCTCTCAACACCCTCGGGTGGGTCACGTCAGGGCCCATTGATTTGTAGGGCTCAAGCTCCTGTAAGTGTTCACATACCAAGTCTTCCTTCACTAACAGTGGGTCTGCGTTTGTATCAACCTGGATTTTTGCTCCCAAGGCCTCGGCCCAACAGTGCTGGTAAAGACAGAGGTAAAGAAAGTGCTGAGAACCTCTGCCTTTTCAGCATTGTTGGAGGCTAAATCACCTCTCCTGTTTAACAGCGGGCCAATATTTTCCTTCTGTTTCTGCTTATTGTTTACGTACCTGAAGAACCCTTTCTTGTAGTTTTTGACATCTCTGGCCAATTTCAATGCGAGTTGAGCTTTTGATTTTCTAACTATCTCTGCACACGCTGGCAATGCCCTTGTAGTTCTCAGTGGGTACTTGTCTGCTTGTCCATCTCTGGCATGCTTCTCTTTTGGTCTTGAGCAGACTCAGAAGCTGGCAGTTAAGCCAAGGGGGTCTCTTGCTTCACCTGCTTCCCTTTTCTTTAAAGGGGGTGAACTGGTTTTCTACTTCCGGGAAAGCATTCCTGAAAAACTCCCAGCACTCACTATCTCCTTTATCCTCCATGGAAGCTTCCCACAGAACCCCTCCCAGCTGAGCTCTGAGTGAGCTGAAGTTTGCTCTTCTGAAATCTAAAACCTTTGCCTTAGTACTAACCTTCAACATGCTCAGCAGGATCCCAAACTCCACAACATTGTGATCACTGCAGCCCAGGCTCTCACTGACCGAGATGTGACACAGCAGGTTTTCTTGGTTTGTGAGCAGCAAGTCCAGCAGTGCCTCATTGCTGGTTGGCACATCTAACGTTTGTATGAGGAAGCAGGCCTCTACACATTCCAGGAACTTGACGGATGACATGTGAGCTGCTGTATTGTCCTTCCAACAAACGTCTGGGTAGTTGAAGTCACCCATAAGAACCAGGTTCTGTTGACCCAAAGCTTGCTTAAGTGACCCAAATATTGCTTCATTGGCCTTATTGTCTTGGTTTGGAGGTTGGTAGCAGATGCCTACTGTAAGGTCCCCCTAGGGAGATGACCCCTCTGCTCTTGACCCAGAGACATTCGACAGGGCTTCCACAATTGCCATACTTGACTTCTACGCATGCAAGGCTCTCCTTGACATAGAGCCCGACTCCGACTCCTCCTCTTCTTCCTTGCTTATCTTCACAAAACATCCTGTAGCCATCCATTGCAATCCTCCAGTCATGTGAGTTGTCCCACCGTGTTTCAGTTATTCCTGTGATATCATAACTTCCTGACTGGGCACAGAGCTCCAGTTCTTCCTGTTTCTTCCCCGGGCTGCGTGCATTGGTATACATACACTTGAGGAGGTTGGTCTTCTGGTTCTCATCTTGGGAGGCAGCTAAGGAACACTTGTCACTGCTCTGGTTGGCCTGGCTTATCCCCCAGTTGGTTGCAATGGCATGAGGGTTGCCACTTTGGACCCCGCCCCCATGTCCTTCAGTTTAAGGCCCACCTCACCAAGTTGGCCAGCCTGCTACCAAAGACTCCTTTGCCCCTTCAAGACTGGTGGATCCCATCCCTCGCTAACAGGCTGTAGTCATCGAAGGATGTCCTGTGGTCATAAAAGCCAAAACCCTCACAATGGCACCAGCCACAAAGCTACAAGTTGATTTGCATTGTACATCTGTTTCTGGCTGCGCCCTTCCCTCTAACTGGTGCCACGGAAGAAAAGTAACTTGGGCACCAATACTTTTCACTTGCACCCCCAGGGCTTTGTGGTCGTCCTTGGTTCTGCCCAGGTTCTGGCCTAAAGTGTCATTCACGCCCATGTGAAGGAGTAGCCATGGATAGCAGTCTGTGCTCTTGTAGTGCTCTGTCGGCAACATCTCGGACCTAACCTGAGCTCTGGGAAGGCCGCACACCTCTCGTGACTCCCTGTCAGGCCGGCAGACGGGCACCTCAGTGCCCCTTAACAGAGAGTCACCCGCTACGAGCAGTCAATGCTTCTTTTTGCGGTATCCGCTGTGTGCTGCTGGTACAGTTTCTCCTTGCAGACCTTGCTCGTGGGTGTCTACAGCTGTTAAAGCTTCATGTCTGGTTTTGGTTGTACTGCTGGAGGGTGGGGACTGAAGCAGATCCCTGTTTGCAGGCCCTGGTCACAGCTCTCCTGGTTGCCAATGCTTCCCAGGGTCCTTCAAAACTCTGGTGGTTGCTCCTGACACCACTCAAGCCTCATCAGCCTCTCCCGCGAGAGCTACCAGCTGCTGGAGGGGTTCTCTGCTCTTCTTGAGTTTTCCTTGCTCCAGGAACCCCCCTGTACACCTCCATCCAGCCCAGCCACAGGACTTAACATTGCCACAGCTGCATGCCTCGCTGACCGGGTACCATGTTAAAAAAAAAAAAAAAAAAAAGAACATATAAAAATATTGCATCCGTCGGTAAATTGGACAAGTAATCCTTGAAACACTTTTCCTGTGAATGATACACAACCATGTTCATTTAGACTGGAGCTAATATTTTATTAAAAGAACTTCTGTATTTCAGTACTGAATCTGAAATTGGGATAGTATCACAGAATCACAGAACCGCTGAGGTTGACAATGACCTCTGGATATCACCTAGTCTTAATCCTCTGCTCAAGCATTGTCAACCAGACCATGTCCAGTTGGGTTTTGTATGCATATGAGAGGTTGTGATGGAGATTCTAGAACCTCTCTGGGTAAACTGTTCCAGTGTTTGCCCACACTTGCAGTAAAAAAAAAAAGTTTTCTTGTGTTCAGGTGTAATTTCCAATGTTTCAGTTCGTGCCCATTGTCTTTTGTCACTGGATACCACTAAAAAGAGTCTGGCTCCATGTTCTTTACACCCTCCCATTAGGTATTTTTATACACTTGGGTAAGATCCCCTTGAGGCTTCTCTTCTCTAGGCTGAGCAGTCCCTGCTCACGCAGCCTCTCCTTGTATGAAAGATGCTTCAGTCCTTTCTGCATCTTTGTGGCCATTTGCTCAATTTGCTCCAGTATGTCCATGTCTCTCTTGCACTGGGGAGCCCAGAACTGCATACAGTACTGCAGATGTGTCTCACCAGTGCTGAGCAGAGGGAGCAATCACCTCCCTTGACCTGCTGGCAATGCTCTACCTAATACAGCCCAGGAAGCTGTTGGCAGTTGAAAAACGGTGGTTGAGAAACTCTTGGATTTAATCAGAATGTATCTTTTATAAAGCATTTTGAAGTATATGACTAATCTTAAAAGTCTGCTTAGTACCACTGATCTCGAGATGACCATCCACAGTGTTTGTAGGTAGTGGAAAGTTTAGTACCTTTGTGAAAGATACCCTCTTAGATAAACCCTATCCTAAAAATCATATCAGACATCTTTTTTTCTGTTTACAAATTTATTATTTGAAAGTACAAACTGGCAAGGAATGAGTAGTTGTAGTCACACACTAGAGCATTTGAAAAAAGAGCAGTGGAACATACTGGGGAGATTTTATGCATTTTAGTCTAATTGAAAAGACAAACGAAAAATATGCAGACTCTTGCTGCCAGAGCTACTGCTCAGGATGAGACCTTGCAAAGATAAAAAAGGTTTGTGAGCACGGGTTTGTTCTGCAAAGCACATGCCCAGCCCCTCTTTTTAGTTGGAGGGATGAAGTTCTTGGTAGTAGATGATGTTTGGATTAAAAACTCCCACACCGACGCCAAGCCTTGCATACAAAAATGTTCAGATAAGCATGCATGTAGGCCATGGAGAACTGTCACAAAGCCATGAGGTGTGGACTCTCAATCCAGGTGCTATTTTATTGGAAATTCCAAGTATATAGAGTCTACTAAAGGTGTGGTGCTCCTGAACAAGACTTGGCATGCTGGAGATCAGACCTGCCCGGGCTGTGTGTACTGGAAAGGAGGCATCTCCTATGAGCCAGGTCCATTTCCACTGGGTTCCTGTCTGCAGCTGCCCAGGATTTTTGCCCTACTTTAGGGGGTGAAGAAGAGACAGAAGAAGGAACAGGAAAAAATAAGAGTGGTTTCTCTAGTAGTGTGATGTGTCCAAGGCCTGCTACGTTTTAAACTGGCTTCAAACAGTAGAATGGGCAGAATAAGCCAATTATGTTTTACCAGATCTGCCAGTAAAATAGGCAACAAGTAAAAATTGTGGAGACCATGTTAACGGCCAAAGGAAATTGCTCTTTGGATAGGCACTCTAATGTTGTCTGGAAAAAGAAGCTTACAAATAATTCAAGCACTTTGAAAGAAAGAGGTCTCGGCGGGCAACAGCTGTAGCAGATTAAAATAGCTGAATCCAGTACATGACACATCAAGATCTAATGGAATAAATATTCTGGTACACAACTTTATGCACATTTCACATCCATTTGTACCTTTGAAGTAACCCAGGTGCCTGCAAGACTTACTGACATTGCTGCTAGGCTGTTTGTAGTGAAGTTCCATATTATGTTGACTTTGTTATTCAGTGTTGTTTATTTTTGGCTGGTGAGGAAAGATCTGGAGATTTGTAGTTTCTATGAGGCCATGCAAGCACTGGTTAGGACAAAGTGGTGTTTTCTGCAGAGCCTCATGTTATGCTTGTCAGATGCTCATCAGCTGCAGCACAGACAGCCCTGTCCTGGACTCCTTGGTTCTGTATAAGCTTGAAGAGGTAAGTGTTTAAAATAGGTCTCTCACTGTTCTTTTTTATTTGTGTGTGTGTGTGTTTAAAAACAAGCATGTTTTATTTTTTTAAATTACTAGTAGATTGTTACTGCCCTTAAGAGAGTTCCTTATATGAGATCATTTTTGTATGTATGCCATTATCTTTGCCAAATACTAAATCAGAGATCTGTATGTTCTTGTCTGACTCTTAAGAAATGAAGAGTTGCAGAACTTCTTATACTTTTAAAATACACCACTCATTAAAAATTATCAGTAAGTCTGAGGGATTAATTACTCTTCTGTTTTGCTAGAAAAGGGGTGGTAGCTTTATAGATTCGCTTTCTTCTTCCTTTAATTTCTTGGCTAATGTAAAGCAGTTTTGATGTTTTTGACGAGACCAGACAACCTAATTTCTCATAAAATTTATACTTAAGAAATAAACGTTCTTAAAGTACTGGTCCTGTTTATGTTCCCATTTTATGTAATATAGTGTGCTCCTGGATTTTTATGCAGAAGGATGTGATTCAACAGCATGGAAACAACTTACTAAAATAAAAATGCCAGAAGGAAGCCAGTTCTTTAGCTGAAAAGGCAAATTGGTCTTTAATGAGATGAAAATTCTGGCATCCTAGGAGATTCAGATTAGAAGATTTTAGACTTCTTAAGCAAAAACGATCAGATGGAAAACCTACTAGTGTTCAGGTTAATGGAAGTTCTAAATGCAGTGCAGTTCCAGAGTAAAAGAAACAAAAATTAAAAGCTGAATATTGAAACCCAGAGACAGATGGGCATTACTGTTGTTTCTTTCTTTTCCCCTCTAAGTTATTTTCCAGATGTTTTTTTCAAAACTATTTATATAAAGGACTCATTAAGCAGAGAAAAATTCATCATGATTAGGAATCACATTTGCTTACCATTTTCTCCCCATGTATATTTACTTATATTTAAAATAATGAATTAGGGAAATATTTCTTTTATACTAGAAAGAGTTGCAATAGTTCATAAACCTTTTTTCTTTTCTCCAGTAATAAATATTCTTATGCTCAGAAGCAGTAGAATAAGAGTGCCCAAATGTTTCTTTGAATAAATTTTATCTTTCTAAGTGGGAAAAGTTGCTATTAGTAGCTCAGAAATTTCTTTTCACTTTTTAACTCTGTGGGATCTGATGCCTTTGTATGCTCATTCCCTTTTTATTTAAAATCTCTGTTAAGTCATTTGCTTAAGGGTGCAAGATCTGATCTTTTCTATTCAGCACTTCATTCCAGATGCAAAATTCTCTTAAGTGTTTAAACCAGTGTAGAATAATGTATGTACTCTACTCTGTTACCATTTTTTCTGTGCAGTTCCAGGATACTAAATTAACTTGTTAAGATTTTAAACTGGAATATTTACAGCTAATACTGTCTTGAGCAAATAAACCTTGTTCTTAAATACATAAAAGACTGAGAACTGTTGGTAGAGTGGGCACAACTCTGAACGTAGAGTTGTGCTGGTATACACCAGATGAGATTTTTATTTTACTTTTTTTGGCAAAGGAGTACCCACAGAATCCCATTTTACCTGGGTAAGAGGAATAACTAAATGTTTCAGTTCTTACTTGGTTTGGTTTATTGTTGGGGTTTTTTGGGGTTTTTTTTTCAAATACAGATGTAATTATGGGAACTTCCTAATAGATTTATGGTGGACAGTTTTTCCTATTACGCTGCTGAATAAATGCAGGTTTTATTGCAAGAAGTAAACAAAACAGGGGAATTATACAAGATATTCTAATAAAATGGGAATCAGAATTTGAAAGACCAAAGTTCATTACTGAACTTCTATGAAAATTATTAGTCAAAATAACAGGAGGAAAAAAGTCCTTTCAGTTCTCAGAGAAACACTTTTATTTGATAACCCTTCAGTGTAAATTAATGAGAGGTTGGGGTAATCTGGATAAAGAATGAACTGAAATGGTGCTGCTATATCCCAGCTCCAGGTGGCTCATAAAGAGCCATCTGAGGGGTGTCGCACCATCCTTGCCTCATGTCAGGGTAAGGTCAGCTTTTTGTCTGGGATGGTTGCTGTTTAATCAGACATGCTTGAGCTGCACCAGGTCATGTCAGCTGTTAATCACCAGGCTGAAGGACCCCCACTGGTTCCTCTTCTCTTCCTTCATTTACCTAGTAAATTATCTGGGATGGTTGTTTTGAGGGTGAAAAGACACTATATGCCATGTGCTGATCTCTGCGTGCACCCATGTCTGCTGGATCTTGACACACATGGGGAGAGGTACAGCCACTCTGATGTGGCACTGGGTGTTATTCAGGATGGGTTTTCACACTTCAGCTATTTAATGGCAAGATGAGTCAGGCATCCTTTTTCTTTTCTTTTTAATTTGGCCCCAGAGTGGATGATGAGGACTTAAGTGAAATGGTGACTCTATGAAGCAAATTAATAATTTTACTTAGAGATACTGGGAGTTTTTCATGTTGTATCACAGGTATACAGCTTTCTCAATTTGATGATGCTATAAAATACTGATTAATAATAATTCAGTCATATTTATGTTATAATATTAATGACCAAAATGATCAGGGCATGAGATTCCATACTAAATTGTGGTTGCAGAATTAATATTTCAAATGTATTACTTGAGCTGAACACCTGCTTTAAAATTGCCATTGCACCATGAGTTAGGAGAGTCAATATATAACTTTCTATGTTTAAAATAAAAAAGATTAAAATTAATATTTTTGGCTGGTCCTCTCTGGCTATATATATAATATTAGAATATTAATTTGAGGTACAAACTCTCCAGTCATCCATGCCATCTTCATTTTGAATCATGCCCTGGACTGATTCCACTGTAAACCAGGTAATTCTGAAGTCTGGAAAAACATGTGTGAGGGGTTGGCTTGGGCATGAGCTTGATTTTTTGACCCTGAAACTAGAAGGGGTGAGGTAGAATTCAAGCTGCATGATTTGGTATAGGCACACTTCAGCTTCCTTGATATTTATGATGCTATTCAGCTTATGTGTATCTTCATGCATAATTGGTGCAAATATGCATAGTTCCACTCTTCTGATCTATGCTTTTGACAAATATCTAATTCAAATATGCATGAATGCATGCAAGGTTTCAATGTTTTTTCAAATGGATGGGTACAAGATGTGCATATATAATCTACTTTGTTTATCTGTCCATATGCATAAAACCCTGATATCCTACACTTACTGCCTTTCCTAACAGACTAACAGAGTTGGTCAAAATAGCCTGGAATATTTAGGTTTGCCATACGAGTGGTTTCTACATAGAGAATGGGATACAAGTGCTCAGGCTCCAAATCTTCATGGAGATGCTTCAAATATTGCATTTCAATTCATACACAGCTCTTTCTTGCCCTCCCTCTCTACATCAGTGCATCCGCACAAACATACAGTGTTGCAGAAAGACATGTAACTGTCATCTGGGTAATGCATTTGTTATGCCTTTTACCCACCAAAAAAACCATGGAAACTATTTATCCTGTGTAACATTCCTCACTCACAAAGGTGCATGTGTGTGGATTCGGAGCTTCTACTTCAGAGGGAAAGTCCAAGATATCTCTAAATCCCAGCCAGTATGTTTTGTAGTTCCTCGTGGCTTTGAACAGCAGTAACTATTTGGTTTCTGTTGACTATGTTTGCTCAGCTGGTCTTTCTAGCTGCAGATGTAGGAAAAACTAGAGAGGAAAGAATAGCTGCTGCTGTGGTAACTGCCTTAAAGTTAATTTTTCTTCTAAACATACTTAACAGTTTTCATGGAGTCTGGTGCCTTTTATGGTGTAAACAGAAAGAGGACAGAAGTTAAGTTTCTCTTCTCTGCGCAGGTATCAGTGTATCTAAGTGGAGTGATGCCCATGTTGTGCAAAGTGCTTCACTCTCCAAGTTTAAATCTGGAAGAAAAAGAGTTGGCAGCACAAGGTAGACAAAGCACTAGCCACAATTGAATTGATTCTGCTAAATAAGGAGAATCTATGACAAATCAATGTCAGGTACTGCTATAGTATCTTAGAGTTTTGCTGGTTTCTTCACTGAACCAGAGGAGGCCTGAATTTTAACCTAACTTGCAACACTGCCAATGCAGTTAGCTGTTAGAGGTCTGCCAAGATGTTTGCATCCATTTAGAAGCTAGTTTGTGCAAGTATATTTTTCAAACACAAAGAAATTTTTTTTTTCAAATGTAGTATGAGTCATTTCTAGTATGTATTTATTAAGCCTTTCAAAGTACAAACAATGAGAAATGTTGAGAAAGTTATCAGAGACTATTAACAGAGGAAGAGGTACGAATGGTTTGTTGTGAAAAAAAAATAGAGGTGGTATAATGAGATGCATGTAAAAGATGAACAAATAATGCAATAGAATGCCAAGTTTTGGAGATTATGTCTATATTCAAATAGTGAATTCTTTCTTTTTTTTTTTTTTTTTTTTTGTGTCTTGTCATTGACTTCTGTGTTTGTAATGCTAACGTTTAGGAACATATAATGACAATGACCTCATCTCATTTCAAACCTAGTCTGGAAGCAACTACAGCTTCAAATGCATATTTAAGGCTAAATGAATTTGCTATGAATCAACAATTAATGTGTTTTATAAAACAAACAAAAAACAAGAAAGCAAGGCAAAAAGAAAGATGGTAGTCCCCAAACTGTTGGATGTGTTGTAGCAAAAGCCATCAATGGGGAAAAACAGGAGCAAGGAATGTTCTCGCTCTCCTTTCTTTCTCTGGTCTGGGGAGTTGTGGGAAAGGTTTGATCCAACCATATGGAGAAGGTGCTTCTGTGGGATCTCAGGCAAAGAGAGCACTGCTTAACCAATGAGAGAAAATGGAGGCTGTGGAGGTTGGGACTAACCAAAACAACCAATTCTCAGATGTTAGGATACTTAAAAGAATCCTTCATGCAAATGTTTCTTAGCTTCAAGTTTGATTTCACCAGGAGGAAGGAGCATGCACATGTTAAGTTGTGCTGTTTCAGAAGTTTATTCTGCAGAAATACCTACATCCCTTGCTGTAACTCATACAGGGTTAAAGGTGTAAGCAAAATTAGACTTTGTTAGCTACTGAACTGGTCTTGTGGCCTCTGGCAGCTTGACACATTGTTCTGTTTCTTGAGAAATGATGGAAGAGGGACACTGCCTGTGAGGATTCACTGGGGAGGCCAAAGAAAGTGTCTGCGAAGTTGTTCAGTTGCAACATCCAAATGCTGCTTCCTGTTGAGTTTTTTGCTGTGTGGGTGTCATCAAGGCTTTTCACCAAGATGTGGTGAATAGTCATGTGCTTTGACAGTATGTCAGATGGACAAAGATAGAAATGATGTGATCCCAGAAATGGCATGCCTTGAGATGCAATGAATGGTAAATGCCAATAAAGGGTGTAGCTTAGGAAAAGGTAATACATTATTAGAAATGTACCAGAACAGGAGAACTGAGTTCTTTTATGTCCAGTTCTTCTCCAACATGATCGTAACATTAAAAAATGCTTATTTCCTAGTTTATTTGTCAGTTGCAGTGACTAGAGGTTTAGGAATAGTGAAAAGCTCAGTTCCAAGATATTTGTGCACAAACCAACAAGTTGCATTTAATTAAGGTGAAAATTAGATTCTCAGTGAGAACCTACATTGAGTGCAGACATCAGTATTTTGGGGCTCAGTGGAATGCACTTGTCTAAGTATTAACATTGTTTAAAAGGCATCATAAAACCCAAAACACACCATTTTCAGATATTCAAAACCACTCTTTGCATTTAGTTCTGCACACAAAAACCCTGTCCTTGTAGTAGATTAGTCCTTCCACTACATTAACCAGGTTTCTGCTGTTGATCAGTATGAACTAATAACATTCCTACTGTGGCAAAGAGAGATTCCATCATTAGTAGGGACTCTTAGCTACATAGATATGCCTAAGCAAAGGTCCTGAGAAGTTGTTGCCGACCTTTGCTGGCATAAGATCTGCACATGCACAGGCAGTGGTAAGATGAAGGCTTGTAACAGAATCATGACTGTGGATCATGCCTTAAAGTCCTGAGAAACAAGCAAGAAAAATATTTTTTAACAGCTAAAACTCAGTGTATTAGATTACTACTATCTAGAAATACAAAACACCATATCCAGTTCTGAATACGGTAAAGTAATTTTGAATTGGCATTGATTAAACAAAAGGCATCCTTGAAGGTGTCTTCTTGGGTTTCTCCATGTGTAAGTAAGGTGGGGACAGCAAGGGTGTGATATAATACAGAGACATGTCAAGGTACAAATGTACTCTTGTTGAAAGAGAGAGGTATGTCTTGATTAAAAATCCTTAGTACTTTCTGCACCATTTTAGGCAGGCCAACTTTTTAATCATCAGCTATATTATTCATTATGAACAGTCTAATGAGGCCAGAATTTGGTCCTGTAAGATTAATTTTTGCAGATAGGAAAACTGCATTGTCAGTACCATTTGATTTATTCAAAAATATGACTGAATGGGCTATAATTTATAAGGGGAACTATAATGGTCATAAAAAGAAAATATTTAATTTCAGCTTCTGCTTTTCCTGGCATGAAATAAGAAACATCTGCAGGAGTCATTAGCTCATAGCTGAACAATACATTAGCCTAAGTCAGCAACAAAAGTAACCAGTGGATTAACTTTATCCTCACTAGTGGTGTCATTGGGATCAGTCTTAGTTAGATTAAAACAACAGACCCTGACCAATGTAGCATTAACAAAGTAATTAAATATATCAATCTGAATGCAAGTTGTGGATACTTCCAAAACATCAGTATGTTCATCACTTGCCCTGTCAGGGTGGAAGAAGGGACCTGAGCACTTTCAAAGAATCAGTAATCCAAAATTATATAGATTAATTATGTTTCAAGTATTGCAACTGAATATATGAATGTCCAAAAACCATGAAACAAAAAGTTTCCTAAAATAAGGAATGTGAATATTAAACTAGCAAGCTATGAATCTGGATACCATTTAGAATTGGGATGTGTTAGGCATTTCTTTCATGCATCTTAAAGTTAAATACAGAAAGAATTAAATTACACAGTTTTTGTCTGGCTTTGCTGAAATCAAACTGATAGCAATAGTTTTAGAGAAATATCTGACCCTTGTTTAGGAAAAGAAGTATTAAAACTACAATAATCTGGTTAATCAGATTTGAATTAAATGTTATATTTTTTATATAATTTCATTTGCCACTGAATGTAATTTCATACTCTGCCTGTAACAAACAGTATTGTAGCTGTGTTTCTCATGAGCTGTGTTCATTCAAAAATGGTCCATAGTAGTCCACTGCTCTTTGACTTGGCAGCCCTAAATCATAGCCCTGTTTGTTGCCTACCATTTGCTTTTCTTTGCAAATTTTCTTGTCTGCCTCAGCCCTGTAGGGCTGGTTGTCCTGTGAGACATGGGATGTTACCAAATGCCTTTGGCCTGCCCAAGAAGAAAGTTACATTTTCTGTGCTGAAGTCACTTAGCTTGGTGAGACAGGTCTTCCTGGAACCTGAGAAGTCTACTGGTTGAGTGGGAGAGGAGACGGGACTTGCGGGTGAGACTTAAGAAATCTTGGGTTTTTGTACCTTATAGTCTTCACTAGCATATTTGGATAGGAAGGAGACATTTTAGCTTTATAAACACAGAATTTTTTTTCATGTCATTACCCAGCATGTGGTACATGAAACACAGTGGCAATGGTCTGTCTAGTGAGAATTGGAGCAGCAAAGAGAATGTGATTAATAGAAAACCAGAGTGCAGTACAGTGAAACATAACGTCAATGGCCTACCTGGTGAGAACAAAGTGATGAAGGGAGCGTGATTAAAAGGAGTCAAAACAGCCTAGCAAAGCAGCTGAGTAGTAACACAAGAGAAGGGGAGGGAACTGATTCCACAGTTCAAGTTGAATTCAGAAAAATTACATTTTGCTGATTAGTAAGTGGCATGTGTAAACTCTAGGACTATGTCATCTGTAGGACTACACACTTCCACTCTTTGGGAATACAGAAAGTATTGAAGAACCTGGAAAAGGGTTCTCAAACCCTTTGTCAGGGCAAAATGATGACAGAGGAGCTGAGAATGCAGCTGTCATGCTTCAGGGAAAGTAGAAAAATATGTTCAGTTTATGGGATTGTATGGTAAACAAAATCATGCCACCCTATTTGTGTAACTACACTTACAAAAGAAACAGTGCTTTAGTAACTGATGATTTGAGCATTTTCCAAAGAACCAAAGCACATTCATAGTACTTTTTTTGAGATTTTTTTTTTTTTTGAAGGTATGTGCACTATAAAATTTTAAACAAGTATTCAGGGTCCATTATTCACAAACATGCAACTTGAATAGAATTGGATTTCTGATTGGCTATGAGGATTCATCAATTTTAGGACCCAAACAGACCATTAGGAAATACAGTATGACCTCCTGTAAATCACGGTGTGTCATCATACCCAAATTCTGCTGCATGAAGTCCGACGAGTCAGACTAAAGCTTTGCATTTCTCAGGAAGCTTGCAAACATGATATACAAGGAAAGAAGAAGGGATTTTAGAGTAGGGAATTTGATGAGGTGAGAGAAGCCTAGCTGATCTAGTTGGCAGTCTCTGCTCTAAAAGTTGCTGGAAAATGCCATTGTTTTGATTATGCATATTCCAGGGTAATTTTTTTTCCTGACTATTTACATGACTACCAGTGTGGTACAATATACAGTTACACCTTCATCTAGACACATCACTTCATGTTTTAAGGTGAATGTCTTCAATTTACTGAACTTCGTTATCTTTGTCAGCACAATGTGTTTAAAAAGAAAAGAAAAAGCTTTTCAGCATCAGATTTATTTTCTATATGTAAATAGAGCTCAGGTTCTTCTCTGTTTATGTTTCCATCACCTGAGTAACAGAACTCTCTAACCCTTATTTCTGGTAATTTCTAGTGTTTCTTGTTCTGGTAACATTTCTGAGGTGTTAGTTTTCTCTTTCTTTGATATTTTCGAGTCTTGCTGAAATGTAGACACAAGAACTGGGCACCTTAATACAAATCTGTTTTAGCATCATTATAAGAAGCAGGAAACTAATTTCATGGGTTTTTTTGAAGATTTGTTATGTCTCTATATCCAGTAAGCTCATTTACAGTAATATTTACTCCTAATATTAAAAAGAAGTGAGTGACACGATGAAAAATGGACTGTACGACACAGTAAAATAATTCTGTGATCAGTGGGTAAATATAGATTGCTGATGAGAAAGCTGTAGAGCAAGAAAAGATATTAATCTGGCATGGTGTCATACAGCAGAATCATTGTCATGTAGGCAACTGGATATTGCAAACTGTACATAGGACTGTGCAGAGTATAATATCAGCAGTGGTCCCAACTTGAAAGAAGAGGAGAATGCAGGTGTGTGCATTTGAACAAAGTGTAAGGTTGTGTAATTCGATGTGATGACCACCCAGAGAGAAGCTGAATATAGAAATAAAGTTTCCCATAAATATTCCAGTAGTAATGTTCATGAATGAAAGGGTGAGCAGTATGAAACCCCATCGTATTTTGAATACACCATAACTGATCAGCAGCTTAGCATTGAGGATAAACTGAGGGTTTTGCTTTAGCCCTGGACCGCTGCAGTAGTTATTTAAAAACAAATATTAGTACTGGCTGTTATCCAACATAGTGTGCTTTGAACAAAACCAGATGACAAATGGTAAGTTCTGGATTGTTTTGACCATGTTCAACACATTTTTTGGAAGTTGTTCCTAAACATGGACTTTTTGTGGGTCCAGACGTATCCTTGGTTAACATAACACCAGGTACAACTGGCATTATGGTGATGGCATTCTTACTGAAAGGATAAAGGAAATAGCAACCTATGATAATGATATGAGGTGGTGGCAACCTGTAAATATAATTTTATTGCAAAACAGCAGCAGATAACAGGCTCAAATTTGCAAGAGCTGATGCAGACCACAGGACATGGATGGGATATCTTTTTGAAAGGCTTACAAGAACCTTATTCACCCTCTGGTTTGGCGTAGGAGAGCTGGAAGAAGTTTGATATACAAACAACCTAAAGAATTAGTATCACTAGCATCATAGGTTGGAAACAAACTCCCAAACCACCATAGTAATCCAAACGATTTGGGACATTTATTCATGGAATATCATACTTGAAGATGTACACAACATACAGAAAAAAAAACAAAATAAGGAAGTTTATATCAAGTACAAAAATCTAATTCATTTGCAAGATTTCCATCAGGAGTTCTTTTGAAAAGTAATAGGAATTTTCATTTTTAAAAAAAAAACCAACAGCATCCCTCTCATCACTGTGCAGTGCAGATCAAACAATACAGAAAACAGACAAGAAGTACCCTTCAAAGGGTTCAAGGTGACTAAGAAAGGCAAAAGGACTTTCAGAAGATGAAGGAGAGGAAACATGGACAGAAAACATTTTGGTTCGCTTGTTTTCAGTTTACTGGTTCAATTTTTATGGATAACATGGATTTACTGTTAACTTTTTTCCTCCTTACTTTTATTAGGAAACAAACAACATCTGCCATTCCTGAGTTTTTACCAAGTCCCTCAGTCCACCAAAATGACTGTCACTTTTTAAGTTTCTTGATAAATCAGGTACAAGACTATCTGAAGGAAAATAAAGTTCATTAAATTGAGCTATCCTCTCCCCTGAGAAGCACAGAAGCTTCTGCCAATATAAAAAAAAGGAACAAAAACCCTCTCCTGTGAACTGATTGACCACCTTGATGCACAGTGACCAAAGATGTACCTTCAACTACTGACCTTTGCTGATCTTGTGAGGCCACGTGTGGAGTGAAGGCTGAAGATTTTTGCACTATAATAAATTTTGGAAAACAGCTAGAACCTCATTAAGCTTCTCACTCACTGAGGTGTGCATTTATCGTGACAAAATGGTAGCAAAATTTACATGATCACTTTCTGCTGGGAAGGTTTGACCTAATTACAGAGGAATTAATTATCCTGGAGTTGTAAGCTCAGATTTTGTCCTGGCTAGACTAAACTCCAGTGATTTCAGTGGAGTTCCTATCTGCATTATATAGGTCTGAATTGTCCCTTAGTGGTATGAGGGGCCATTTAAATAATTTTTAAACTGCAAGATAGTACAGTAAAAGAAGGACAGCCAGTGGAAGGTAATATAAATGTGTATTTGATTGATTTATTCCAGGTCAGCAGAAGACAATAAATTCAGTCAGTCACTTCTACATTTATAAAATGAATCTTAGGTAAAGGCCTTTGTGTGGTGCAAGGAATCACTAAGGAGATACATAAGTAAAGGAAATTCAGTCAAATATTGGCTGTTTCACTTTAGTAATTGACTGCAGATAGCAATCAGACATTTTGCTCTGTCAGCCTACAGTAGGAGGGCATGTATGTCTGTGTGTATTTTTTTACATATATAGTGTGTCATTTTGTCCTTTTAATGCAGAGTCATGGCTAAAATTCACTAGGTTAAAACATGGAATATTTATGAAGTAGAAGAATTTGCTCACCATATGAATATTTCATGACTACTATTTTTTCTGTCTATTTCTTGAATATACCTTGTATTTAGTCATAATAATCTTTGATGTAGAAAGCTCTTGCAGAATGTTGTAGATAGTAATTAACATAGACTTTAAAATACATGGTTTAATTTAAAATTTAATACTATAGTGAATTTACTTAAGGGGATTATTTTCTGTTCAGTGAAGTCATCATAAAATTCCTAGTGAAAAAAAGGTTTGGGGGGGGGAAATTAATTTTGTTTGACAAAATATTGTGGGATTAATTTTTGTCTTTTAGTTAAGTCAGTGGAGTTATTTCAAGTTTGCTTTGTTATTAGATACTGGTATTAGAGACTATTTCGTGTTAACTTTAATAATACTGTATAAAGTTAAGCAACTGAAAATGCAATAAAACAGCATCTGTTAGCATTATAGGCATTTAGATTGCCCATCTTTAAACTTGAACTTTTTTTACATGAATATTAACTGGAAAATGCCATGGGGGCCAAGCAAATTATTCATGAATGCAAGTTAAATTCAGAAGGAATTTTTTACTTTAAAAACTAACACATATATCTTTGACCTAAAAACGAACAGAAAAAAGGTTTAACCTAAAAACTTGGGAAAATATTCATGAAAAGATATTAATTAATTTCATTTTTATTTTTATGAGACAATGTTTATTGATGTCTAATTTTGAAATTTTTGAAAAATATTCCAAGTGTTTTAAAATTGTTGGGTTTTTATTTTGTCTCTTAAAAGGGTTGATGAAATTAAGATAAGGTATTTCACTACAAACATGAAAGTTTTAGGTTGACCCAAATACAAAGTTTTTCACTTCTGCTTAATATATACTGATTTTTTTTCCATTAGGTGGGGAAAAAAACCCCAACACAACAAAAGATTGTTCTTCAGGTTCTGTCCTGAAGTAAGCAATTAATGATGGAGAAGACATGCTCGTAATTTCTTTTTCCTTAGTGCACTTAACTGTAATGGAAATCAGTAATGTTCCAGTCAAGGTTCTCTCAGTGATTCCTCCAAATTAAGTACGTGAGTATTTGCTTATCATTTTCCCAGCTCTCCAGAAGCATACACTTACAGCACTTAAGTGTATTTACCTTGAACATTAGAGATGAAGACTATGGAAGCAGTAGGGATTTTTCTATCACTGTCATTGTAATTAGTCCTTTAAATGTAATGTATTTCAGTAATGATAGTATGACAGTTAACGTGTCATAAAATGCATGTTAGATCACTATGTAAAGAAATTGGAAGGTGGCTAATACTTAAAGGAAAAAAGTTGAGTAACTGTAGAAATATATTTTGTTTCTCTCCCATTGCACAGCCCTTCTGTTAATTGTTCCTTAAAGACGATGTGATTCACAGAATCACAGCAGGATTGAGGTGTGAAGGGACCTCTGGAGGTCCTCTGGTCCAACCTTCCCTGCTCAAGCAGGGCCACCTAGACTTGGTTGCCCAGGACCATGTCAAGATGGCTTTGGGATATCTCCAAGGAGGGAGACTCCACAGCCTCTCTGGTCCTGTAAGAAAAATATAAAAATCTTACATATTGTCCAGTATCCGGAATCTAGAACAGTGAGCACTTTGACAAAGTGCCACATAAGCAGATAAGAGGTGAGATTATGGATCTTGTACTCAATGATTGAAAGCACCATACAGCTTTCTCTGTGTATCCTGCATTTCTGTATGCCTTTTTACGAAGAGCACAAGGCATTACCGGATCCAGAAGCAAGGATCAAAGTATTGATTTACGTAATTCTGACTTGAACTGACCAAGTAAAAAGCATTTGCAACATCTCAAGTGCTGAGGAGAACAGATCTTGTGAATAGTAATCCTTGTTTTTGTGGTGGGCTGCAATGGTGTGCAGTGGAGATGCGAGTGTATGGAAGTGCTTGCGATTCCACCAAACATCGGCTGGAAGGGGGTAATGCAAGGAGAGGTTTTGCCATCTGTTTGCAGCATGGAAGAGGGAAAATCAAAAGGAATGAAGGACAGATTTTTAACACACCTTGCCAGAGCCCGACAGCTCTTATTTCTCACAGTGGGAGGTGCTGGTTGGGATTGCTTTTGAAATGCAGCCACTGGAGAGGGTGCTAAGCATCCTCTGAAAATGCAGAACTCTGCTTCTGACAGAAGTTGCACCGAAAATGAATAAATCTGCTCTGAGGAATCTCTGGAAAAGTAGGGATGAGGTGGTTTTCAGAAAATCCATACACTCGGGATGAAAAAAATCTAAAAAAAACCCCAACAGCTCAAAATCAATAGGCCTGACTCGTACACTAATGAAAATTGAAAAGCGTGGAGGAGCACCAGAGTGCTGACTGACGGCTGCTGTGAAAATGCTTGTTACAGGGGTGAAGTCAGAATGGCTGATAAACTGTTGACTTCTAGTGGCTTTATTCATTATGATAAAAGAAAAATCAATGTAAATTATCTTCACTTGTTCTGAGAAAAAGCCTTGAGTACTCAAGTTTTAATTATTTTCTGAAAAATTAAGAGTAGTGTATAGATGACAATTTAAAGGGAAAAATGTAGGATTTCTGAGAATAAAGAAACCTCATGCCAGGTATAATTTTTTACTTCATATCACCTTGTTCTCTCTTGCCTTGTTTCACTGCATATAGCAAAGCCATATTAGTGTCAGCAAGAGAGAAAAACATCTGGTTTTACACTTATATTTAAGCATGTTTCTCTTTTGGCATTTCTACTTGTTGAAATACAGTTGTCAGCAAAGAACTTCACGTGCTCAGTAAAACCAGTCTAGGGCATAGTAATTTGTTCAAACTGCCCCAGGTTTAAAGTAAGCTTCTTTGTCACCTGTATTTTCGGGCAGATCAACGTGCTAGTTTTGAAAAGGTCCAGGTTCAGTATGGGCTCTGCAGTTATCCTCAGATAAATCGATATTGTCTGTGAGTCATTGTTGCTGTTTTTAACATAGACATACAGTAATAAATTCTTTGAGATCTGGATGAGGGCAGTGTTTTATTGAAGCTGGACATTATTGACACTGTTTTGCCACAGCCTACATCATACGTATGTTTCAACATGTATTTTTCAACAGTAAACAATAATGGATTCAAACATATTCAGGTACTTATTCAGGTTGTACTGAAGTTAAATATAAAGCCAATATTAGCTACAAAGATAATAGGATCTTCTTTTGTTTCTGCCCAATCAGAAAAGCTAGAAGTGAATACTGATATAACAATCATTCCTGAAGCAGTATGTCCCAGTCTCCAAAATTTACCTGGGCAATCAAAATATTGTTTTATTAATTTAAAAATATCTGCTTTGCCTTTCTTGCACCAGGACTCAAATCTTCTCTTTTCTATACCTGTATTCATGCCCTGTAGCTTTATGGTGGCATATTTCCTATTGCTCATTCCTGAAGTTACTAAAAAACAATTAAAAACACATACTGCACCAAAGTGATATGTCTCCCTGCATGGGGCTCCTCTAACACCACAGCCTTCATTTTAGCTACCATCTGCTCCTTTGAATCCTCCTCTTGGCACGTTATGCAATTTACAGCTCAAATTTTCTGTGATGAAGATTATGTTGCATGGAAATTATCTCAGTAAAGCAATATGCCGGCCCTCAGTCATGCTGAAAAGAGTACTATAGACTTGGATTTTTAAAAAAAAGTTAATTCTTCTGTAAGGCCTATGAACTGAGCAAGGCATTTGAACTGAGAACTGTATGCTCATGGTCCTATGCAGTTGTGTTTAATATGTTGTATTTTCTATGAAACAGTGACTATTGAGTACTTCTAATTTCATCGTGATGCAATCTAAAGACTCCTCATATGGTGGTCTGTTTGTTGGTTTACACAGCTTCATTCCCCAGAAAGGATGGTAGTACTATCTTTGTAACTGGCATATTAGAA
This sequence comes from Haliaeetus leucocephalus, assembly GCF_000737465.1. Lineage (NCBI taxonomy): Eukaryota > Metazoa > Chordata > Aves > Accipitriformes > Accipitridae > Haliaeetus > Haliaeetus leucocephalus. The sequence goes on from NW_010973034.1 coordinate 5,038,622, forward strand.
AATCTGGCCAAAACCCACAAAGTATTTGGGAAGTCACTGAAAATTGCAGGATACATCTTCGTCCTGAAATTTTAGGGTTTGAAAATTGTTGGGTTTTCCTATGTGTCTATTTAACTTCCTAGTAAGTATTTCAGCAAGGCAAGCTGGTCAATCTGCACATACTTTGCTTGCAGCAGACTGGTGGTTGAGGTTAGTCTGGGGTGAGAAGTGGCACAATAGTAATGCACAATAGAAAGTTTGTGCATTAAAGTTGGTATCTGGTGTTACAGGACCATGTAAAGTGGGGTTTATTTGTCTTAACTGCTATTTTCTGCTCTGTTTTGAGCATTGTTTATTGTCTTTTGAATCTTTCCTCATGCTATTGGATGTTGGATATTGTCAAGTACTATGGTAGTAATTCTACCTTCTTATTTCTGGTGGAAGATTTGGTGATGCTCAAACCCTGTTCAACATTTACTTATCTCAGTCCCACTTGGTTTCAGCCTGAATTTTTGTATCTTTGAGAAAGCGTTGCTCTCCTCTCTTGCACAGAGAGCAAGTGCCAGGATTTTCCTAGCTTTGAGTAAACTGTTCTCAAAAGCACATCAAACTGCCGTCTCAGTCAGCTTCTGTCATCTGCGTATTGAGATGGAACACATTTTCAGCCCATAATACAAAGGAGTGGTATATCTGGCATGGCACCCAGGTACCTTTGACTTGGCCTGGATCAAGTACTTGGGTACACAGCTGCAGTGAGAGAGCTAATCCAGCCTCCTATACAATTCCAAAACCAGACTCAAACACACTGCGAGCATCTGAGTCAGCTTTTATTTTGGTTTGTGGCTTTTTTTTCCTAAGAGGGAGAATATCCATAAAATAAAGTTATTATCATCATCATTACCTTTCAGTGAGATATATGATGTTATTTTAAAGCTCTCCATTCACATAAGAATATCTTGTCAAATTTCCCTTAAAACACTCAAAACAACCAAGTGAAAAAGCTTCAGGCAAGTGACTGAAATATGAAAATACGAAATTGTTTGGCTTGGAAGACAAAGCTTTCTGTGTGTAACTGTGAGGATATCCTGGATAAGTTTTTGCATCCATGAGTGTAACAGATGCTAGCAGGTACCTACTTAACCATAACTATATTTTACAGCCTTTTTTAGTATTTAATTTTAAGATTACACATTTGGATGTTGGAGAATGCTCTTTGAAATTTAAAGAAGCAAATACTACTGTATACTGTGGTCTTAGTGGTCTTAGTCACTTAGCTATTTGAGTATACTTGGTTTTGTACATAAAAGTGCTAGGACATTTTCTGATTACATTCTTTGCTCTTTTGGAATGTGCACATCTTCTTAAAACTGCATATGACAGCATGCAAGTGTGTGTGTGTGTGTGTGTGTGTGTGTGTAAAATTGTGTGATATTTCAAGTCATGACAGACTACTCCTGGTTTCAGAATTATGGCTTTAAGTGCTGTTGCACCTTTGGCAGCACTTGAAACCTTGGCAAGAACTGCAGCTGACTAAGAACTGAATAATTGTTTTAAAACTACATCTTTTTATGCTGTTTTCCTTAAGAAGAACATCCTGCCAAATACAAGGCTCAGTGGGCACTTCATTGACTGCCTTGTTCTACAGAGTTGTAAATGTGAAGACACTAACCACAAAGATCATTATCTAATCTTGTCTTCTTCAAAATATAGAATTTCACCTAAATAAATCTTTTCTTTCATATTTAAACATGTTCTTGTTTAGCACCGGGCCCTGATGCTTACAAAAAAAGGAAGACTAGTGAGAATGAATTAGCCACCCTTATTGGCATTTCTAACACTGTCATTTTAAGACATGAGTATTCTAGATTTTAGTAATACCTGAAATTTTGCTCAGACACCCACTTTTTGTTAGAAATTTATTTCTTGAAATAAAATAATGAAGAGAAGAAAGAGTAAGTTTTTCATAGGCTTAAGTGCTTAAGTGGATGTAAACCTATGAACAGTAATAGGTTTCCTCTATTAAGTGCCACAGGCATTTCTAGGGTTTCTTAATTAATGACTTTGTTTTGCATTTAATATCTGTCATCCAAGCAGACTTTTATCAGTTCATAGTGAGTTATCTCTGACATGCATTAGTGAGTTGCCTTGTGTCTTCCTTCTTGTTTTCTTTTGGTTTTTTTCCAAGAATAGCTGCAGACACCACTTAGCCAGCTGAAGCTAGAAGGAGGCACTGCTGTTCCCAAGGGCCTGTGAATAGTGAAGGATGTGCTGGTGTCCCAGCTCTACAATTACAATTAACACACAGTAACAGGACAAACCGAACCTCACTGTAAAACTGCAAGATAAAAACATCTTACTCACACTACAGATGTATCTTTGACCAACTGGCAGAAATGGTGCATTTTCCAGATTCATCAGATTCATGCATCTTAAAACCAATCTGTTTTTCTTAGGATTTGCTGCTCCTTTTTATAAGTAGGGGTGATGATTGTATCAGTTGTTGCAGTGGCAGCCAGCTGAGTTGGTTGAATTAGTTGTTACAAGTTGGTGAGATAGCGTTAATCATATGAGCTGTGGCTTGGAGGTGTCTTTAGCACGTTTAATCTGACAGCATGGGGCAGACCGAGGTTTGGTGCAATGGGGGCTTTGGTGGAAAGACGGCTTGTTTCAGCTCTCTGCATGACGATGGGTTGCCTCATCAGTCATGCCAATACTGCCCACAGGGCCATGTTGAGAACCAAAGAAGATTGAGTCAGTCTATGGAAAAATGAACTGGCATCTGTCAAATGGTGACCAGGTAAAGAGACAGACTTCCTAGGCATGTATTTTCAATGAAACATCTGTAGCATCAAAATCACGCTCTTAATGTCTGATGCCGAGTTTTTGGGATGTCAGTAAGTCTTCGTAGTCTGCAAGTCCTCTGAGATCGTGAGATTTGATGCTGAGCAAAATATCTTTTTTTTTTGATGGTGCATTCAGAAAAAGGTTTGCTTTTGGATCCTACTGTTCACAGGTGGTTCATTTGGATAATTTTGTAGAGCTCTTGCATAGACTTTTTCATATAGACAATGTCATATATCTAAGTTTATTCTTTTGTATATGAGTCTTACATTTTATTTGAATGTTAAAGACAAACATATTTCACGTTAATATAAAATTAACACAAACCTTAATATAAACAGTAAACTAATGTAATGTGCCATAATATGTAAAGTGGTGTAGCACACTGTTAACTGAATCTGCCTCCCTCAAGTTACCTATGCTTCAAAGTTCAGATTTTTCTCAGACATTCAAGGCTTCTGCCATTGTAACAGAAATAATCAGAAGTCTGGCATAGGTATTCAGATATTAGCCAAGCATTGCCTTGTTACATTATCTCTCTTAAGCTAATATACGTTAGACAATATATATCCCGGTATATGCTTTCCAAATCTGCCCATGCCTTCTTGTGTTTTTTTCCCCACTAATGTCATGCAGTATTATTCATCTATAAGGAAAACATGATTAAGTTTTCCCAAGTGAACATCAGATTTTCTCTAAGAAGATAAAAACTAATGTTTGTGCTGCCATATGTCTTAATATATTCTGTCAATGAAGCATTAAAAGGGGAAGAAAAATGTTCTTTAAAGCTGCAGGGTAGTTTACAATTTAAGGTCAGGCAATGCTGCTATAAGACCATGATTTGGGGATGTCCTTGACTCTTCTGGGGGCTTTTTTGTCAAATACCTGGCTCCTCTGTGTGAGTCTTAGAGCTCTGGAGTCAGAAGGAGAAAGCAGGCTGATGGTGATCCACCACCCAGTATGGTGAGTCACCAGCTTGTGCCAGCTCAGTTGAGCAAGGCAATTCCAGCTTACTCCCTCTCCACCCCTCTGAAATAAGTAAAGAAAGTAAATTATAGATAATTACTATGGAGATGAGTCACTGTATAAATAGCTTTTTAAAATAACTTCAAGTTTTAAATCACTGCAGATGCAAAAAAAAAGTGGTGTTGTATAGGAAATTTTTGGTGTGGTAATTTAGTGCATTTACTTAACGAGTGGAAAACAGAGTGCTGACATTGCATTTGAGCTGGTATGATAAAGCAAAAATAGTATATTCTTTGAGTATTCAATAGCTTACTGAAGGCTGTTTTTTTAAACATGGTTTATCAAGCTATGGACGGTGAAAGAAGTCCTGGCACATACAGCAAGAGATTAAGTTCATTTGATTTTTAAAGAGTGTGCATGAAGTAGAAACAATTTCTGAACTGCATTTTCTTATCTGTTTTTAATACACATCTTTAATTTCTGTCTAGGGTTAAGAAATACTGTATTGGCAAGTAGAACTAGGTCTTTTGCATTTTACAAAAGCAGTTCTTACTAACTCTAGTCTAACTCAGACAAGAAATTAATATAGTGTATTCCTGAAAGAGCCTAAACCAGCAATCAAATAGTCAATGTAATTAAATAAACAGAAAATGTATGTTATTGGCATAGCTGTCTTGGCATCTGAATGACGTATTTCAGCTGAGATTCAGCTATCATATTTTATTTAGATGTGTACCTAAGTGCAGGGTGGTCGCACTGAAACAACCCTCAGAGTAATAAAGGAATCCAGGTTTGAATTGCTAATGCTGGTATTCATCCCAATAGTAAGTCTAAGAATATTATTCAAATAACAATCTGAAAAAAATTGTTAGTGCAATATTCTTTGTATAATTGAATTATTTTGTTTAACCAGTTTTAATGCACAGTCACTAGTACTTTTAATTATTTGTTGCTCAAGCAGCAGTTGAGCTCATAGCTAATAGAGATTTGAGGCATTTGTAAAATTTAATAACAGAACTTCTAACTAACTTCCATGTTCTGTTCTGTTTGTGTAGTCCTCTGCCACTGTTACCTTGAGAAATTACAACATGCTTGATTGACTTAGTTTGTAGTTTGTTTATTTACTTCTGATTCTGTTGTTCTTAAGATTTAAATACTCCGTTTCCTTTTTGTGGAATCAGCTGTCATATTGTTCTTGAACTAATGATGTATATGATTAGTTCAATTTAAAAACAATAGGGTGGCATTTTCCCTTCTTTCTTTCACTGTCTTGAAATCCTCTACTCTTACAAACACATTTTACTTAAATTCAGTAACTATACAGTAGAAGAACATGTTGTTGTAAGATTTAAAATCTTGATGTGATCATGACATATGTACACCTCAAATTGGATTAATCTAGTTTCAAAATACACATCTAGACACTAAATGAGGAGTTACAAGAGGAAAAGATTAGCCTGTTAATTACCCTTTTAAAGCCATTTTAGATTATGTGTTTCATAATGCACTGTTCTTGTAACATAGCCTTCTTCAGTGTTTATCTGAATACCAAGCTATATAAATAAAAATCACCTATTTACCTCAGGATGCTTTAGTTAGAGACAAGATGGTTGGCTGGTGCTTCAGACAGTAATTGATTATTTTCTATTGATTGGATTTGACAGCCCCCAAAAGGACACCATGCTACTCCGCAATGAGAAATAACTGATGTGTCCAACGTTAATTGTTACATACAGTTGCATATACAATATTGTACTGTATTAACCGAAGTTTATAGTTGGTCTTAAATGCAGTTGGTGGCTGTTGATGAGGTCTCTGCTGTGTCTGATGAAGTTTCACTAAAAGGAGGAAAGATCTTCCTGCTCCTTTCCTAATTTCTCCCAGCATAATACATGGAGTGATATTGAAGGCAAATAAGTCAATTTACCAAGCACGGCACTGATCTTTGAGAAAATGTTTGAAATCTTTATGTATGCCAAGTGCAAGCTCTGAAGCCGTCACGGTGGATCGGTGTTTGCCATGGCTGTAGGAGCACTGTTTGTATGGAACTGATTCCACAAGAAATCCAACAGAAGTAGCTTCCATTTCAACTGGTAGAAGAGACTTCTTAAAAGAGAAAAAAAAAAGTATGGATACCTGTATTTAGTATCTTAAGAGGGTCTCTATATTGCATTTATGGAGAGTCTTCTCAGACTTCTAGGTGCTTTTAGAGTATACAAGTGAGAAACACTTGATTGCTGCTTTTTCTGTCATTGAAAACTTTGCAAGACTGTGAGAAGACCATTTTTATGATGCATGTGTATATAAAACATACTGACTGCGGGGAAAGAAAGAACTAGGTCACTGATGTACTTTTAAAATACAATTTTACTGTGAATATGTCTGTTTCTTTCTTTTGAATGTAAGGGTAATAGATAGTCTACAGTCAAAGGTGCTTTCTGATGGTAACTTAAGGCAATTTAATGGTTATCTATTGCCAAAAAGGAAAGGTTCTAGTATGAAGATAGGGATTTTTATCACTTACCTCAGACAATAAACATCTGGAATGGAGAGTCCAACAGGCAACTGCCCCCCTCCCCCCCCAAAAAAAACCCAACCCCAAACTGCTATTTTTGCTCCCTAACTACTTAATTTCAGGATCATTAATTCATTACTGCCAGCACCAAGTTGAGAAGAAACTGAATGGAACGGAAGGGGTGGAAGACGGAGAGATGGGAAAAAGGTGCGGACAGTGCCTCTCATTAACTGCTTGCTAAGCAGCAGCTGTCTTAGCTGTGTCATGAGACAAAGCCTTCATTAACTGTTCTGACCAAATAAATGGGTCCTGCAGTTGATTATTTAGAAGGCTTTGCCTTAAGAACAGCTCCTTTTTAGTACTGCAACAGCTAGCTCTGCAGTGAATTTGACTGCAGGGAAGTTGACTGCAACTCTTCTGTTGAACATTGCTGTTGCAATATTAGGCCTACCCTACCAGATAAATTAGAGGGAAAGGTTAAGAGTGTGATGTTACAAATGTAAGCTGAGATCTTAACTCATATTAGCTTAGTTCTCCACTAAGATGAAACATATTACTGAAGTTGATCGAACTATTAAGAATAAAGTTCTTCATGATGTCTTGTTGCTCATATAGTAAGGAAATGTAAATAATAAAACAATTAGAACTATACGGATTTCTTAATCTGTATTTTTCTCTCTCTGCCTTCTCTTCTCTTCCCTTCCTCTTCCCTGTCTCTGCCTCCCCCCGGCCCCTGCTGCCTTTTTGCACAGCCTCAGTTGAAGAAGAACCAACTTCAGCAGGTATGAATAATTTATGATTACATCTGCATCATGGTGACCATTCATTGAGAGCTACCTTTTTTAAAAACCATTTTAACCAGGTTTATTTTCTATATAACGCATGCTAAATAGCCATATCAGTGTTGGGTTCTTTTCTGTCTGCTCCCATTCCTTTTGTCTTTTTTTCCCTCAATTTGGAGGCAGTAGGAGATATAGTCCTCCAGTAGTAGTTCAAAATCTTCTCTGCCACGTGTTCCTTCCTTTTTGCTTCTTCCTTGGTTAAGCTGGCACATCAGACTTCACACAACAAACCAGGTCAAAAAAATCAGTGTTTGTGCAAGTTTTTTATCTGTGTTTATGCTGGTGAAGCTCAATCATTAGCATGACCCCCAACACTGGCATCCTTAAAGACGGTGCAGCCCAGGAACAAGCAATGAAGGAAAAGGAAGGACAGCAGGTGCAGAAGCATCCTGCTCAAAGAAAACGTTCTACAAACTATGGCCTGGATATCTGCTCAACGAACTTTTATTTACATTGACGGGCTGCTAAGTAGTGAGAATGGTTAACGACACAGTCGTAAAAATTAGTTTAGGAACTCCCCAAGAGACACAAGCATGTAGTGTTTATTCTGTTGCGAAGATTAACTATTTCTAATTAATTGGCAATCTATTAGCTTGGGAGTATTTAAAGAAAAAGAAGACAACATACCAATGCCACTAAACAGCTTAACATACTTGAAATGGCATTGAGTTGTATAAACTCAGTGAGCTAAGCCATCAAATGAATAGGGAGTCACTTTATAGTGGGTTGTTAAAAGAAGTAAAGGTCTCCAGAGGACCAAAGGAGAAAAGGTAAGTAAAGTGAATGAAGAAAGGAAGATGGCAAGGAAGGATTGAACACTGTTTACAACACTAACCTACAACTTGGGAGCAATATAAGTAATTAGGTTACAGTGGAGAATAATAAATGAAAGGACAGAGAAGAAAGCCAAGAGTAGAATGTGAGAGAGGAAGAATAGTTAAGACTAGCACTGAATAGAGGAAGAAGCAAAAGGGAGATTTTAACATGAATATAGTAGTAGAATGGACAGAAAGCATTACTGAGATGAGGAAAAAACACTGCAAAACAGAGAAAGGAAGAGTTTTGGAAAGAACTGTAGAGTATTAATACACCCCTGAGGATTATATATTATTATTAAGCATCAGCCTTCAACTATCTGTTGCTTGAGAGATCTGTCAGTCTTGAAATTTTCATGGAAAAATCTTAATAGAAACCTATTGCAGGTGTTCAGTAGACGTGTCAGTTAAAAAGGAGATTTTTTTACATGGGAAAGAAAAAAAAAAGCACCCTTTTTTCCCTTTATGGAATTGGTATAAGTATACACATTTTGTAGAGATAGAGTTTAGAGGCATATATGAATATGCTTCAAGACAATCTTATTACGGTTGTGAATTGTAAAACCATCATTCCTGTTGAGATGAGTGGAGCGTCTTATGAAGATACGGCCTTCCTCTTTGCATTTTGATCATCACTGCCATTTTTGTGAAAGCCTGTAACTGTGAGCTGGCCAAGCTAACCAGATACATCAGCTGAAAATCGGTAAAAGGATGGAAGTGGAATTTATAAGACAGCCACATGGGCTCCATTACAGGTCTCTGTTAGACTTACCAGCTGAAATTTCAGTAGTCTCACAAAAGCCTACAGATTCTATATTAGGTTCCTCAGGAGCCCTTGCCTTTTGGAGTGCCAGATGACACTGTTTGTTTGCTTTTGTATTCGTTTAAATGGATTTTTTTATCACTTCTGATTGCTTTGTTTTACTCTGCCCTAGTATCACTGCTTTGTTTATTTCTCCACATAATTTTGTGTTCAACAAAGCTCAGCCAATAATTTACAGTGAATGTCTTTTGAGCATTGCTCCATCACAGAATATTCCTAAATGTTCATAATCTCCTTGAATTCACCCATTATCAATAACATCTTTTACACCAGTATATTTTCAAATATTTTGCCCCAAGACTTGATCAGATATGTTTAAAACTCAAATAATTTACTTACTTATGGTTGGTTGAATGAGCTGCACCTAATTTTTACCCATCATTTTTATTGTTATAGTTCTTAGTGTTTCAGGGTTTATTGGCATCTAAAAATGTGCCACAATTATTTATGCAGTAATAGCTATACCAGTGTAACTTTCTGTATGAAAACTCCTAATGGAAAGACTGGTGACCTTTTCATGGTAGTTATTCCATGAGAGGATGCTATTGCAGTAAAAGTATACATGTGGGAGTTGCACTGATATAGCAATGCAGATAGATATTCCCACACAGGCAAATCAACAGCTAGAAGTACACAAACATACAGCACCAGAATGTTTTTGTTCTTTGATTTGGACAGATGAACAAATGCCTCTGGCATAAATGGTACATGGTAGATCTACAATATGAGACAAAACACATACTTGTAAACATTTGTGCAAATAAATCTCAACTACTTAGAAATTATGTTACAAGGGAACATGACTAAATACCTGCAAAAATAAGTGAATTAATGTAACAGTAACACTTTCTGTTATTTAATCAGGTTCTAGGACATTGATACTTCAAATGATTAGATTATTTGGGAATTATTTTTGAAACAATTATTTTCTTGGGAAAAAAAAATGATTAATCTGAAGCTTTTTGCAGAAATTAATTTGACTAAAATTCTCCAGACACAGAATGTTATTTTTTTCCCATTCAAATTAAAATTTCCACCTTTGGGAAAACAATTCTAGTCTCTGCCTTGAGGAGCAAACTTTGGATCCTAAACTCTTCTGCTAGTTATTAATAGATTATAACCCAACTCTACACTTGCATGAAATGTGACTATGATCAAAATAAGCTATATTTAAGTATAGATACTGTTTTTCAGAAATTCCATAAGATGAAACAATAACTTTTTGCACAGCTGTACATAGCTTGTTTTGGATCTTTCTCAGCAAAGCAGTGAAATACATGGTTAGTATTTGAATAGTAGACCTGTTGTCTTTGTGAGCATGTGTTTAAGCATGTGTTTGATAGATTGGAGCTTAAATTAGGTGCAGTGAAAGTACAACCTAGAAGTGCAATATAAATTTTAGCAATAAAGAGCACTATCTTGCTACTAGGAGAGTCAAAATCAAAACCAGACTGTTGCAGTAAGAGCAGGAAAAAAGTTTTAAATTTAGAGATGAAGGGCATGCATGTGAAAATGAAGTTATTTTTAAACCTTCATTATAAAGATATTACTTGCTCTATCTTCCAAAGGAAGATCTATTAATAAAGTGCAATTGTTCTTTACCTAACATTATTTATATCTTAAAATTTAATAAGCAATACTAGCTTTTCAGATGCTCTATAATTTATAGTTTCTATTGATTTTGCTTTAAGATATGACCAGATATTGTTTTGAAAGTAACAGATTAGTGCATTCTTATGGGATTGTTTTAATACAATTTATTTCTCAGATTGTATTGACATTTACAAAGCTGTGTGTTCTGCTTAAAAGAGCTACCTCTTCCTCAGAGTAGGAAGGCAGTCAACCGGTTTGAAAGATGCAGGGGTGCTGAAAAATAAATAGAAACTGCATCCAAAGCCTCATTCAGTCACCCAGAGCCTTTCACAGTAATTTCAGTGGGATGTGCCTTGTACAGGCAGAAAGCAAGTTTATCAACTACCAGATTTTGCTTTTTTCCAAAAAAAGCAGCAAGTTTCCTCCAGTTTGTGACTTTTATCTTAGTGAAATGTAATTAACCTCCTGATTCTAGTGCTGATCCAGTAGTGTGGGGGAGGAGGTGTGCACACACTTCCAGCTGCAAGTCATCACTTAGCATTCAAAATCATTAGAAGTGCCTTATGATTGTCTTCTAAACATTCTGAGACAAGAGACTACATTTAGTGTAAGAGTTGCAGGGGAGGAAAGATGAGAAGATTAATTGGAGGACAACGTAGTATTTTTCCAAACAATACCTTTACTTATTAAAGAATATGCGGTAGGATAAATTGCAGCTAATACATTAATTTTACAGAGTTTATAAACTATAGCTGAACATTTTATGAACGTTATAAACTTTTAATTGACCTGTGATCGTGATCAAAACTAGAATTTCTTCTTCTAGTCAATCAAAGGGATAAACCAATGCTATTTCCTATACTCTGCTCTTTGGGATAGAGTGTAGCTTCTGTGACAATGCCCTCTGTGACTAATCTTGTAGAAGTTACGTTACTAAAATTTTACCCTGATTGTTGCAACCACTAGGTTGAAGATTAGTAATCCTTAATTAATAAATGCCCTGTGGCTATCTCAATAGAAATAGTATTTCACAGAGGTTCCTTCAGTTTCACAATGCTTCAGTCTAATGAACTGTAATTGTTACTCATGAAGCCTATTTCATCGAAGACAAAGCATACTTATTTCTTGCATGCCTTTTAACCAAAGCTAAACCAAGGAGTTTTTCAAATGATCCTCACAGTTTCAACAAGGTTTTACTTAGTCCTTTTTCTGGATAAGCATTGCTCTAGATCTCTTTTTCCATTCCAGTTAAATACCTGTGATTTTATGTTGTCGTAGACATCTAAACACTCTCTTCTGAGCCACTTCTGCATATCTGTTCATTTACTTTGAGTTTCAGATCAATTAAATAGTTTTACCAGAAGTGTATGCATCCTGTGAAGGCAACCTAGGAGAATCTTAGGACAGTTCTTTTGGAGATTTGTTTCATTTCCCATCTAACCATGTGGCATGAGTCTTTTGAAGCTGTTTGTTGAACTAGGAGAAGGTTGCTTTGTTGAAGTTGTTTTTAAGCCTAATGTATCAACTTCTGTTGGGTGTCCTGCTGTTTGAAGCTTTGCATCTGAAAAATGTTTCCCCATGGTTTTATGTATTCCGCCCCCCCCCAGTCCCCTCCTCAAGAGTCTGGAATCATTTCTAAAGATCAAAGAGTAACTCTTCCAAGAAACAGTAAGACAGAGTACAGCATTACATGCAGCATTTTGTTCACTTGCCTTTACAGTCTGACTTTGACTGAAATAATAAATAAATGCCCTTTGAGATCATCACTTAACTGAAGTCATTCCTTGCTTTTATCACTGGTTTTGTTTTTTTTTTAAGCCTCGTGTTTTAGGTAACTGGCATTTGTGTTTTCATATTACATCTATATACAAAATGCAAATGTATTTAGAATTTCATTACAATAAAAGCTCTTTTACAGTTTGAGTTTAATAATGTTTTAATGAAATTTAGGTTTTCAAGAGATAGGAGACTCAATATATGACAGAAATTTCTTCTTAAAAGACATTAGTAAAAAGTAATCCCTACAACAGCCTCGTGGCACAGTATGCACATGTGCACACAGCTGCATTGTATATCCATGTGCGACTACTACAAGCAGTCTATTTTTTCCCATGGAAAGTAACATTATTTTTCTACAATTCCATGTGGTATCAAATCTGTTCCCTTCCTTATTTAGAATTTCAGCTTCTCTAAAATTTATTTTAGCATTTTTTTTCCTAAAGAAGTAAAAAAAGTTGAAAAAAATAACTTTTGAGAAAGAAAAAAAGTTGAAAATGCCATATAAAGTGGAGAAGGGGGCTTCTGTTGGAAGATCTCTGGAATGAACTTTTAATTTAGAAAAAAGAAAGGAAAGGATTAGAATGGAAAAGCACAGTAGCAGCAGTTCCAGGAAGAAAGTTGTACTAGAGATAGCGCTTAAGAGTTATCAAAAAGTCATAAAAAATAGACATCTGAAAATCTTAACACTTGCCCATTAACCTTACTCTATGAGCATGTTGCTAAGCAATAACTGAAATCTAAATTGCTTTCAAGTTACGCGTTTTGTTTCTTTTAGGAAAACTCCAGGTTTCTCTGGCTATTAAAACTGGTGCTTTGTTTCTCCCCTGGATTTCTTGTTTTTAAGAAGCCTTTTAAATCAGGGCATCACAGTATATTGCCTTAGTGTTTGCCTTGGAACCTATTCGCAGAATAAGAAACTATGGATCAGTCACTGTGTTTGGGGAAAAAAAAATCAAAAAGTTGAAAAATTAAAAGTAGTTATAAATTATTTTAACCAACAGATATTTCAAACCTGACTTACTGGACATAGCCTAGATACTTCTTAAGAGAGACCCTATTAATTTTCCTATTAGACATCCTCTAGACTTCTGTAGTAATATTGGAGTTCTGTTTTCTTTTCTACTTGTTCTTTAGTATCTCTCTTTTATTCACATTAACATTTAGGGAAATTTGATTTAGATTACTAGCATATTAGGAAGAAACAATGTGGCTTCCCTGAGCTCCACTACCTCCCAGGGATTGTCCTTGGACTCACTGAGAGCCTTACTGTGAAAGGGGCAGTTTCTCATGGAGGTTTTAGACCCACAAGCCCTTCCTTGATGTAATGTCCGAGTGCTCACACACTGACTCTGTTCGTGGGAGTAGCATGCTGAAATGGCAAAGCAAAGCCAGCATCTACTTTCTAGCTCATAACTTATGACAGAATGGAAATTATGTACTTGCTCCCATAAAAAGATGCCTATGTCCTGGATTGGGTTTCCCCTTACAGACCTCTGGAAATTGACAGGATAGAGACAATAAAGCAACATATTTAATGTGCATTTGCCAGGCATAAGTGCTAAACGTTACTAATGTGTAGATATAAAACTAGTATGCAATCTTGTATTAGCTATAAGTAGAATTTTTTATGAATCTCTGGTGAAATTATTAGTTTCTCAGAAATAAAATTGTTCATGGGACATGGTAAGTTTAAAAAAACAGAATGGAATTTGTATTGTAAAAATGTTGTAAAAATGTGAGCCACATTTTTGGCAAAAGATAAGTGCTTTTTCTTGTTCTAAATATCCTTGCATTAGAAATCCACTGAATTATCATTTTTCATAGATTTAAAACACTAGACATAAAATTATTAAAATCCCAGCTTTTCCCTTGGCCTGGTTTATTTTTATTTTGAGGTAATTTCATAGTATCTAATTTTTATGATTTTGATTTTTCGTAACTGTTTATGGCAGAAGGTAGGAACTTTCTACTCAGCACCATTTTAGATTTATATTAGATAGTTTAGAAAAGTTTGGTATTACATAGTTTAGAAAGCGGGTAGTTTTAGATTGGACATAAGGAGGAAATTTTTTACAATGAGCATGGTGAGGCACTGGCACACATTGCCCAGAGAAGTTGTGGATGCCCCATCCCTGGCAGTGTTCAAGGCCAGGTTGGACAGGGCTTGGAGCAACCTGGTCCAGTGGAAGGTGTCCCTGCCCATGGCAGGGGGGATGGAACTACATGATCTTAAAGGTCCCTTCCAACCCAAACCATTCTGTGACTCTATGATTCAAATATTAGATAGGGCTTTTGCTTGAATAGAGGAATATTGTAATCAATTTTTCATTGTCTTTCCTTTCTTCATGTCAGCAAATACATTTCCCATTTGGTGCTGCACTGTTCATCAAAGAGCAGAAGAGATCCAGTTGGTTAAAGTTGGCAACATGTCATTGATTCTCAGAGAACTACAGTTTGAGTTCAAATTAAAAACATCTGAGATTAATATTTACATAGCAATTATCCTTACACACTGACTATATTACATGTTTGCCTTAAAAATACTTAACTGATTGGGGGTATGAAATTGGATTTCACAAAGGGTATCTCTTCTTCCTGAAAATGATGCCTTGATGGCCTGTTGATTGCAAGAAATTGAAATTGTAACTCCTTTGATGATTATCAAAAAAGAAAAAACCAAAACAAACAGATGTCCCTAGCTTATTGAAAGGAAACTTTCCAAAAAGTTCATGAGTTATTTAATCTGCTTACTCTCTCACCCTCAAAACCTCAAAGATTCTTCTGGTTTTGTCTCAAGGGGTTCAATTTACTGCCTGCTGTACAGCAGTGTCCAAAGTGTAGTTTTGCGACAGCATGCTCTCAGGCTGTCTTTCGGTGCACAGTAATTTTGCTGTAGTTTGCAAAGCTATTCTGTTTCACGCATTTCGAAGAGGAAAAGCATCTTTCTGTATTATTGTAAGGGAAAGGATTTGCCATTCCCCCAGGGTCTGTAACAGAGATTTACTCTCTTGCTTAACTTGGTTTACACATTTGTAACAATTCCTTTTCTTTTTCTTCTTGAAAGTGCATATTTTATTTTTCAGTGCCTGAAGCTAACTTGTTAATTACTTTTCCATCTATTCCAAGCAAAATATAGACTAAGTCAGAACATTATATAAAGGTCATATTGAACCCTATTCTGATGGAAATAAGGCTTATGCAGTAAAAATAGCTCTAGATGCCAGGTGGCACTGAAGGCTATTACAGTAGGCTGTCACATTTAAAAGCTGGAAATCTTGCTTAGGTCAGGAATGGAAATTAATTAGTATTTTCAGCCTATCCCTTAGTGAATGTTTGTCCATATATCATAAAAATAACTCAGTTCGGCAAAATTGCTCACTCCTTTTCAGGATTAGACAAAAAGGGTGCTAGGAGGTTGAGATTAGCCTGCAGTGCTGGCAAGTCTCTGAGAAACTCATACATGGGCATTTTTCCATAATCTGCAAAGTTTTAGAGAGTGATATTTGTGATGAGTATACAACATTCATCCCAGCCTACAAATACAAGTGGAAGATCATACAGTGTGCCTTAACCTAGCTATTGCTTTATGTCATGAACATTTTCTTTTGGTTGCTTATCATTTTCTCACCTGAACTTTGAGACAGAAGTTTGCCATGCCAGGTGTCTGCCTCAGGCTGAACTCGGCTCAAATCGTTTCACTATTTCTCATAATGAGGTTAAGGAAAAAAAGTGTTCTGCTGCCCATTTTGATTCTCAAAGCTGTTCTACTGAGAAACCTTTCTGTTCCGACACTTTGGAGCTGGGACATGTAATTTCACAGTGCGGTGTCAGGGGTTGCTTTTATTACTGCCATGGAAAAGTCCACAGAGTCAGCCAAGGAGGTGGGCTTAGCTCACGCTCAATTAGTAGAGACAGCTCCTAACCTAACAGAGCTCAGAAGTCTGTTATAGGGAAACCAGTGGTGCATACTTCTGTCTGAAGGTGGGTGATATCAAGTCTGCCATATCAGCTACCAATGCATCTCTGTACCAAGGCGAGCCGTGAGCAGAACAGATGGAGATGTCATGCTGGAAGGGAAACACCACTTTTGTGTCTCATGCTCCAACAATGTCAGCACTGTCTTTTGGTACCAGGTCTGTATCGATGGCATAGCTTTACATAGCTGCTTTTCTATCTGGGAAGCAGTATTCCCCAAGAAGAGGCTTTGCAGGTGTCTAGACCTTGCTTGGACAAAGACCAGAACTAGCAGTTAAGACAGGGTCATGTGAATAAAACAGTCAAAGATTATTATTTGCTATTGATTGCTTCATCCTCTGAAGATGGAGCAAGAACAAACAAGGTGAAGAAGAACAAACTGTCATTCTTACTGCTCCAGAAATCTCAGTGTCCTCTGTTGCTCCTTGAGTTCTCTATACTTCCAAGAAGTGCAGCTGAAGCACAGGAGAAAATATGGCAAAAGGCTAACCATGGCAGAGAACAGATGACAAAATGCTCTCCTGTTAGAATGGACCAGTTTTCATCTGGGAAGAGATGGAATGAGAAATTGCAGAGGGAGAAGGGACTTGACATGCAAAGAAATGAGATTAATGAGTTGCACATGGGCACAGAGTGAGTGGGTCTGAATACATGCATACAAAAGGAAAGGCTGCAGTGGGATGAACTGTGTTGGTGTTCTGGTTTCGGCTGGGGTAAAGTTAATTTTCTTCCTAGTAGCTGGTATAGTGCCATGGTTTGGGTTTAGTATGAGAAGAATGTTGATAACACACTGATGTTTTCAGTTGTTGCTAAGTAGTGTTTAGACTAAGTCCAGGATTCTTCAGCTTCTCATGCCCAGCCAGCAAGAAGGCTGGAGGGGCACAAGGAGTTGGGAGGGGACACAGCCAGGGCAGCTGACCCACACTGGCCAACGGGGTATTCCATACCATGTGACGTCACACCCATTGTATAAACTGGGGGGAAAGCTGGCCAGGGGCCGCTGCTAAGGAACTGACTGGGCATCAGTCAGCAAGTGGTGAGTAATTGCATTGTGCATCACTTGTTTTGTACATTCTAATTATTTTATTATTATTATTATTATTTTTATTTTATTACCATTACCATTTTATTACCATTTTATTATTATTACCATTATCGTTATTTTCTTCCTTTTCTGTCCTATTAAGCTGTGTTTATCTCAACCCATGTATTTTACTATTTTTTTCCCCAATTGTCTCCTAAATCCCACTGGGTGGGGTGTGTCATGGTTTAACCCCAGCCAGCAACTAAGCACCATGCAGCCGCTCCCTCACTTCCCCCACCCAGTGGGATGGGGGAGAGAATTGGAAAAAAAAAAGTAAAACTCATAGGTTGAGATAAGAACGGTTTAATGAAACAGAAAGGGCGAAACGAATAATGATAATAATAACAATAATAAAATGACAATAATAATAAAAGGATTGGAATGTACAAAACAAGTGATGCACAATGCAATTTCTCACCACTCGCTGACCAATGTCCAGATAGTTCCTGAGCGGCAATTCCCCACCCGCTACTCCCCCCAGTTTATATACTGGACATAACATCCCATGGTATGGAATATTCCTTTGGCCAGTTTGGGTCAGCTGTCCTGGCTGTGTCCCCTCCTGACTTCTTGTGCCGCTCCAGCCTTCTTGCTGGCTGGGCATCAGAAGCTGAAAAGTCCCTGATTGAGTCTAAACACTACTTGGCAACAACTGAAAACATCCGTGTGTTTTCAACATTCTTCTCATACTGAACCCAGAACATGGCACTATACCAGCTACTAGGAAGAAAATTAACTCTTATCCCAGCTGAAACCAGGACAGGGGAGAAGTGAGCGCGTGGCTGCATGGTGATTAGTTGCTGGCTGGGGTTAAACCACTATAGCTGGGTTGGCTGATCTTAGAAGAGTTTTTTCCTTCATGCAAGCCATTTATTTCTGATTCCTTCTTCAAACCTACTCATGCTTTCTTGCTATCTCCTTTATGCTTGTGCTACCAATTGTATAGCTACATGTTGAGCTGCATCAGGTGGCTCTTCCAGCTGAAAGTAGCCTCTTCCCTAATGCAATTTTCCTGATAGAGTTAGTGTTCATTTGGTTCAGCTCCTTGATCTGACTTGCCATGTAGTGGCATGTGTGGTCTCAACAGGAGGGGGAATTTGGTGGAAACATGTAGTGAAAGCTAGAGTGAAAAAAAACCCCAACCAACAGTCATCTTTGGTAAGATCCTGTAATTAAATTGGATTAGATTCCCATCCAGGCATTAGATACAAGGAAAGGGGAAAAAAAAAGCAAATACTAATCAAAGCAAAACAAACAGGAGCATTGGTTGGTCGAAGATTTGGAAGTAGGTCAATAAGCTTGATGAACAGGACTCTCTTAAAAAAAATAGCATACCAAAGAAGTTTATTTTTGTTTTAAACAGTCTTATGACCATCTTTCAAGCATTGGATCGACTGTGAAAACATAAGAGTACTGAGGAAGAAATTTTACTCATTTTCTGCTTAGTGCAATTCTAAGTGGTTTTTAGTTACTAAGGCTTTGTATTACACATTGATTCAGGAAGATGAAGAAGTATTGAATAATGACCCATTTGAAGAATTACTGCTCCTATAGAAAGATAGTACATGATAGCAAAGTTAAGGACTATAAAGTAGGTGTGCTCTTAAGGATGCTAAATATATTTTGAATGGACAATGAACCAGACCCTTCCATGATAGACATAGCATAAGATTTTAGTGCTGTCATATACATTATGAGTGCCAGTTCATGCATACATACAAATTTGAAATCCTCACTGTTGGCAGTTGTGCATTTGACACTAATTTGTGCCAAGACTGATTGGGCAGTAGTCTTCTTTTTGGATAGCAGTGCAGCAGCAGCATGGGTAGATGTCATCTCATCCTGATCTCCTCTTCAAGAATGAAGAGTCCACTCTAGGTCAGTTTTTGCAGCCAAAGAAAAGAAACACAACCTGTAGAGAATGAGTCATCCCAGTAAGTTAGATACTTAAAACAAACAAATCAATTATTACTGCATTTTTCTCTATTTATTACAGAAGGAATGTAGATGGTTAATGTCAGTTTGGAAGAAATTCTGAATTTAAATAGATCCCTTTTTCTGATTTCTACAGGAAGGACCCACAAGTGGATCTTGAATTTGTCTAGCCCAGTATCGTGGTGTGTATGCACATATGAGTATGCACATATTTATGATTTTTCTCCTGAGATTTTTAGGACCTCACTCTTTGTATAGCTGTTGATTTGTTATGTTTGTCATTTGTTTTTCTTCATATTCATTTATGGTATCTCCTTCCAGGACATACATTTAACACATTGAATGTTCTGTGCTTCAAAGATTTTGAGTCTACAAAAAGCTACATCCCTCTGTAACTGTACTGACACAAGTTTCTAAAGATCAGGCTACAAATATTTATAGTTACATAAAATAAATAAGAGTGGCTGTGTTAAGGTTCCCTGAAACCTAATGATCTTTGAAGTGGAATTTTTACACTCTTGGTGCCAACTACCTCAACATAACATTTGCAGATTCTGAGCAAAGTTTAAAATAGAGCTGAGGTGGGTTGTTTTCTTCCATCTGGTCTTTCTTATTATGAATCTCTGTCTTAGCAGCTACTGGATGCCCAGTTCCCATCCAGATGAGTTTCTTCCTGCATTGCACTGTGTCTGCTGTTCTTCTGCCTACTACTAATCTCCCCCAAACCCCTACCAAGTAAAAAGGCCCTGCTCTCCCAAACTATCTTGACTCTGGCTTCAGTCAGTACTATTGGCCAGTAAGGGATCAGCTAGCTGGACTCTCTGAGTAGAAGATCTTTAAATCTATCCCAGCTTGAACAGGGAAAAAAAATGTTGAAGGAAGATTTGGCATTTATATTTTAATAAACAGTCACAGGTTTCCTGCCATTAACATTGACCAAGACTAAACAGCCCTCTTTAAAATGTATCATTGAAGCAACGTTACAGGTGAAATCCAGATGTAGTTCTTACCATAAAGAGAACATAAATTGCTTTAGGGGCATGTAAGTATCAAGCAAAGGCTTAACCAAGTTCACTCAGACAGGGATGTGGGGATTTCTGCACATATGCCGCAACTACTTGGGCCATTTGTTGCAATAACAAATACTACCACTTCATTCATATCTACTAATTCTCATTGTTGTTCTTATAGATTGACTTTCCATATGCTAATGACCATTTGCCAGAGCCAAGACCTCCATTTTTCTTTTGTCTTAGAAATTGAATAGATTCCTTTTTACTGTATATTCTCTTGAAGCCTTTACTACTGCAATTAAAATGCATTTCATTTTTTCTCACTGTCTTTTAGATAAACAGTATATTACCTCAGAGCATGAATATCCATTAGCAGGCTTAAAGAAAGAATGACATGCAGTATTCAGCTATCTTCTGCTGTATTGTTTAATCTTATCTATACAATTACAGCATTTCAAAATACTATTTTGGAAACCATTTTTTTTCTTTTTTTTTGTGCTTATATAAAACTATTGACTTCAGTAGTACTCTTTATGAATAAATACTAGGTGACTGGAAAATTGTGGCAAAATTACTTACATAAGATCTACAGTACTGTAAAGTAATAAACTGCCACATGAAAATTATCAGTATGATTGGAGATAAGTAGAAGAGTGGAAGCTTTCACAGTCCAGTCCAGAAGTGTATATTCATTACTTGTTCAAGACACAACTTCCACTGGCTGCCATGGGAGTTGTGGTTGTATGACAACTGTTCACTGTTCTGATAAAAATAACAATTATGGAAATGTAACATGCTCCCATGAATGTCTAGTTGTCTATTACTAAAAAATATTAAAATTAATTGTACCTTTATATACTTTAGAAGTTACTTGAATTGTGTCAAATAAGCTGAGAAAAGACTTGGAATTTATGAAGTTTTATTGAAATGGCTAGCTACAATGAAGAAGCCATAGCTGAAGACCAAAAAGATCTGGATATAGTTTTATATATTCAATTTGTCTGCAGTACTGTATTTTAACATTTACTCGCAAAGCATGAATTAACACCCTACAGCAATATGACAAGTCTCTGTAACAACTAATATGAATTTCATTAGTTTCAAGCTTTCTACAGTACTTTGTCCTGTTAAAACTGCAGAACAGTATTTATTAATATACACTAAGGGAAAGGGTGACAATATTTCAATATCTGATCCTTAATCTTTCCATATTGACCTGGAATTTCTCAACTTTCTTTTTTTAATCCACCCTCCTAGATGAGAAAACCATTCCAATAATTCTCTATTCAAAACAGTAATACTGAGCATTTTTTGAAACAAAAAACAAACCAATGATCCTGTCAGGTCAGCGTTCTGCTTTAGCCTCCCTTGAGCAGGGGCAGGGACAGAAGGTATAATGTAATGTATTTGTCATGAAGTCTTGTTTCTATCTAAAATTTTGGTATCAGACCACAGGCAATTTGTTGCAACTTCTTAAGAAATTCCAAATCAAGAATTTTCTTCAAACCGTGTAAATCATGTAGCTAGGGATATCCTTGATGAAAGTATACACTACATTAGTAAAGTAGTGGGTTTGTTTTCATAGCATATCCTATTGGTCTTATTCCTTGTAATTCAGAACCTAACAGCAGCATCCACATTTTTCAGCCAGACAACCTTCTCTGTGTCTGACTCCATTCCATCAACAGATGAGTAATATTATGGATTCCCTTTCAGGAACCATATTCAGGTACCAATTAGACTGGGTTGGAAAGAGAATATTAACATGCACTCAGGTCATCTATCCTGAGGTGAGGGGAAGTTAACTAGTTCGTGCCCTCATATCTTGAAGTCACTTGGTTGAATATGGCCACCATTATGTCTGTGCACAGATCTGTGAATCTTGCAAACCAGAGGAAAGTTGGATGTGTCTGATGAGTTACCCATGCCACAGCTGAGGGTGGACACCTGAAAAGAATGCGTGGCTCCAGAGGGAGTCTGCCATGCCCTTCCCTAAAGGAATATATTTGTGACCTCGGGAGCACCACAGCTTATGCCCTAGCCCTTGCACAAGGCTCTGCTGAAGGCAAAGTTTACTAGTGCAGAGAACTGTACTTGAGCGACAATAATGACAACAGCATTGTATGTAATAACACAAAAAGGAATTTGAAGTTAAAGCATTATTTATCAGAAAAGACTAATCACCAGTATTGCTGTGCAGGAATTATTACCATTACCCACCAAAATAGGTCAGTATTTTCATCCACGTACAACTAACTGCACGTGAGTCACATTAACCAAGAGCAATTAATTCATATTTGTGCAGTAGATGTAGCTGGTGCAAAGGAAGCAGACATCCAGTGATTCTACTGTGTATCTTAAAAACTGAAGGCACATAAGTGCAAACATAGGTTGTGATTTTAAATTGGGATGGATATGCAGTGTGTGGTTTTCTGAGATGACAAAAGACCAATATGAAGCAAGAATGGGGTATGAGGAGAAAAGAGAACACTAAGAGGGGAGTAAGAGTTGGAGAATAGTGACAGGATCTGGAATTCAAAAGGATTTAGGGTAGGGTACATGAAATCGGAAGGGTTTGATGGAGCTGGAAAAAAATGCAAAGAGGAAAGGATATATTTCCTCTGTCCTACATCCTAAGGAAAATAAATGACTGGAGTGTAAGTCTTATCTATTTCCCTTGGTTTCTGCTGTGGACAACTTTATGCCTTTTTGGACTATATATATTTCACATTTAGTAGTTCTCTTTCATCACTTTTCAATAATATTTTATGTCCTAAGGATAACCACCCTCTGAGATTTGCTTCTGCTGTTTCTGTGTCATTAATGTGACACTAGTAATTAGGACCTGACTCATACAAATATGAATAGCATAAGTTTAGACTGTTGCATTTTTTAGTTCCCACTGGAATGCTCAGCAAGAGGACTAACTGGATTTTAATCTATTTGCTGTTATAATTAAAGTTCACATAATCTTTTCATTTTTTTCCCACTTTCCAGTTATTAATGGAACATGGCAAAAAGAGGATGAGAGGTCCTGATCACTGGCATTTTAAAGTGCAGTGAAACAATGAAAACTGACATCTTCATATTTGATGACAAGAATTATGATGATAAGAATAGCACTGTTGCACAGAAATCCCAATTGGCAGTGAGGTTCTGCTTTAGGTACCAAACTATGTATAGTTTCCTTATTGCTGGGTATATTTTGCTTAAGCAACAGACCAGTGCAGTAAATATGGAGATGGATTTGTTTCAACTATATAGAGAATGAATTTTGAGAGTTTATTTTCATGCAGAACCTGCAGATATTAGGGTTGTCAGAACTGCACTTTTGAACTGAATCTTTCAAACATCCCAATATATCAGAATTCTCTGAATATTTTAGCATACAAAATTCTTCAAGTCTTTGCAGTCCTCCAGCAAAATTTTTACAAAATACAAAATTCTCTGTGTTTGCAGAGGTTTTTCTGTTTGATGTGAACCAGAATCAACTGAAAAAGATTTAGAAAATATTTCTAATGTAAGTTGGAAAATTAATCTGGATTTAACAATGATGCAGAGTAAATCACAAAAAATAGAGTGTAGAAACCAAGCCCCCACACTTGGGTCAGCAATACTGGGAGAAGTCAGTGGCAGAAACAGTATCATCTAGGAAAAAAATAATGATGCTGCTGCCTCAACATAAAATTAGAGGAAGAGAAGGAAAAGGCCCTGAGCCTGGATTTTCTATAAACAAAACAGGTATTCTTTGGGAAGATAAAACCATCCTGTGAAAGGTCATGCAGAGATGCAGAACAGGTCTCACATTAATTTGCTACAGTGGGTTTATCAGATAACGTGGGGGAAGAATACTGTGGGCTTTATTCAGAAACACATTTGTAGGTGACAAAGAGGTGTAAAGAGCTGAAAAACAGCAATGAAAATGGGGAAAGAAAGTTCTCAGGCTTGGAAGCTGAGGAGTATGAGGACAAATAATGAGAGAGAACTTGGAGAAAATGTCTTCTAGTGTATTGAACGCTTCCTTCAGCTTTTGGAGTTTTTTCAGGTCTCACCCTGTGTAGTATCACTACATTGCGTACTACACTGACCATGCCTCCAATTTCAATACAATCTGTCATTCGCAGTTGATGGAAGGGTTAGGTGAGAAGCTTAAGACTTATTTATTAAGAAAAGGTGCGGTATAGCCTTCAAGTTTAAATAGCATCTTGTCAGAAAATATTCTAGTTATTTAGTTAAAAAGAGGTTGGGAGGTGGCTGGGCAATCAGTTTAAATTTCTTCTCTGTAATAGAAATCCACAGAATAGAATTAGAGGGAAGTGTGCAGAAATGACCTAAAGCATTTTGCACTCAAGGGTGAACCTTAGCTTTTGCTGCATCCAGATGGAGACACCTTGATCATTATAATCAGCACGCTCCATTTGCTGCATTAAAAACAAGATAAATATTTAATCACAGTGCAATTAAGTCTGGATCAGTGCCATTAGTTTATAATGAATATATAGTTAGATAGATTCTAATACAGTACTAATTCACTTATGAACCAGGCTGAACAGATTTATTTTTTTTTAAAGCTGATATTTTGAGAATGTTAATGAGATGAAGGTGTATTTAATTGCTAATTATTTTTACTATTTTCATGCATAAACTGGAATAACATATAACAATCAGTTAATATTATCAATAGTCCTCATAAACTGTGAATGATGTTCTGCAATGCCTATTCTTTTCAGGTTAAAATAACCAAATAAATAGCAAGCTGTTGTTACAATAAATATTTGTTGATACAAGACTCATTTGTATCCTAACAGCAAAATAGAATCATCAGTGGCAAATTCCAAAAGGAAATCATATGAAATATATTGATCTGTAGGAGCTATTGTGGTTTGATGTTTGGTTTTTTTTCTGTCTGCTTTGCAAATATTCAAGTATGCTGGGCAAGCAAGAATTTCTTGTCACACTTTGGAAGACTTGAAGGTTGAGGTAGTTCAAAATACATCACATTCGGCTTTCTTGGGTTTTAGTTAAACTGAGGGACTTCTTTATTTTCTTTGAGCCATGTCGTGATGGAACAGTATAATGGGAGCTGGGCCCTAAAATGTTTAGATGTTTATGTAAATTTTGAACCCAGAATGACTTTTAAGGGTAAAAAAAAAATATTTATGAGTGAGAAAGAGCAAGTACTAGACTACAACGTATTCATTCATTACTGAAGACGCTTCATACTTAAGTGGCAGAAAGAGCATGTTGACTAGAAGAAACTGTTTTCATGATTACAGCCCCTTCTGGCAGAAGGTCAATAGCACATCAGCTGGAAACACTCTCTTCAAATGTCCTCAAAACCGTGCCTTGCAAAGCAGGCAGCTGACATGTAACTGTAGATTCAAGTAGTGAAAAAACATGCTGTTCTTCAGACCCAGCTATGTCAAGAGTGTTCTTGGGAAAAGGTCGTTTTCTTCTAAATAAAGGTGAAATCTACAAAACACTTGAGCAGAAGCTCAGTCTTACCCACAAAGGTGGTGCACCGGCTCGAAGGACATGTACTAGTGAGACCTAATCCCTACGCTGCGTTGCTGGAATGGGTATGTCATACTTGTGTGCTTGAACCTATAGATAGGCTGAGACACAAGTATGTTTTTTAGTACAATTTAATGATCCCCAGAACTCAGCAAATGCAGGATCATTCCTGTCAAGTTGTTAAAATGGTCTCTGAAGTATCATGACTCCCACACAGACACACAGCTGGGGGCATTCAAAGCCAGCCTCTGTGTCAGGTAGCCTTGCACAATCATATTAAATTAACAGGCAAAATAGTAAATGTGAGTAAGATCAGAGACCCTCAAAAGCTTTTGTTACATTCCTCACCTCTTTGTGCAATAAAGCAGTTTTCCGTCAGAACCTGTAGGGACATTCCTGCTGGATTTGAATGTTCATTTGTGTGTCTCTGTGGAATATGGTCTCCTTTGAATAGAACTATGTTATATTTTGGATTTGTGTCTGCTGAACTCTGAAATCTATAAGCTCACATTTGAAGTGGCACACCTTTCAAAAATCTATTTAATCGAGTATTTAAAAGGATGCTAAAGAAAGAAAAAGGTCAATATACTACTGAAAAAGAGGTGGTCTCTCATTTGTGCATATATAGGTGGTATAAACATAATTTTTTACTCTATGGAGAAAACATACATATTAGTTAGAAAAGAATGTCAAATATAAAGATTCAGAGATTAAGCTCATCTCAAATATTTCTAAGATACCTAATGCAGATTTCTAATTATTGCCACTGCAGGATTCTTCAGCTTTCTTGTCAGGTTGCAGGAACTGATGAGCAGCAGGGATAGGGTGTTGGATTACCTGGACACTGAGCCTAATTCAGTGTGATAATCCTTCTTCATCATGGGAAGCTCATGCCAT
Source organism: Haliaeetus leucocephalus (assembly GCF_000737465.1). Classification (NCBI taxonomy): domain Eukaryota; kingdom Metazoa; phylum Chordata; class Aves; order Accipitriformes; family Accipitridae; genus Haliaeetus; species Haliaeetus leucocephalus. The sequence goes on from NW_010973034.1 coordinate 5,065,193, forward strand.
TCTGCTAGCTCTAGCAGCAAGGAGATTAATTCTTCTCTTCCCATAAAGATGAAAGCAGTCATATGTGCCAGTGGCTTCTTTTACACATACTCATTTCAAAATATAAGAGCTCCTGCTAAGTGAGCTCTGTCACAGCTTATTTTGAAGACTGCTTTGGCAGAGGAAGCATCTAAAGTATTATGTATTATCAAAACATGGGTGGGGGAAGACTTCAAACTACTGATATTGAAACTGTATGAGAGATCTCTGATGAAGATTTCAATTTACCAGAGGGGAAAAAAAAATATTTGACTGACATTCATGTAGAGCCAAGATAGACTTAAGAAAAGCTAGTGGTATGAAGGCAAGCAGCTAGAGAGTATTTTTCTTTTACAGTGAAATGTAAAATCATTTGATACCTTTTCTTAGTTTGATGATAACTCCAATATTTGTTTTTATAGGATTTGAAGCTTAGTGTATCATCAGAGTAACATTATCTATTAGTCCTACTTCACTAATACTCCACAGAATACATAAAGCAATTAGCTTTGTAGCTAACAGTATCTTCATCTTGATGTATATCAAGGTCAATATCTAATTTGGCATTTTTCCTTGAAGTTGCAATATTTCTACATGAAGAGAAGATGGATAGAAAGATAGCATCAAAAGCATTAACATTTGTATTGCACTGCCTTTAATTTTACTTTCTTAAAATGTGATTATTTAGCGTATGTCACTCCATTGGAGTATATTTGTCTTTTTTTTTTTTTCTCTTTTCGTTTTTCGTATTCCTCATTTGATCTTGTCTTAGCAAGAAATCATGGGGTTTGATTTTTGATCGTCTTCTTGTTTTAGCACAGCAGCAAGCACAATTTTGAGTATGGAGAATCAGACTTTGAGGAAGATGCAACTGATGTAGAGTTCTCGTTTAACTACATCACCTGTAACTGCCTGGTATTTTGTATTGTCTTTCCCACCAAAGCAGCAGCAGATTTTATATTTGGCAAAAAATGCTTACGGTATTTGGTGGAAGCATGTGAAATGGCTTGTTTTACAGATGACTATCACTGAATTGGGGAGTGTTAAGGGAAAGAGTCATTGAGGGGACATTGTTTGTTTTTTCTTCCTGTTACGGCTGCTATTTCAACTGTTTTCTGATTTCTTACATTTTGCTAAGCTAATGCTACACAACTCCACTGTTAGCCACTGTACTTCAGAGTTGGCCTTTGTCATATTTTTAAGTCCTAGGTAAAGATTTATCAAAAAAATATCTGGCAAAGTGTCTGTAGACTTCTTGATAATGCACTTCAGTGCATTGTACAAAAGGTGTTCCGCTGAGCATCTGCACAGCTGCCCTTTCAGACAGGCTCTGTGTCTGCCCCTGATGAAGTTTGCACTGGCTTGTGTACAGCTCTGAAATTCTAATGCATCCTGGACACTTAGAGGGGACAGTAATTAGTGTCATACCTCACACATACAGATACAAACCTAAGCTGATGAAAAGCCTTGATAGAGACTAGAGTTAGTCTATCACCAGAGTAATTCTACCACCCTCTTCTCAGGAAGGACAATGTGTGGGCATCAGGTTGACAGCATCAGCCCTCTTCCTCTTCAGATCACTTCCCATTGCACTGTGTAGCTTGCTCCTGTAGATGCAGCCAGTCTGCAGTAAAACTAAATAATTGAAATGAGAACAATCAGAATTTTAGGTAATGATATTCACATACACATATTTAGATATGCTTCACAGTTGTCAACATTTCTAGGCTTTCTTGTTTGTTTATCTGTTTGGTTTTTTTCTTAAAAATGGAAGACCATGCAAAAAAAAGAAGCTCAAAATAAGACTAGGTATTTTAAAAAATACATTTCCTCCAGACTACCAGGGGGAAAATATAGAAAGGTATTTGGACACTTCTTTTTATTACTTCAAAAGAATTTGAATATCCTACAAGACAAATGAAGGAACAGTTTTCCTAAATGAGCTAATTCACTCTTTGTATATGTTATCGTCAAAAATTACATTCTTATTGGTGAAACGATGCTTTCCTTGCTTTCCTGGCCTTTCTTGCTATAGACAAACTAATGTTTTCTCTCAAATATGTAATTACCACTTTTGCATTATACAAGATTTTATTGTTGACTGTGCTTGTCAAAGAAAACAGATAGATAACATGGTTCTGCCTTGAGCCCCTTTGCAACTCTACTGAGGATGCATTTGTTTGATTTGTCCATCTATAAAATCTCAGAGATTTTAGTAAGAGCATCTAAAAAATTTAAAACCTGCTATGCTTTAAGTTACTTTTAATATTTTTTCAAAAACAGTATGGGATTTCAGTTGAATAACAGGATGATATATTTCGGACTATACTTATTATGTTGGCTAATACCACTGGAGCTGCACAATGAAGGACTCAAAAGAGCAGCAAAGTGAATAGATCTATTATTCTGAGTGCACAATTAATCTTGTTGACATTATTTTATATGAACATGGATAAAAATGCCTGGAAAGCATACCATTGAATTCCACTGCTCATTAATATTGATCAAATGTTGTTGTTCTCTTTGTGTTGGAAGCCACTTAAAGATTACCTGCAAAAGTATTACAGTGCTATTGATTTAAAAAACCAAATCCCTGATGTCCACTGTATTTTGAAAATTAGTTGACAAGTTTGGTTTTTTATTTTTTTTGGTAAAGAAGGATGTTTTTGAACTTGCTGCTATAGATCTGAGTCACTGAGAATATTAATCAGATTGTTGGGGAATTAATTATCCAGCATTCAATACAATGTTATTTAAAAGCCTATACATCCCTATGGAAGTTAGTTGGGACCTCTCACAATCTAGCAGCAGTGCCTAGATTTTTACATACCATTTTTGATGCTTAGATGGAATGATGGCAGGATTAGGACTCAGATCCTTCAAGACACTCAAACCTGCAAAACTTGCGTCAGGCATCCTATACACCCAATGAAAAAAAAGAAACATATGCTTGAAGATTCATGCAATTTAAATATCCTGAAGATGTGTGAACTCAGAGTATGGTCCTCTGGAGAATTAGGAGAAATAAGGCTTTTTAAAGTTTCAGTCGTTCATTGTTTTAGAACACAGATGAGTCTAACCCATGTCCTTTTGAGGCAATGAATGTTAACTAGTGAAAATTAGATGATTGTTGTCTACTACTTTCAGTGCATTTAATTAGGATGTTTCATTGCTCTCAAAATAATTTTTGAACTACCAGTTTCTATTAACAAAAAAACCCCAAAGCAAAATTACTCAACAGTTAGACTGAAAATACTGCTATTATATGTCTATGACCAAATAACAACTATAATCAGGCAAAAAAAAGTGTTCATATTGTTGGTGTGGGGTTTTTTTCAGTATGAAGGCATCATAGAAGACTAAGATTCATTAGATAGACTGGTGTGCACCAGTATATTATTTATTACTGTGCACCTCAAATGACCTTTTAAGTCTTTGTACTTCAGACTGATCTGAGAAAGTGCAAAATCTAAAGAAAATTAATGAAAGTATGCTGAACATGTGCTTAACAAGCCATATGGAGAAAGCAGCAAGCAAAATGAGAAAGTAATTATTAAAAGATTTATTGTTCTTCGAAGATTAGAGATCCGCATGCATAGAAGTAATTAACATATGAGGCTACCTGCAGATACTCCCCAAACTGAAGCACTCTGATAGAGACTTGGAAGAAAAATACACACACGTATTCATTGGGAGACTAAAAGTGCAAATTATTAAACATGTTTCTTCCCAAAATATTACAGAGGAGAAATAACAGGAACAGAAGCTGTAATACTTGAAAGCCATGAGTCTTCCTAGACCTGTTAAAGGAGTGATATATGTTGTCTGGAATTAAGAATGTAGTGTACCATTACGTTTAAAGTGTAATGCAGAAAGTGGATAGGGAAAGGCAAAAAAGGCAACAGCTATCTCCTCCTCTCCATCTTCATGATTTTTGCCCTTTTTTTACTACTAATTGCATTTAGAATAAGCTGCTGTATATTCATGTCTTTTATTTATTGGGTTCAGTGAGACGTATCCCCTGTTTAATGATACACACAAGCATACGTTCTGCAGGATTGTGTCCTGGAATAGGCTGATGACGTAAGTTGTAATAGAAATGTGTCCATGGATAGTTTCTCAAATTGCTATAACCACCCGGGCAATTATAACTGGGGAATGTGTTCTGAAATCCTTGTCAGCCTGTTAATTTTCATTTTTGCAAATTAATATTTTCTTAGACAGTGCAGTTTTCACTAATGTGACGTTCTGAATGAATGGTGTTGCTGTGAACATCTGTCAAACCTTGGGTTTGTAATTGAAAACATAAACAAATAGGTAGACCCTCAGAAGCATTAAACTTATAGCTCTTTTAAGTTTAAATCACTCAATTCCGAGTGCTGATTGTCAGTAAATAACGCTGCAGAAAGAAGTTCTTTTCTGTTTTGGTTTTTTTTTTTCTAAATGCAATTTTAAGTAGGTGAATAATTATGACATTGCATCTCAGTAAGTGAAGACTGACACTTTTCTGTGTACATGGCAAAGGTTGCAAATAACATACTATATATTGAATTCATATATCTTGTCACACAAAAATTTGCACATGAGGCTTTCTAATCAGTGATTACCACTAGTTCTTTAAAGTGAGACTGGAAAAAAAAAAATCATCAAAATGCTAAAGTGTTTTCTTCTAGTAGGAGGTATATTACAGATAGTATTAGCAAGACAATAAGATGTAAAAATCTTTTAACATGTGCCATTAAATGAATAAACTTCAGATCTCAGTTCAAAAACTGCTATTATTTAAAGGTATGTGTAGTCATTCATTGCAATCCTAACAAATTTGATCTCACTGCTGAAATTTTAGGTATCCTAGCATGTGGTTAGTGGGAAAAAATAATTTAGTCAGAAGACCTTTTTGAAATCAGCTTGAAGTGGATATGCTAAAAAGGTACTCAATGGAAGAAGAATAGTTGGTTTAGTAGCTGCTAACTGCTGGCCCATATAGTCACATATGCAGAAAGTCACCCAAAGCCTTAGCAAAGATCTCAAACTACTAACTTGACATGTAGTGATTATTTAGGGATATTGTACATGTCACTCCATACATGATAGGCACGTTTGATTAATACATATTTCCTCAGTGGTATAAAAGTTAGAATGCCTGTTATCTTTAATAGGAGAGCAAGATTTAGCTTCTCTGTCTCCTGTCTTCTCTTACATTAAAAAATAATGTTGTGATTAATGAGTAGTGACATGCTTCATATTTTTTCTTGTTCATAAAAATCTGTGCTGGCAAGTTATCTGAACTATGTGAAGGATATATTTTAGTGGGTTAGTGGAATATGAAGGTCTACATAAGGGATTTTATTTCTTTAATGAACGCATATATGACTGAAATTATTATGTTTGTTACAATGTATGTATATATACTTCTTTTTTTTCCCCCCTCTCTCAGGACCCTGCCTTCCTAATCCATGTCATAATGGTGGGATATGTGAAATTAGTGAAGCGTACCGAGGCGACACATTCATAGGATATGTTTGTAAATGTCCAGAGGGATTTAATGGGATTCACTGCCAGCACAGTAAGTTCCACATGGTAACTTTTATTGTATTTATAGATAGGAGCCTTTTTATTGCTTGCAATGTTGAGGATTAATATCATATCTGGTTTTCTGAAGTGTATCAGGTTTTGGCCTTTATATTATGAGCAAGCTAATACTACTGAATACTACTGCTACTACCTTCAGAAAATGACCTTACTTCCAACTTACTGGACACAACAGTGCATAATTTGCTATGCATATTGTAGAGCATGGTAAGGAAAGGTAACCACATTTAGCATGGATTTCATGGAAAAGCTTATTTGAAATAGTAGGGATCTCTTCTTATCTTGGAATTGTTTGTGGATTTGTTTTGATTAATGCTAGACAAAAGTGGAAAGAATAACTGAAAATAAATTTGTGAATAAATACATCTTCTAGATCTTTCTTTACCTATGCATTTATCAATTATGAAGAAATGTTGTGAAACACGGTACTTAAATTCAAGGCTAGAACTTCCAGACTTAAACTGGATGTACATTTAATCCTGTTTAAAATACAATATCTGGACCTCTTTCTAATCATTATCATATATTTGAAGAGTTTTGCCTGGTTTCAGGTCAGACTGGGAACAGCAGGTCAGTATCCTAGTCTTAATGTTTGTAGTTACAGAACTGACAGGTAGCCATATGGAAAAAAAAAATCTTGAGATTTCAATAATATCTCACGGGGGGATTATATAGTAAGATCTATACTTCACCAATCAAAAATTTTAAGAAGTAAATAGATATTTCAATTTTTGTGCTCATACTGAAAATTATAGGTGCATGTTTGTCCAATTAATGTCATCAGAAGTTCTGTGTGATCAAAACCAATTAGTAAGAGCTATGCATGTTCATCTGCAAATGACCGATCAGCTCATGTTCTAACATATAAACATGATCTGCATTATCTCTTTGTCACTTAAATAGAAGCTATTTTTTTTAATATGTAAAAGCCATTTAGAACAAGTGCTTGCCCAAGGAGAAACTCGTGCCAAACTTGTATTTTCTTTTGTGTAATAAAGCACAGCATGGTTCTTAAATCTCATGTTATTGATGCATTTGGAAGCCAACTGTTACTCAGTTAGAAGGTTAAAAACTCAAACAAACGGTCAAGAATCCAGTTCCATTTGCACACAAAAGATAAATTCACTCATTCAAATCAGAGTGAATAAGCACTGAATCCAGTCTACCTTAATTAAGTGCTCCATTTAGATACTTGTCTGTAATTTGAAGTGTCAGGAACCAATATAGTCCAGCTCAGATAACTACTTAAGTTCATTATGTCCCTTATATACTCAACGGAAAGTGTCTCCAAAGACCTGAATATGGATATTCAATTTCATTAACTTTGGCCACCCTCTCTCTCAATTACATAGGTAACGTAGGCAGTCCCACTAACTTAATCTAGTTAAATTATGTGTCTACCTCTTCCACTGGGAACATGGAAATGTTGGATATTCTGCATTCCTTTGGAATCTGTTCCATCTAGCCCTGATTCTGGGGACAGCCATCTAGTGGAGCTGAATGCCAGCAACAGTCGTACTGACCACCTTTTGTTTCAATTGTCATATCATTAGAGCACTCAGTCAAGACAAGGGACTGATTTCATTGCGTAATCGTGATGGCAAAGGATAGACATTGCCAGCCTTTAAACCACATAGCCAGGAGTTCAAGAGTCTCACGACCAGGACAGCAGGCAAGATTATGTCTAGCTGTAACTCAAGAGTTATGCCAGCTTAAAGATTGTACCTGGGCTAAATTGTGAGTGCAGTACCTTGTGGTTCCCGACCCTGTTCCTTGTACTTGCATGCTTTTTACATGAGTCTGCCACCTGAGAAGTGAAGCAAAAGTTATTGGAGAGTGGAAAGACAGGAAGCTGTACCTTCCTCCCCATGACTGCTGTAAGTGAGGGTACAGGCAGACCACTTCTGTGTGCCACTGATGTCCAGTCATATGGAGGAGCTCATGTGAAAACATCCTCATGTGGCCTAACATTCTCAGGCACACTCCATTATGGACCAGTCACGTAGTGAACTTGTGAGTCTAAGTGTTTCTGTTTCCATTAAATGTCAGAGGTGACGTTTGTTAAGGATGAAATGAAGTGAATAACACCACAAATTTTCATCCAGCAAAATGCACGCTTAACATGTGCTGTCTGGAAAATATAATTTCTTGTTACCTAATGAATGAAGAAAACATACAGTAGTACATTATGGAGTGATTCATCGTAGTTGTTTGCTGGGTCCCTAGTATCCTTTTAAAAATATTCAGGTATGTAACAGTTAGCTAATGGTCCTGATAATCAGCAAAGTGTATTTATATCAACTTCAGAATAAAGTAGAGCTCTCACACGGGTGATTCAGATTCACTGTGGGGAGACTAGAACCCGAAAAGGCAGCTAAAGTGATTTAAGATAAGACAAGCTTTATATGAACAGTTACTCTTTTGGGGAGAACGAAGTTCAGTCCCTTCCAGATAATCTGGTTTAAGATGTGATAATAAATCATACACAATATATAGGTGTTCAGAGGGTCTGCCATGAGAGGCAGCAGAGGAGGCCTGTGCAATCAGGAAGAAGTATGGGACTTCCAGTGGTGGACTTAATATAATTCTTTTATATGATATCCCTTTAGCTCAATTCACAAAGTTCCTTTGATACAAATTGATAAAGTTTAATAATTCAATTCTGAGCTCACTGTAAAGCAAGTAAGAAATCTGTCCAAGTAGTTACATCATAAAAAGTTAAATTACCTCATTGCAAGACATGTATCTTCATCTAAACTATTAAGATTTCAAAAAATCACATTATACTTCTCTTGTACAAGGTTTTTTATCTTGGATTTCTTTCATGTCTAATACTCTGTTGCTAAATCAATTAAGCTAGGTGATTGATTTTGCAGTCAAGATACATTCCCAAAGCTGGTACTGTCATTCGCATCAACAAACATCCTGTCAATATTTCTGAGATTCCTTGACCTTTTACCCATGTAAAGAATTAATATGTAAATTATAAGAGAGATCATTAGCAATGTATATTCTAGATTTATTGTAAAACTGATATTAATTGGCAGTGGTTGTCTGAAAAATTCTGATTCCCCAGTGGCAAAAAGGAAACAAAAGTTTCCCGTTTCAGGGCTCATAAACGAACCAAGGTTTGGATAGGAAAGTCTACCTCAGGTAGAAACCTGGGCAGATTTTTGTGGCGATAACCCAAGAACAATAAGTTCTTTAAATATTCCTTCATTATTTAAGAGGCATTTACTTACCTGCTTGGTATGAAGATTCTTCCCAAACCCTGTCCAGGTTGCAATTTGTCATGCTGTTAATGCATGGCAATCTGGCTTTCAAATGTGCTATTGACAATATCTAGTGACAAGGAGAGAGGAGTTGTTTGCAAGAACTACCGTGAGGCAAGGCAAATCTCCCTACAGTCTTACACTGAGAAAGCAGCTCTTCCAGGGATTAACTCAGAGCACTTAAATTCCTGAAAAGAGCGTACAACTCATGCCCAAGAAGACTAAGGTGTACTCTGTGGCGGTGATGCTCATTTGTAAGAGCAGCAAATAGTTTTGTTCCTTCGGGATCACTTTGACTGAAAGCTGTGTAAATACATGGCCTTGTCATTCACCAGAAAAAAGCATGTAATCATTGGGTGTGTTATAATTCCCTTTAATTTAACCATGGATTTCAAGAAAGTCAATCTTCTGAGATCTTTCTGGCTTTTGTTGAAAAAATGTCTACTGCTATTCTTGAACCAGCATCTGTTGTTACACCATTATCAACTTCGCTAATCACTCTTCATACGACAGATGAAAATGCTGGACAAATTGTTGCTGTTCAGATAACTAATACCTTCATCTACATATAGAGGGATTATACTGTCACCTATTAAAACAGCCTAGAAATACAGTTCTGCAGAACAAGTCAAAATCCATGGAAATACCCAGAAGACTGAAAGGGACATTTTTTCCACCAAAAAAAAATTCCATGACATTGAGATACAGACAATATTCATTATTGTGATTATCAGACAGAGATTGCCTGCTGAAAAAAATAGAAAACTGAGACATTAGTAACAATATATGTCAAAGTGTGGGTTACTGGCTGCCACTCAACTAACTGAAATGACACAGAGATCCAACCAGAAGAAATCGAGTTTGAAACAACAGAGTTCAGATTTAAGGGTTTGATTTGGATGTGGTTTTATATTCTGATGATCATTAACTCTGTCAGCCATAACTAAATGCCTTTTACTCCAAGAAGAATAAAGGTTATTATTCAAACACATTTAATAATGTAAGCAAGTCCTTCCCAGTTTTTTGTATAGAGTTGTCTGCTTTCTACCTCCCCGTCATAGATGGTCAGTGGTATTCACATCTGTTACATTAATGTATTGGGAAACTGCAGAGATGGGGGCCATGTGGCGGAGCGTCAGCTCACATTTTGATAGTATGTTGAAGCATCATCCCAGCTACCCACAGGGCAGTGGCTTTTAACTGTGGGGCTGCAACTGGGAAGGCCAGTGGCCATGCATTTCTGGCCAGTCGACGTGATGTATAATCTACAGCTTCAGCTCTACCAGCAAATTCAAATCCGAGTAACTCTTCCAGCTACTAGGAAGAAATATATGTGAGGAAGCTGTAGAACATCCTGTGGCATGGATTTTGTGTGTTACTATGAGCGAGTGCTCTTGCTAAACCGTTCTTGGCTGCAGTTTGATGGTAGAGCACTCCAGAAACCATTACCCACAGGTGGTTTTCATGCAGCTGTCTTGTTTTGGAGGCTAAAACCAGTTGTATCTTTCACAGATACAGCTTGTTCCAAGCCAGTCATCCCCCTAGCCGAGTGAGCAAATGTAATGTACTAGGTTACATACAGTTGCACCATACCAGATGTTCATCCCATGCTTCTGCTGATAAACACTCACTATGGTTTCTCCTTTGAGGAGAAGTATCTGTTTGGGGAGTTCTAAATCTAACTCGGGTGTTCCTTTCTATTTGGGGGTGGGCTGGGGAGTAATATTCATTGAAATTAGCTGTATGCATAGTTTTAACAAATTATACTAGCAGTAAGTTATATAGTAGATTAGTTATAAGCTATATAGTATACTAGTAGTAAGTTGCATGTATAAGTAGGCCCTAGGCAGCATATATGACTAAGCATTGTTGAGCTGAAGTCTGAAAACTATTCCTGTGTCTGACCAGTAGCTTAGATGAAAAATGAAGAAGGGAGGATATACCGTTGCTCATTTGGGAATCTTCCAGAATTTTGCTTAATTAAAATATAAGAGCAAGTGGGTGATTTGAAAGACATCTAAGAGAGATTCCCAATAAAGAATAAAAAAGCAAAGAGCCAGTAAAGCCTATTGGAAGAAAAGTCAGTAAAATACTGTTCCTCAAATGGAAACTGTGTGAGGGGGCAAAATGGGGAGTACAGAAATGGCAGAACCACCAGGTTTGGGAGCACAGCAAAAGTTTCCCCCAGTCACAGAAGTCCAGGAAAACTTTTGTGTGGAACTGCTGGGAAAAAAAAAATGCTCTAATGAGGTAAAAAATTATGGGTTTGTCAGTTGAAAACAGAGAAAGTTTCAATGATGAATCTTCTTACAACAAAGGTGTGGTGAGATTGAACAACAGTGACAACGATTTGGGGGCTATTGGAAGTAGGGGTTTGTTTTCCTTCAAATCCAAATAAGTATCTTAGTTAAAGCAGTAGGTGACTGAGCTAAGACTACCTGAAGCCCAGAGAGAAAAAGCGTTAAATCTCAGGTAACAGACCAACACTAGATACTTCTCAGAAGGGGTCAAGACACCCTCACCAGGAAAAGACAGCGCATGTTTTGCCCCCTACTTGAAGATTTTATTTCATGGTGTAATAGCCAGAGATTGGCTTAAAATGCCAGGTAGGAAGTATAACATCCCTTCCAATTTTGTTTCACTCTTGTTAGCATTTGCGTATATAGCACTGTTTATTCTTCTCATTCATACACACTGCCAATAGCTTTTTTTTTCTTTTTTAATTATTGACCTTAACAATTTCCTGATGCATTGAGTTTCATAATTATACTGTATTTTGAAAAAAATCCCTTTTCAATTTCAAATCTGCTGTCTTTCAGCATCTTTAAATGTTTCTTTCTTTGTGTATTATAAGACTAGAAGAAAAGCAGCTTTTGAGAGCCTTCTGTGTGCCACTTACTATTTTGCATACATTTGT
>NW_010973034.1:5077001-5135740 GCF_000737465.1 Haliaeetus leucocephalus
TTTGTCATGCTCCCTCTTATTTTTCCTATGCAAACAGTTAAAATTGTTTCCTTTTCTGTTTCACATGAGAGTTTTTGCAGGACTTTTAAATGGTTTCTCAGTGGCATTCTCAAAACCTTTTCTGTTCTGTGGTATATTTTACTGCGACAGCGACCTGTACTGAAGACAAAGCTGTATCATTTATTTGGTAGAAGATCCTTACAGTACTTTCTATGTTCTTTATGCAGCATTTTGTTGGAATCTTTTCGATTTTTCCTGTTTTAACCAGAACTGGATGTTGAGCTAAGGCTTTTATTAAGCTGCCTTCTTTGATGCCTAGGTTTCTTTCATAAGATGTCATAGTGGGAGGAAATAGATCTTCCTGATTGCTTTTGGGTTTTATGGGGATATTGAACAGAGGGGTGGATTTCTTATGACCTATACACTGACTGAACTATACAATGAATGATACTTTTAAGATGTGTGTTTCTATGGTATAAAAGTCACTTAGGTTGTAAATAGCCATTATAAAGATCTCTTGTAGGAGGGTAAATCTCTCTTCCCCTAATTACTGTCTTTCTTAATGATTAGTATTATTTTACTGTGGCAAGAAATTAATGTTCCAAAAATACATGACTTGGTGTTTGATTGTGAAAGAAATTAAATTGGTTCATGTTCTACGTTAAAAAGATAACATACGGAGATATTTTGCACATAGAAGTTCCTCTTTATATTTGAATTAATAACAAATACTGAATGAAAAATGATCTCTTTACATTCAATAATAGTTATCCCATTGTAATGTCAACATCACATATTCTCTCTTTTATAACATAAATATTATAATATGCCTTTTCAGTGGGTTTCCTCAGAATGAGAATAACTGTTCATATTCCTGAATACATTACACAAAAATACTAGCAAAAAGTCTTCCAAATGTTGCATGAAAACACTTTTACAAAAAAAGGCACAAAGATTGCCTTCTAGATTTTCAAAAACTAGACTGCTTTTTTGAGAGCAATATGTAAATGGTCTTACACGGCTTGTGAAATGAGAATGTGGAAGAATAAATTCATTGTGCTGTTGCACTTATTTTGTACCAGGTAAATATTGTAAGAAAATGATGAGTTGTTTCAGAACTTATATGAGGTTCTTCAGTAACAGACAGGGAACCGGACACTGTGATTCATCTGGTTTCTTACACTCCTACTTTCATGGTTTTTTTTTTTTACTTAAGCTATCATACCAGAGTTTAGAGTTTATATTTCTTACATATAATATCTCATAGTTAAACAGATAGGGTGTTTCAGATAAATGCATAATGACGCACTCATCACTCAAACTTCAGTTTACATGAATAGAATGTTTTCTTGGATAAGAGCAGCAACAATGAATTCCATATCTCTCAATGTGTTATGCTTATTCTCTATCACTTAATACTGCATTATTCCATGCAGTATCTACTATATAAATATTTTCAGTTTTCTTCAAGATTATCCATTCAAACAAGCAAAAGCTATTATCTAGGATCTCAATGTCATTTTATTCTTTTGTGTTCTCCTTTTTTGGATTCCTTTTCATACTTACCAAAAAGCACATGTTCATCTCAATTCTGTTATGAAAAGTGGTACAGGATTGTTTTCTTCACTGGAAAAGGTAATTTTGTAATACTTAAATGCTATTCATTCTTTCGCTTTTGAGATCTTGAGTCAAGAAAATAACCATTTCTTACTGCTTTGCTTTCTCTATTTCATTTCCCAAATTCAATATTCTGGTTTTGGCAGCTTTCCAGAAGTGTGACGATTGTCCATTTTCTTTTTGTTCAGTCTTAGCCTTCTCCATGGGAACGCTCTCAATGCTCTTTTAGCAAGGATTTGGCATAGAAAGGCTCTGCAAAGGAAAACAGACTTTAAGTGGAGTAAGAGTGATTGGAAAACCTAAACTCACCTTGTTTGTTAGTGAGTCCTTTAAATAGCATTACTGATCCTAACTGATTTCTATTATTGTACACTTTTACCTTCACGTTTGTCAATTTGACAAGCAATACACTTTGTGAATGAGCCTGCTTTCCATCTCTTTATGTGACTCCATCTTTCTAACAAAGAATGCTTGTTATTGAGACCAATATCCTTGGCTTTCTGTAGGGTCATAAGCCCTTTTCTTAAAACTTTGCACATGAGTTTCTATGACACATGTCATGTGCTAAGTGACTAAGATGCTTTGAGATGCTAAGTGACTTAAAAACATTGGGGTGTTCCCAAATTGTCACTTGTACAACTTTTCTTCAAGAAAGTGCATCAATAAGAAACTCTTAAGACAGTGTGTTAACCACATTATTAGATCAGTATGGCGTTATTATTGTTGAATGTGTTAATATTTGCAACTGTGACCCACTAGATGATATAGATCATAGAATCATAGAATGGTTTGGGTTGGAAGGGACCTTCAAAGATCGTCTAGCTCACCACCTGCTGCCATGGGCAGGGACATCTTTCACTAGACCAGGTTGCTCAAAGCCCCATCTCAACCTGGACTTGAACACTTCCAGGGATGAGGTTTCCACAACTTCTCTGAGCAACCTGTTCCACTGTCTCACCTCCCTCATCATGAAAAAAGTTCTTCTTAGTATCTAATCTAAATCTGCCCTCTTTCAGTTTAAAACCATTGCCTTTTGTCCTGTAAGTATGGGCCCTGGTAAAATGTTTCTTTCCATCTTTCTTGTAACCCCCCTTAATATATTGAAAGGCTGCAATAAGTTCTCCCCAGAGCCTTGTCTTCTCCAGGCTGAACATCCCCAACTCACTCTGGCTTTCTCCATAGAAGAGGTACTCCAGCCCACTGACCTTTCTCATAGCTCTCCTGTGGAGGAGGATCCACTCTAACAGGTCCATGTCTTTCTTGTACTGGGGAGCCCAGAACTGGACGCAGTACTCCAAGTGGGGTCTCACAGGAGTGGAGGGGAAGAATCACCTCCCTTGACCTGCTGGCCATGTTTCTTTTTATGTAGCCTGGAATATGATTAGCTTTCTGGGCTGCCATCACACATTGCCGGCTCATGTCCAATTTTTCATCCACCAGTTCCCCTGTGTCCTTCTCTGCAGGGCTGCTCTCAATCCCTTCGTCCTGCAGGCTGTACTGATACAGGGGCTTGCCCCAACCCAGGTGCAGGACCTTGCACTTGGCCTTGTTGAACTTCATGAGATTCACATGGGCCCACTCCTCCAAACTGCTAAGGTCCCTCTGGATCCTGGCATTCCATCCCTCAAGCATATTGACCACATCACTAAGCTTGGTTTAATCTGCAAACTTGCTGAGGGTGCACTGTGTCCTGTACAAGAGAACAATCGATTAACCGTAATAGAATTATGGATGGTTAGAAGACAAACACAGGAAAACTGGAGCTGAACAAAGCATCTGTTCTCTGTTCCTTCTTTCCACTTTTTATGCCTGTTTAGGTAGACACAGGAAATTATAAGAGAATTTCAGCCATTGTGATGGTTTAGGATTGTCCTACCTACTGAAAGCACAACAAGGATCAACACAGCCACACCACAGCTTTAAAGGAAGGATTGCTTTCAGTCTTTGTTGTAGTCACAGATTCATTACAGGTATAGCAGCACGTTTCTTTGAGGAAGATAATGAAGATAAATGAAATCTTGAAATGAAATCTCATTATTTAATGAGACAAAACTTATCATTTAGAATTTTGTCACACAGTGGCACAGTCTGATCCATCTGTGTAGGAAGCAGCTGTTAGAAAAAAGATGTTTTGTAATTTAGATATTTTTCTTGTTTTTTCTTTTTATTGTTCTGCTCCTGTAAGAACCACTGTGCTCAACCTTCTGTGTGTGTAGGTGTGTCAAGGATGCGGAATTAAAATACTGTACTTCTGTTAGGAACTCATGCTGGCACACAGCTGTGCGGTTCCCTATTACTATATAGAATATTAGTATTTCCATTGTTCATTGAACTAGTTGAAAATTGTATGACTGACTTTAATGTTTGGAACTTGAACAATTCACATGGCAATTTTTCTAAAAATTAAAGAAAGAAAAAGTTTAGTCATCAGGTGTTGTTTTTATACTACAGACCCAGTGAACAGCTTGAAGAAGCCAAAGAACTTTTTAGAAGGAAGATCCAGAAATCTATTCAGTAGTCTAGCTACTCTTTTGAAATTATAAGTAGTATTTATTCATTTAAGATCAGTGGGCTTATTTGTAAGTAAGCAGTATACAGAGGGAGAGAAGGATATAGCGTCAGACTCATTACGTATGTGTGCAAAACTTGAAAAAACAGTACTTTGACTTGAAGCTCAATATAATGAGATAATAGTCTAATAGTATATACCAATCTGCATTACAAATGTATTCCCTTTGTATTCATAAAATATCTCAAGCAAAACTCATGGTGCTGTCACATTTGCATATGAATACCCAGGATATTCTTCTAGCCTGCATTTATTCTGATGTGTTAAATAACATGCAATTATTTCTGTAGGGCATCTGGATGAGTGTTTTAGTTTGAACCAGGAGTGCATTTTTAAAGAAAATCTCTTGATCATCTCCACTTACTCTGCTTTGCTTCATGTGACAGCAGTCTCAGAGCACAAGAACTAGATCCCTTTGAGATGAAAATAATCTAAAATAAAATAGTCTGGTAGTCTAAATTCCTTGTGTACACACTAGGAATTCACATAAAACATTCCAGTGGGTAAATGGGCATTCCATCCACCCATCCAGGCTTGAACTTGTACAGAGAACACATCCCTGAGATGCGTGTAGGGACATGCAGACATAGTGTCCCCTTCACTCTACAACTATAGTTCTGTAAGACCACAGTACTTACAAATGTAGACATAACCTATCTGTGCCTACGTTTTTCTCCAAGTACACCAAAAACAATGAATAGATCTTGTTTATCTTCCTTTTCTTATGACTTGTTAATGGCTGACATCACAAGAGGCACTTGGCTTTCTGCAGTCTCTTGAGCTGGCTGAATTTTGTTTAATCCTCTGGTGTGATTGCCTGATACTGCCAAAAGTGATGATGCCAGTCTTCCGTGAGAGTATATCCCCATCCAACTTCAATCTGAATCATCTCACCAGGCTGATCTGGAAGTGTACAAACTAATCGCAAGAAGGGATTTTCAGTGGGATCAGGTCACTGAATGTAGCCTGTACTGGGTCCTAGAGGAGTGGGGAGACAGGAACATGCAGAGGGACATAAAAGGTGGAATTGGCAGCTCTACACTTCTAACAGATTAGATATAATGCTGAAACTGATACACACCCCTTTGGTAATTGCTGTTAATAAAAGCATAGATACTCCTAAGGCTTTCCAGAGGAGCTTATTAGTTCTTACTGTGATACTTTTCTGCCCAAGTGCACAGAGCTTCAGTAGTTGCTTATCATCTCAGAAGGACTTCTGCTGGGATCTGTGCTTGGCCATGAATGAGCAATAATGATAGCATTCAGGAATTGCCCCTTATGACAAAACATTAGCATTGAACTGATGTTCCATGGTCCAGGTGTGTATGCATTACACCATAAAAGAGAATTTAAATTGCTATTTACCTGCAAGTAATAGGTAAGTTTTGTAATCTTGTCAGATTTCATTTTATCCTCTACACAAGTCAGTGAGGCATCTGGTTCTGAAAATGTATTCTATGTGATCCTTTTGTGTATCTTGCAGAGCTGTTTATGCATACAATCAGTACTCTCATGTAGTTTTTAGAGTTTGTTTAAATACAATATTCTCTTCCATACCGGTAGTTTTCATTGTTACAGACAAATTAGTCCATTCTTTTCTCATCATTTCTATTTTGTCAGTTAATACTTAAAGGAGCTTCAGAATAACACTGCAGAAGGCATACACCAAAATTAGGAAAAAAAGTGAAAGGTGAAAGGAACCTTTGCCCGAATCTAAAATTCAGTTTACAGTATTTATTTCTGACTTCATTATTTCAGTGCTCTAACAGAGAGAGAACCTCCTCCCATTTCTCAGCAAAAATAATCTTTTACAGGGATTGTACCACCCATGGCCCTAAGTTATGGTACAGATGATATGTATAGACTGGAAGGCAATTCCTTAGCTGCTAAACATAGTCGTGGAAAATGCATAAAACTATTTGGATAGGTCTTATCTGATGTGATCATCAAGCAAAGGTGACATTGCCTGGGCCAGCTGCCATAAATACAAGTTCCAGTTCTGAGAGATGGTTTTAGTGCAGGACGTATAATTCTCTGTGAGTCATGAAGAGCAACCAGGGTGTATGTGCCCTGAGATAATAGAGCTGTCAGTCAGATGGAGACAGAATTCACTGCAATAAATATTTCCCTTCCTGTACTAGACAGTCATTGGTGATGTGAGGAAACTACTTCATATACATTTTGCGTCTTATATGGGGAGGGAGATGTGGTCTTCCTTTTCACCTTTGCAGAGGAGACAAGGAAATTATCATAGTCCAAAAGATAAAATGACGGATAAGTTGTTAGCAAATAAGTGTATTTGCCAGAGATAATATATACTATATACATAGGATATATATTGTAGGCATATATCACTGAATCATAGAATTGTTTAGTTTGGAAAGGACCTGTGGAGATCACATAGTCCAACCCCCATCCTCAAGCAGCGTCAAACAGAGCAGGTTGCCGAGGACCGTGTCCCATCATGTTTTGAATATTTGCACAGATGAAGACTCCACAACCTCTCTCCTGTGACTGACCACTCTCACTGTAAGAAAATGTCTTCAGATGGAGTTTCTTGTATTTTAAGTAGAGCCCATTGCCTCTTGTCCAGTTGGTGGGCACCACTGAAGACAGTCTGCCTCTTTTGTCTTCATTCCCTCCCATCAGATATTTGTACATGTAGCTAGGAGTCCCCCAAGCCTCCCCTTCTGCAGACTGAGCAGTCTCAGCACTCTCAGCATCTTGTTGTAGGTCGGATGCTCCAGTCCCTTAGTCACCATAGCCCTGTGCTGGACTGACTCCAGAAAGTCCATGTCTTTTTTGTACTGGGAAGCCCAGCATTGGACACAGCACTCCAGATGCCCCATGCCTGGAAGTGTTGAAGGTTAGGTTGGATGGGGCTTTGAGAAACCTGATCTAATAAAAGATGTCCCTGCCCACAGCAGGGAGGTTGGAACTAGATGATCTCTGAAGGTCCCTTCCAACCCAAACCAAATCATTCTATGATTCTGTGTCTCCCCAGTGCTGAGTAGAGAAGAAGGATCAGCTCCCTCAACCTGCTGGCAATGCGCTGCCTGATGCAGCCCAGGAGGGTGTTGGCCGCCTTTGCCAGGAGGGCACATTGCTGTCTCATGGTCAACTTGTTGTCCACCAGGACCCCCAGGTCCTTCTCTGCCAAGCTGCTTTCCAGCTGGTCAGCTGGCCAACATGTCCTGGTGCATGGGGCTGTTCCTCCCCAGGGGCAGAGGCAGGACTTGGCACTTCCCCTGTTGAGCTTCATGAGGTTCCTGTTCAGCCCATTTCTCCAGCCTGTTGAGGTCCCTCTGGACGGCAGCACACCCATCTGGCGTATCGGCCGCTCCTCCCGGTTTTGTGTCATCAGCAAACTTGGGGAGGGTGCGCTCTGTCCTAGTGTCTGGGTCATTAATGAAGATGTTGAACAGTGTTGGCTCTTGTATTGATCCCTGGGATACACCACCAGTGTTTTGCCTGCAACTGGACTTTCTACCGCTATCACTACCCTCGGCCCAACCATTCATCTGTTTTGTAATACATCTCACTGTTCACTTATCTAACCTGCACAGTCAGCCTGCCTATGTTACAGGAGACAGTGTTACAAGTTTTACTGAAGTTGAGGTAAACAATATCCACTGCTCACCCTCATCCACTGACCCAGTGACCTCATTGTAGTAGGCTATCAGCTTGGTCAAGCATGGTTTCTCCCTCATAAATCCATGCCGACTACTTTGCATCACCTTCTTGTCCCTAATGTGTTGGGAAATGGTTTTTAGGACGGTTTTCTTCATCACCTTCCTGGGGCCTGAGGTGAGATTGACTGACTTGTAGTTCCCCAGGTCTTTCCTCTTGCTCTTATGTTTGTGTACACATACTATAAGCAAACGTATAATCCTTATAGGACTAAGGATGTAACAACGGTTGTAATGAAAATAGTGATTTGCTATAGTGAATAACAGACATTTGGTTAATCATGTATTGAGCCATCCATTCATTTATTAACCCTCCATAACTCTTAAGTGATTTATAAATATGCTCTTAATCTAATATGTGTCCATGTATGTTAAATGTAATAAAATGTGGTACTCCACAGCCGCTAGAGGGGAAAAAAAGGTTAGAGAACTGCCAAAATATCTAACCCATTTTCCTATTTAGAGTGCTAGATTATTTCTGTGATTAACAATAAGATTCATAAACAGTAAAACATGCAAATATTTATGAGCAACTAGGAGTATGAATTTGAAAGGTATTAGCAAAGAGTAGAAATGACCTTTACACAGCATATTTATATGCACTTATGCAACATAAGTGTACTGAAGTCCCACAGATGACTTTTTATGAGAGCTTAAATGAGATGTATATAGATTGGTCATAAAGGAATACACTTCACCCCGTGTATATCAAATACAGACATGTGAACAAATACAACCATCTGTTTTAGTCATTTTAGAACATCCATCATCATATCCTCCAGGACTTGTTGGTCTAATAACATTTTTGAAAACACATGCCATAACTGTACTGATGTGAAAAAGATATATCCCTACCCTCACTCTATTCTGAAATGCATAAACAACTACATTTTGAAAGAATACAATTATTTTTGGATATGTGAAGGGAAATATGCTAATTCACTGATCTGGGTTCAAACTTGCTTTGAAAATAATTGGAGTTCTTGCCATGAGCCCACCTACAGTATTTTAGCAAATAATCCAGTTAGAGGTTATAGTCTAATGCTGGATAATTTAAGTTTCCTTGCGAAGTTGAGATTTTTGGAGCATTGCTTGTAATAAAAAATGATTCACAAGTTGATTCACTTTTTAATAAGAGGGTTTTTTTCTCAACTACAGTTAAAATGATTTGTCAAATGCTTGTTATATAAATAGCCAATTATTTTAATAAGGTTCATTGGAAACGATAGGAATTGTTGCCCTGAAGACATGCTTCTACAGTGTCAAATTAAATGGTACGTTATTTAATGGGACAAAGATTTTCATGCCAGTATACATTAAAAGTAATTAAAAATGAAAAATCTGCTTCAATTCATATAAAAACTTTTAAAGTACCAACTATCTTATAACTAATAAGAAAGGTCCTGGGAATGCTATTCCAAAATTCTATTAAATTTAAATTACCTTAGATGAAAATCCATTAAATGTGAATTTAAACCAGTAAATAGAAGATCAGGAAATACTGACATAGTCCAGTGTTGTAAGTGTGACTCCACGGAGAAAATTATAATAGCTTTTTAGTGGCTGTAACTAAAAAATAAAAATTTTGCAAGACAGGCACTAGGTACCAATGCAGATCTCAATTTCATTGTATGATCAGAGTGATAGTCGGTTTTCTCATTTATTTTATGGGAGTTTTCAAGACAGAAATGGAGGTAAAAAAAAGTTTCCTCAAAATACACAAAAAAGTATGAAAATATTGCTGTGAATGTAACAAGATTTATAGTTACTGTGGGGAAGATTCCTGTAGAGCCCTACCTTATTCAGAATCTGCTCAAAGTCCTTCAAAGTCAACAGGCACCTTTATACTCTCTCTAGAAGGTCCCAGTAGACTTTATGAAATTAATTATGTGATCTCACCATTCTTTTACATAGTTTCCAATAGTTTCTAAGGAAAACAATTGAAAACCACTTTTGGAGTGTAAAAATACAGAAATAATTAATATTTGCTCTCTTGCTAGAAAACCCGCACATTATAAAATGTGCATAGCACATAAAATGCTAAATGTGTATATTGGAGTGATGCATAAACTTTGCAGTGTTCATAGAAGTTGCCCCTGTAGGTTCCTAGCAATTCTTAAACTGAGTAATTTTTTTCTTTTTTTTTTTTCTGGTCTTAATTCAAAGTCCCAGAAGAAGAACAGTATTCTGCAAACTATTTCATTGGGTCTTTTTCTTGTTAATTTTTTTATTATTATTTTTCTGGTAGTTCTACAGTTAATCTTAGCATTCTGAAAACTGTGGTTATAATTACTATTGTATAGAAATGTATTCATAAGTGACTTGAAAACTTTAAATTTAATTTGGAAATTTTTGTTTAAGTGAGGGTTGCATAGGGGAAATGCCATTATAGAACATGAAGAAAGCTGGGATAATGCTATAGATAATAAATCTATTTTAAAATGTGATTTTACAGATAGATGCTACAGGTGATTTGCTGATACAATAACAGCATTACTTTGAACAGAGGTGTGAATTATAGGTGGAAAAGATGTTAAATGAACTGGCGGGGAAAGGAATTAGTCATAATAAAAAATGCTGTTTTGTCAAAATTAAAGATTTTACTTGCCACATTAGATTGAAGAAAATGTCATATAAAAGAACTTTGACATATTTTTTCATTTTCAGTTTCTCAGAATTCAGATTTCTTTATGAATCAAGGTGAACAGAATCATAGCTATATATTCCTATTTTTCTTGAAACAAGTTGACCTAAAACTATTTCAAAAACCACCAGGATAGGAAATAACACTTGATTTTTTCCAAACTAAGGAAAAAGATCAATGTTTACAGGTAGCATGAAGTCTTTTTTTTTTTTTTTTTTTTTTTAAGAGGGCTTGTTAGACATAATGAAAAAATTATAAATTAGTCTAAAGAAACCTAAGAGAACATAAAATTGCTCTGCAAGGCAAGCCTGTTATATGAGGAAGGATGCATAAGAGGCAGTTCCTGACAGAACTCTAGATAAGAGCAGCTGAACTCTTTTCAGAATTGTTTTTCTTATACAATCATAGAACAGTCCAGGTTGGAAGGGATCTCATAAGATCGTCTGGTCCAACCTTTAGAAATGGTTGAATGTTTAGACATTAACATGTATTGCTGGTTATGAGATATCTCAAACATTCATGCATAGTCAAGCCAAAAGTTCAGGCTTATGTATAGACATTATTTTTATTTCCTTGGCTTGCTTATTTAGAATGCCTCTTTTGGGTTCAGAACACAACTTTAGTAACTCTCTTACCTGACTTACTCTCTTCTTAATAGAATAATAGTATCTGAAATATTTGTACTGATTAATTCAGGAAAGATTCTAATAGGCAGCTCTGTAATGGATTATTCTGGAGGACATTTACCACAGTATGTTGTCCCAAATACTTGGAGGAGAAGGAAAACTTTATGTAGAATAATGACAGCAGGGGTAGTATAATGTTTAGTGTCTAAGGATGAGGAGCAAGAGGCTTGTACTTTTTCGTTTCAAGTGTAAAGCTGTTTTCTGCTTTCTGTACCAGATAATAAGGATATCTGAACAGTGAATCACTTCAGTATGACATTATAGTTGAAGTTTCCTGCAGGTTATTTGGCACAGCATTTTTAGAGCCTTCTGTGGTCAGGAAACTAGCTTTGCAAAAGCAATCAAACCACTGAATTTTAACAGATGTCTGTTCTGTGTTGAATATGCATTGAATACATCCAGTTCAGATTTAATAATATATACTAAATTCCCAAATTTCATGAGAATATGCTCTAGTTCTTTTTAAATGTTTCACACCAGGGTTGTACCAGTAATGTATTAGTGCTTGTTTTTGTATAATCCTGGTTAAATCAAGGAACAGTTATAGCTGAAGTTACAGCTTATTTTTTGTTTAAATTAATTACAGCCAAAAACTTCTTCAGAAGCAGGTTAGAAACTTTCTTAAACCTATAATTAACAATAATAAAATGAATTATTATCATGGTAATTACTTATCTCTTCTGTATCTTTTAACCAAAAATTGAAGGTGATCTACCTGTGCTCGCAAACTTTTTGGTGATGCTTATTCATTCTGTTTAAATACAAATTTTTTTTTTTTTTTTTAAACTTTTTAGAAAAAAATGAGATCGTCCTCGTTTGGGAGACCTTTACAATTTAAGATTGTTGTAGCAAACCACAGGAATATGAGAAAGAACATTTTTATTTTTTTTTTTTTTTTTTTTTTAATATTTTACCAAGAGCCTCCTACTTTTAAAGGAGATGTGTCCTTCTATATGTGAATTGCTGTAATGCTTCAAATTTTATCATTTAAGTAGCTCAGTGTTAAGATAGCCATTTTAAAGTCTATTGATTCTGAAGGCAGATTCTTTACCAAATAAAATTGGTCCAATTTTATTCTTTTCAATGGAGCTTTACCATTTAATGTCTGGTAAAAAATATGGTGCTTGAGCAAATTGGTACAAATCTGTAATAAGAAAAAAAGAGTACATAATCTGACTTTCATGGCATTTATTAAGAAAGTAATAATGAAAAATTTGAATATCTGAAGGCTCATGTTTAAACAATAACAGGCTATTACAAACTTCTGCAAGCAAGATCATATACTTTGTGTGGTCTTACTCATACAGTACTTATTCATGTAATTAAACCTTCAGGATCAATATACAATAGAAAATAATACAGTGAATACATTTTAAAAATATATCAAGAACCATCAAGGAACTACAAGAAAAGCCTAGACTAAGCTCCACTTTATGCCTTGCCAGTTTCCAAATATAAAGGTATTTGAACATGTTAGTTATCAACAACTTCTACTTTGAAATACAACTGGGGAGGGAATTTTCTAAGTTTTCTGGTTTTCTTTAAAAATAAAAAAAATTCAGGGCAGGGGTGGGTATCATATTTCTCAAATTGTGACTTGATCTTTAACCAGTGTATGGTTGTGGGTCCTCATAGAAGCCAGTTATGATACAGAGTTTATAACCAGTTGATCTTCTGTTGGCATCTGTTTTCTATACACTAAATTGACTTTATTATGGAAGAAAATATTTGCAATATTAGTAAGGCATAACTGGATTATGTCTAATCAGTGCTCCTACTAAAGGCCAATTTGACTTCCAGTATGGACACTTGAACCTAGATTCTGTGGTTCTGACAGGCCAACTGTTCTATCAAGATAGAAGTCTGATTAAAAACATGACTTACAGTTGAGATGAGCAGATCAAGTGTGATCAGGAAGCCAAAACAAGTATAAAATCAAGGGATAAGGAAAGAATGTACTTGTCAGCAGGAGGGAACTCAGGAAGTCTGTACTGCAAAAGGTAGTCCTGGATCAGAAACAAAGGTTCAGGTGGCAGGAACCAGGAATTTGGGCTACATAAAGAACAAGGAAGCAGGGGACAGGAACAAGATACTGGTGTGCACTTGCAGCCAAAACACAAGCTGTGTTGGCAAAAACAACTGATTGAGCTTATCAGTCCCTTCATCACAAAAAGCCAGGTTTACATCAAGTAGCTTGCTGAAGAACTCAAATTACTGGAAGTAATAGTTAAATCTTTTATTAAAACAGTTACATAATTTGTATACTTATTTCATGTGGTGTAATTTTTCAGAAAAACACGTGTGACTATTTAACAGGTGAAGTCAAATTAGGATTGTGGTTTTTTAATTATATTATGTTTGCAAGTACAGTACTAGGCTTTATTCATGTTTATTAAATACTTCGAGGGTTAAATATAATAAATAATCTAGCAAAGAAGGACAAAACCCCAGAACTCTGCTTCACAATGGTTCTCCAAATCACTATGTAATATAGTGAAGCTGTCTCCTAGTTGCCCAGTTTCTGACAGCATACTTCTGTTCCAGGGTGCACAATGACTGTGCTTCAAACAGAAGTGTGCTTAATAGCTTTGTAGTTATGGTTTGATCTTACGAGGTAGGAAATGTAAAATTAATCATCTTCAACATAAAAAGAAACCTTAGCATAGCCTTTACTTCCTGATCAACTGTCTTTGCCCTTCAAGCTATTATGCAAGGATCAGTCTGTTTTCAGAAAATGGTCAGTGTTTCCTTGTTCCTTCACCACTATGAAATTTAGAATCCATCTTCGGTAGAGAAATCTTGGGGGGATGGGTCACAGACCAGGGGTGGTTTGGGAAGGGTTGGGTTTTTTTGGTTGTTCGTTTGTTTTCAGCTAACCTGGACACTTTTTAGAAATACAGGCTTTTCCTGTGCTGGCAGTTAAACCTCTTCAGGACCCCATTTCACTCAGTATTTAAGAGTCTTACTAGGTCCCTCTGTGAGGAACTCAGTTCTCTGGTAGTACCCAGCTACCTGTGTTATAGTTACTGCAGTGTATAAGATTGTTATCTGAACAACACTTCAAAATCTAACCTAAGCTTACCTGAAAAATCATGAGCAACCTACAGTGATTTTACTTTATATTAGTTAATTTACATTAAAAGCACATCCTTATCACTTAGGTAGTTTGATTGCATAGTCAGTGAAGAATTTGTATCTGACAACATACAGAGAGCTTTTCTTTGGGAACTTTTATTGTCTTTAGGAACAACTACTTCAGTAACTCTGGAGTATTTTAAAATTTCTATTCAAATTTACTTCTAATAGTGACAATATAACAAAGTTAAAAAGGGAATATATATGTTTTAGAAGAAGGAAACAGACCAGCTGGTGTAAGGCTTAGTATCATAATTGGCACACCTAGGAATTTGAACAAAAGCTGACCACAATTTGCAGGAACCTCTTTTAATTAAATATTCTACATCTGCACATTCAATCAAATGAAATAATGAATAGTAAATTAAATAATTCTGTAGAACTTATGCTCCTTTCTTTAACACAGTTAGTTGTTATCTTTCCAAATAAATGTCTGTTCTGGTATCAAACATGCTGCTACAATGAGCTAGTCTTTCCTCATTCATCAAATATGACATACTTGTCTGAACTGATAGGACTGAAGGTTCTCAAATTACTGGGAAAAAATCACTGTAGGATCCAAGTAACAAATATAATAATAATAAACTTCCATCTTTCTGCACTGATCATAGCTAATTGCTCCATAGGGATAGAATGTGAGGATTGCTTTAGAACTACTTGGTACTTAAGGTTCAGTTTGTTTTCTACATCATTGCATAGACAATATGAAATACGCTGGAAAGCTGTGCATTTTTTCCTACATATTTCAATATGAATGGCAAATCAGAAACATTTAAATATCTTGAGAAGATATTATCTTTACACAGAAAAGCTTTTAAGAGGATAAATTACTACCTTTATTTCACCAAGTAAGAGATAGTTCATATGTTCATTTAATGTTTTTTAGTTCACAGTGACCTTGATATTTTTTTTCCCACAAATGTGTTAGCCTGTATGAAAATGATGAATAACCTGATGAAAATGTTAAGGTTAATGGGCTTTGCTTAAAAAGGCAAATAGGGAGCTGAAGAATCTTATTAAGTTTTATAAATACATATAAAGAATTTAATTGAGAATTGAGCAGGTCTGTTCTTTGGTCATTTCCCTTGGCAGGTTTTATTTCTCGCACGCTAAGCTGGTACTCCTCTTCTTCCTCTTTAATAGACAGAAATTCAGCTAACACTATGAATTTTTATTAGTCCAGTATGTAATATCTTTATGGGCAACAAATAGTAAGACACAAGGGATTAAAAAGAAGCTCAGAGATCAGTAACCATCATCAATTTTAGTATAAAAATCTGAATTTTTTCTTGTTCAAAGGACTGAAACTAGCCTCCACATTTAGCTGGAGGTCTGTCCCTGCATTTCTCTTCACAGCAATGGAAAGATTATCACAGAATCACAGAAGGGTTGAGGGTAAAAGGGACCTTGGGAGGTCATCTGGTCCACCTCCTCCTGCTCAAGCAGGGCCACCTAGAGCTGGTTGCCCAGCACTATATCCAAATGGATTTTGAATATCTCCAGAGATGGAGAATCCACAAACTCCCTGACCAGCCTATGCCACTGCTTAGTCACGCTTACAGTAAAAAAGTGGTTTCTGACGTTGAGATGAAACGCCCTGTTTCAGGTTGTGCCCATTGCCTCTTGTCCTGTCACTGGCCACCACTGAAAAGAGCTTGGCTCCATCTTCTTTGCACGTTCCATTCAGGTATTTATATACATTGAGGAGTTTCCTCCTGACCCTCCTCTACTTTAAGCTAAACAGTACCAGCTCTCTCAGCCTTTCCTCGCAAGTGAGGTGCTCTAGTCCCTTCATGATCTTAGTGGCCCTTTGTTGGACTCTCTCCAGTAAGTCCATGTCTCTTTTATACTGAGCAGCCCAGAACTGGACCCAGGACTCACCAGTACTGAGCAGAGAGAAGGATCAGCTCCCTCAACCTGCTGGCAATGCGCTGCCTGATGCAGCCCAGGAGGGTGTTGGCCGCCTTTGCCAGGAGGGCACATTGCTGTCTCATGGTCAACTTGTTGTCCACCAGGACCCCCAGGTCCTTCTCTGCCAAGCTGCTTTCCAGCTGGTCAGCTGGCCAACATGTCCTGGTGCATGGGGCTGTTCCTCCCCAGGGGCAGAGGCAGGACTTGGCACTTCCCCTGTTGAGCTTCATGAGGTTCCTGTTCAGCCCATTTCTCCAGCCTGTTGAGGTCCCTCTGGACGGCAGCACACCCATCTGGTGTATCGGCTGCTCTTCCCAGTTTTGTGTCATCAGCAAACTCAGTGAGGGTCAATTCTGCCCATGCAGATCATTAGTGAAGATGCTGAACAGGATCAGACCAGTATTGGCTCTAGTGGTACACTGATAATTACTGGCCTCCAGCTAGACTTCATACCACTGATCAACACCCTCTGGTCCTGGCCATTCAGCCAGTTTTCAACCTACCTCCCATACATTGCAGACATAATTTAAAAGCTACACAGCTTTTTGGATCTGCAGAAAAGACTGGAGGCACAGAGTCCCTTGGAGACATCACAAAATCAATCAGAGGTAGGCAAGTTGTGTATATTAAACCACTGAATTTTTGTACATAGATTCCTAGTAAATGTAAAAAAACAAATTAAAAGTACAAAAGTTACATACTCAAGTACCAGAAATCAAGCAACTTTATTGACAGAGCTGAATTCTGCTTCTTCCGCACAAGCCTTATTGCATCAGGTTTAGACCTTATGTAGCATCTTCTTTAGTTTGCATAAGCCAGTGCAAACCAGGTTTGCATTTTGGGGACAGAAGCAGATTCAACACAACAGTGAGGAGTACTACTTCAATTTGTAGTGCATTTCAGCCACCAATGAATGCCACTAGTTCATCTCTGTTGTCTTCTCATTTGAACTTATTTCTGTGCTATGCACATAGGTGCTTTATCAGCAACTGTATTCAAAATGAATATGCACTTAAGCAAAATTGAATGAAGTAAAATTCTAGAACAAGCTAAAGACTGCTTTTCTGTTTGCTGTTTACAGTGTCTAATGCAACAGGACTTAATGAAGCTGGTGTGGGCTACCATCTTTTAAATACTTAACTGTATGCATTGATGCAGCCCTTTGAGACAATGATGTATAAAATCCATACAATGTTTCTACTCCATACAGAATAAACATAAATGCAGAGATGGAGAATTTTAATTATGAGATATCATTATCCTTCATCTGTCTGTTTATGATGACTGAATAATACTCTAGTACATTTGAGAAAAAGACTCTGATGTTATACTTGAAGGTTACTACACTGAAAAACATGGGGGAGTATTATTCTTGCAGCATTTGACAAAGTGTAGTGGAAAAGGGAAACTCAAATGAAATTAACCACCTTTTCTGTCTTTTGAATTTAATAAAATTTGCAAGCTTCTGGATCAAGCTATTAGTTTCAATTTGCCCACTAACTCATGCACAGGAAGGAAATTTTTTAGACGGTTAAACAACCTTGTCAATTAGATGCTTAATGAATTAAGATGAACTGAGACACATTCTTAACTGGCATCTGTTGATAAAGAAGTAGCTACATTTCTTGAAGTTGCGAGGATCACTAATGAGTACTCTGTTAGAACTAATTGAATTTGTTTATTTAAGGCTCAACTATGACTTGTGGCCCTGATGTCCTCTGGAAGTTACAGTGAAAATCCCTGAGCAAAACTTTAAATTATGTTGTGTGATGGGACGTAGTAAAACTTTAGAAGGTATATGAAACTAGCTAAATTTATATGAGATTGCAGTGGTTTTTTCCTAAAGCATGACCTGTTTAGTCACATCCTTTACTCAGCATGTTTGCTGGGCAAAAGAAGGTATGTCTTCTAATGTCAATTGTATAAATATGTTGTGGTTTAGTGCTTTGAAACATGTGCTTATTGCTTTTACAATTTCTTTTTGCTAATACTGACATTATGGGTTTTGCTTCTTGCAGATGTAAATGAATGTGAAGCCGAACCCTGCAAGAATGGTGGAATCTGTACAGATCTCGTTGCCAACTATTCCTGTGAATGTCCAGGTGAATTTATGGGAAGAAACTGCCAACAGAGTAAGTATTGCATGTTTTTACATCTATTTTTTGAAATAAAATAAATAAATAATTTCTTTTGCAGAAACAACTATAGCATACTATGGAAATACTTCTCTAACCTATAAATACCTAATGCTCAAAATAGCCATCTAATTCTTTTTAAAATGGAGGAAATTCAAGAGACCAAATCTGTCATGCATTCAAGTAAAGCATCTGATATGATGGAAACATTTGCAAAATGCAAAATTATTATCTGAGTCAAACAAGAAGGAGTAAATAGTGCAAAGTAGAAAAACACAAAAACTGTTTCAGGCTAGGGGTTCATCTCACCAAGTATCCCATCTTCAGCAGTAATTATTAGCAGATATCAACAAGTTTAAGAGCAGGGAAAAAATTTTTTACTTTCTCTGACATGTCTCTAGCCTCTGAAAATGGGACCACTGGTTTACAGAGAGGTCATTAGTGGCGTTCTTCCTGGATCTGTCCTGGGAACAACGTTGCATGATTTTACCAATAACATCGACTATGAAGGCACTATAAAGGTCTGATTCCTAAAGTTGTTACTACAAAGGAGTTCTTCACATGTGAAAGACTAGGTAGTCTTGAAGACCAAAATAACAAAAATAGAATAAACTGCTATGGTATGAGATGCAATGTACCTTAACTTAACAGTTAATAACAGATGTTAGAGGTTCATGTATTTGAAATACTGCAGAGAAGAAAGCCCATGTGTTTTAGTCGAACACAGGATGTCAATACTACAGTGTTGTGTAAAAAGCTAACATAGTCCCGAGATATATCAAGCTTGGTACCTTAAGGAGAAAAAGGAAAGTGTTTGTGTGTTAGCATCTGTAGTATTAGATACTGCATTCAAAATACCTGAAATACTGGAGTCATCCACATTCAAAAAAGGAGATTTGTATTTCAAGGAAGACCTACTATGTGTAGCAGGAAAAATTAAAAAAAAAAAAAAAAGTTGCAAGTTGAATGCTAAATAAATAAAACCGTAACAAAGCTGAAGAATATGCTTCATTTTCCTGTGTTCACATTGTGGATGCATGGGGAAGAATGGAGAAGAAAACAATATGGACCAATAACCACAAATGACAAGCTGGAATTTTTGAAGTAGCCTCAGTGACTTCCCAGATTTATATATGCATCAGGCAAAAGATTTGAAGCATCCAATATAATGTGTATATAATTCTAGAGAGAAATCAAGTTTTGCTTTGAGAAATTTTACAGGCCTATATGGCTACCTGAAAGAATTTGTAAAAAAAAATTAACATCGATTAACATCTGTTAAAGTTTTCCGTAAATGTTGCTGGTGAATCACTTCGTGTATTTCTTTATAAGGTGCAATTGAATTACCATTTGGAATTCCACCAGGAATCTCATCCATCTCTTCAGAGTTTATCCCTTCTGTTTTTTTGGCTGCGTCATGAACGTTGCTCAGATTATAGACCACATAAAACCAATCTCCTGTTTTGCTAGAAATGGGGTAGTCAGAGCTATTACTTGAAGTGATCATTGCATTTTCTGAATCATCATCTGTTATTTTGTATTTCTTTTTCTTTTTATAGATGTATATGTAATTATATATAAAAATAAACTTTGTGTGTGAAGTTGTATATTTTATACATTATACTGGATTTGTTTTTATGTGTGTATATATATATATATACAAACATACATATTTCTGGTTTGGAGAGCATATAACAGAAAATATATATATGTATAAAAAATAGAAATTTCCATTGTATTGAAATAGTGAAAGAATTCTGCTAATGTCAGTAAAGCATTACTGAATTGCAAAATATCCTACCTACAGTCTGTCTTTCTGGGTCATACTTTGAGGATTTACACTGGTAAGCCAATCACCTAGTCAAATGATCTTTCTGGAGATGCTTCTGTATATAAATGCTGACAGCTGTGACCCAGGACTCCATTGTCTAGCCCATAGAGAAGAATACTAAGTTATTTGAAAGGATAATTCTGTTGAGTGTTAAAGAATTTTTATAATTGCGATAAGGCTCTATACAACAGTCAAATTGCTTTGGTGTAGAGATCAAGGACAGTGAGTTTTAAAGTGTGCTTTGCAGTAACTATTAATCTGTCAGCTGCAAAGTGTGTACAGGCTGAGAGAGTTGGGGTGGTTCAGCCTAGAGAAGGCTCCAGGGAGACCTTATAGCAGCCTCCCAGTACCTAAAGAGGGCCTGCAAGGAAGCCAGAGAGAGACTTTTTACAAGGACATGTAGGGATAGGACAAGGGGTAATGGCTTTAAACTGAAAGAGGGTAGATTTAGAAGAGATGTCAGGAAGAAGTTCTTCACTGTGAGGGTGGTGAGACACTGGAACAGGTTGCCCAGAGAGGCTGTGGATGCCCCATCCCTGGCAGTGTTCAAGGCCAGGTTGGATGGGGCTTGGAGCAACCTGGTCTAGTGGAAGGTGTCCCTGCCCATGGCAGGGGGGTTGGAACTAGATGATCTTCAAGGTCCCTTCCAACCCAAACCGTTCTATGATTCTATGATTCCATGGTGTGGTAAATGGGGGGCATGGCAATGCAACGCTGAAGTGCAGTGGTAAAAAGCTTCTGTTCTGTACTTCCTCTGGGTAGGGACCCGCATAAGGAGGTACCACCAATCTGGTGTCTGCAGGACAGTATCATGGGAGGAGCGTGAAATCAGATGTGCTTTGGAAACTTAAGAGAAAAGTAATATGTTACTTAAATTAGTAATTAGAAAATGCTACATGAGGTAGATATTTGAATATTTCCATTATACCACTTTTTATACTCATGTTATTCAGCTAAGTGTATAAAGGGTTATCAATAAATAACAGATAATTAAGGATGGGAATAATGTTTGTACTGACTGTAGTCATTGCACTGTCCCTGTTGAGGGAAGTCAATGCATTCTTCCAGTACTATGGCAGAGTTCACAAACTTTTAGCATTCATCTACTTTTGAGCTAGCTTTAGCACAGCTAGCATTAAAATGGTACATTTTCTTTTTATACCACCAATATAATTATGCACCATACTGGTTCCTATAGCTGGGCTTGTAAATATCCTTTTTTTCCATGAGAAGTTTAGTTACATCATCATACCTAATTATGTAATTACAAGTAGTAATTACACATTCTAATTACACCATTAGAGTTTTACACATATTTACAGTAATCATATAATTAAATACTGTTATGCTAATTATGTAAATTACTGATTGCTGTCTCAGAATTACCTCACAAAGCTCAAAGATTGCTAATCCACATCACAGAATATGTGAAATAGTCTAGATCAAGAATAAAAAAGGCAAAAATACATCATGCTGTCTGTTCTCCTGTCATTGCAAGCTTGTTCTCCAGGATGCATTTTGTAGTAGTATATCTAGTTTGGTATGTCCCAAATACCAATGCTTTGTACTGGTGACTTGTCATGTTACTCGTCAGCTTGAAGTAGTTTATATCAGAATGTTTTTTCTAATGCTCCAACTGAGTTTTCTCTCTTTTTTTGATCCCACCATTTAATTCCAATTCCACCATAATGAATTTTGCTTAGCTAATCTCCTGAATAATTCCCTTCCATTTTATCTCATGTGTAGCAGTTTCTAGGTGTGAGACAACTCTTGTATTACACCCAGGTCTTGCAAGCCTGTGGGACACCCATCCAAAGTCCTTCTGACTAGTACCAAGAGCCTTTGCTAATAACTAGTGCAGCTGAAGTGAGAGGGAAAGGCTTGTCTGGAGCTGAGTACTAAAATAGCACTAAAACGCCTCGTGAGCTTGGAATCGTGTTTGGACCACCTTGACTATCTTCTGAGTCTCCAGTTTGGAGTTGCTTTCTAAGGGCTCAGCCATGAAGTAAAGCTCTCAGAAGACATGGCGGTGATTTCCTGATGTGCTTCACCCCGACAATGCTTCTGCTCCTTTGGGGCCTTCTTCTGTTTTACTTACATATCCTTCTCATTTTGAAGCACTGGCCTGACCTCTAATGTTTTTTGTCTGGAGAGACTTAAATTCAGTCTTCTTTCTTTCTTATTAGCTACTGCTATCTTTAGCCATTCAGGCATAAATGATACTTAAACCAGCTGCTTCTCATTGCTGGAAAGCACAGGATGAGGTGAAGTCAAAGTAATGTGGAGTGCAAGACCACTGATGGCTTCAAAACATACTCAATTGTTCTGGAATAAGCTTATCAACCTGTTAAGAGATGCTTCACTGAGCATCTGGTATTTACAAAATTTATGTGCAGATGTTTAGTAAACACAAAATGGAAAGAGAGCACCTTTTCCCGTCCTCTGAAAGCAAAAGCTAAACTATATTAATTCCATATTACTTTCCAGATTTCTTAAGGCCTCAGCATTTCCTTGATGCAGCTGCATCTCCTTCTGTTTTTGCACTCTCTCAATCTATTTTTTGCTTCCTGCTGAATTCAAGCTATCAGTTATGATTACAGCTTTCCTTAGTCTTGGAATTTCTATAAATAAGTACTGCTTCCAAGACAGATTCTCCTGGGGCTGAAGTTTTTAATTTCTGGATCACAAAATTCTCTTGCAGGCAACAGGGAGCCACTTTCATCAGTGTCAGACTGTTTGCATTATTCAGTACAAATCTGTATTGTTAAAATCTCCCATGAGCAACATGGATACTGAATTGCAATAATTTGTGACAAGTTCCACAGGTAATTTTTGGTCACTTTTTTTCTAGCAGATGGTACTATACAGTAGACATGTTATAATTTCACCATTGTGCATTTTGAAGCTGTATTTTGCTGATTGCCAAGAGTTGCTGCCATTAAAGCATATGGCAAATTTTCTTATGCTTTTTCTTTAAAGATATAGATCAAATTAGTCACTGTAAATATTTTTTACATGTGCTATGGCCCCTTCACCTCTCAACATGCCCATATGTAGGAGAACTGCATTCAGAGCGAGTGCACCAATTTAGTTTGTCTAGCATATCAAAAATCCTGCTAAGCAGTGTACCTTCACATTATTTTCATTTGTTTCCTGGGCTTTATGTTTTAGTACACTAGTGTGATTATACTGCACTTGGTCGTTCTCTGCCTTCCTCTCTGTGGAAATCAAAGTAGCATTTTTTATTTAAATGAAAATGCCTCTTCTTTCAGTGTCATTTTTACTTAAAAATTATGTAAAGGTCTGACAGATCTAGGCATAAAGAGACTTTCAAGACTTCTGCTTACATGCAGCCTTGTACTCCCAGGCTAGATGGTGTCATCCAAGCGTTCTGATGCACTGTGATTTTAGAATTGTGTTTCTTTTAAAATTGTTCCCAGGAATACAGGACACCTGCAACTTGCATGATTTGCAGCGCAGAATAAATAACTAGTTTCACAGTATTTTTTTAAGAGACTGTATTGCTTCTTTTGGTGTCTTCTGTATTTCACTTACAAGCATGTTTTCAAGGCAATGTCCTCACTTGGTGGGACTTTTTGGCTTCAGGTGCTTGTCCTTTGAACTCCCCTGCTTGATGGTCACTGTCTTCAGTGAGTCTTGGGTATCTCTGTCTTCCCCAGCTCCAGCTCTTACCAGCCCTGACTCAGCAGGGTTCAGAAAACCTCCATACTTAGGTTCAGAAAAACCCTTCACAAAAAAAAAAAAAAAGTCACAGGATGAGGGCATAAAAAATGCACAGGAAATCTCTTTGCATGAGATTTAGGAGAACCTAACTTTCCCTGCAGCTCAAAGTATTAGTCTGACTAATTCTGTGAATAATCCAATACAAAGTTTGGTTTTAAGCGTATTCTTGATTGTTTTGAATACCTGACAGTTTTATGATCTGAAATACTGGTGTTGTATAAAA
Organism: Haliaeetus leucocephalus; assembly: GCF_000737465.1. NCBI lineage: Eukaryota > Metazoa > Chordata > Aves > Accipitriformes > Accipitridae > Haliaeetus > Haliaeetus leucocephalus. The sequence goes on from NW_010973034.1 coordinate 5,101,186, forward strand.
TATAGCAAAAATTTCTGTAAAACAAAACTGGCCAAACAAACTAAATTTTCTTTTGTGTTTCTGAAATTGCTCTATAGTTCAAGATGTCAATGATTTTTGATCTACTAACCTTTCATGTTTAATCAGTTGATTTTGGTTTTCAACTTTCATTAGGAAAAAAAATGAAGTATAGAAAGAATTGTAGTTTCTAGAAATACAGACTCCTGTGTTTAAATTAAGGGCATTATGATCATCCACAAAAGAAGAAGATACGCATTCATTGGTACAAAAATAATTTACTTTTTTATATTGGAGTTTCTGTTCCATTTTCATTCATCTTGCCAGTATGTACTGGAAATTCTGAGAAGGCATGTGCTAAACCTGAGAGATTTCTAGATGACCTGTAGATTATGACCTTAAACTGAATCAAGACAGGTTTCCTGTTGCTCTCTTTCCAATTTATTAAATAGGTAAGCTCTTGTAATTGCCTTCAAATTCCAGAAATTTTCAAACAGGTTTTCTGTTTTTGTCAGGAAATTGAGACAAAAAAAAACCCACCCCTGTTTTTCACTGCTTCATACTGTAAAGTAACAATTCCTTGAAAACTGACATAAACCAGCCTTCCTGCTGCCTGAAGGAGTCTTTCTTCAGCTCTTCCTTGCCCATCTTGCTCCTTTTGTGGCTGCTTATTCTGGGCTGCCATTTTACATTTTGCCTTGTTGTCCTGGCAAAAACTGACCCAGGAAATAAAAAGGGTAATTAAAGAACCAGATCAGTTCTTTGATCCAGTGAACTTCACAGCCACACAAATACTGGGCTGGTACAAAGGAATGGTAGGGGACAGAGCCTGGGCATGAAATCAAGGCTTAACACCAGTTAAAAATGTTAATCAAGCCACAGTCTAATCAAGAGAGTACAAACTGTTTTTTAAATTCATGTTTAAGGGAAAGAATTTATTTTAAATTTTGTATTTTTCTTGGTTTGTTTCTCTTTGAGATCATAAAATCTAAAAGCTACAATTCTCAGCTCATTTTTCAAGTATGCAATGAATAAAAATTCGGTAAATATTTACATTCCTGTTTGTCATTATTTAGATGACAAGTTCAGTACTCACATGGAAAAATTAGGGAGGTTTTATAGGTATGTGTATATGTATGTGTGTGTAGGCATATGTATACACAAATACTACCCTTAGAGAAATTAATTCACTTTTTTTAATGTACTCAGGGTAGTTAACTTATAGAATCATAGAATTATTTAGGTTGGAAAAGACCTTCAAGATCATCGAGTCCAACCATCATCCATGCCTACTAAACCATGTTCTGGAGTACCCCGTCCACTCGCTTTTTGAATACCTGCAGGGATGGTGACTCAACCAGTTCCCTGGGCAGCCTATTCCAATGTCTGACAACCCTCTCAGTAAAGAATTTTTTCCTAATATCCAACCTAAATCTCCCCTGCCACAACTTGAGGCCATTTCCTCTTGTCCTATCTCCAGCCACCTGACAGAAGAGACTGACCCCCACCTCACTACAGCCCCCTTCAGGTAGTTGTAGAGAGCGATAAGGTCTCCCCTCAGCCTCCTTTTCTCCAGACTAAACAGCCCCAGTTCCCTCAGCCGCTCCTCATAAGACTTGTGCTCCAGGCCCCTCACCAGCTTCGTTGCCCTTCTCTGGACACGCTTCAGCACCTCAATGTCTTTCCTGCAGCAAGGGGCCCAAAACTGAACACAGGACTCGAGGTGCGGCCTCACCAGTGCCGAATACAGGAGAACAATCACCTCCCTGCTCCTGCTGGCCACACTATTTCTGATACAGGCCAGGATGCCGTTGGCCTTCTTGGCCACCTGGGCACACTGCTGGCTCATATTCAGCCGGCTGTCAACCAACACCCCCAGGTCCTTTTCCACCGGGCAGCTTTCCAGCCACTCTTCCCCAAGCCTGTAGCGCTGCATGGGGTTGTTGTGACCCAAGTGCAGGACCCAGCACTTGGCCCTGTTGAACCTCATACAACTGGCCTCAGGCCATCGATCCAGCCTGTCTAGATATCTCTGAAGAGCCTCCCTGCCCTCAAGCAGATCGACCCTGCCTCCCAACTTGGTCTCATCTGCAAACTTGCTGAGAGTGCACTCAATCCCCTCATCCAGATCATTGATAAAGATACTAAAGAGAACGGGGCCCAGCACTGAGCCCTGAGGAACACCACTTGTGACCCGCTGCCAACTGGATTTCACCCCATTCACCACAACCCTCTGGGCTCGTCCATCCAGCTAGTTTTTCACCCACCAAAGAGAACACTTGTCCGCGCCATGAGACACCAGCTTCTCAAGGAGTATGCCATGAGAGACAGTGTCAAAGGCCTTGCTGAAGTCAAGGAAGATAACATCCACAGCCTTTCCCTCATCCACTAGGCAGGTCACCCAGTCATAGAAGGAGATCAGGTTGGTCAAGCAGGACCTGCCTTTCGTAAACCCATGCTGACTGGGCCTGATCCCCTGCTTGCCCTGGCCTTGCCATGTGAGTGCTCTCAAGACAAACCGTTCCATAATCTTCCCCGGTACCGAGGTCAGGCTGATAGGAATCATTCATATGATATCCCAGCTGGTTTAAGGAATAATGTATGGTTAATCTCAGACAAAAGGAAGAATTGAAAAAAAATTGTGCCTAAAAGAAATGTATCAATTTAATATAAAATTAATGGTAATACTTTATTTATGACCTCCCTGGATTACAGAAATATCTTAGAACAGAAATATATTAGAAATACATTTTGAAAGTGCAAGAGGGAAAACTTTTACATGTTAAATGTGACTTTAACTCATGTGATTCAACTCAATCTAGGTAATTTGTCATTTTTTGAACATGCTATAAGAATAAAACTAGAAATTATTTAAGAGGCTAAATAAATGCTGACAGAGAGGCTAAATGTATCAGTACTAAGGGTAATGCTTTACATACATTTTTAACTATTTCAGCTAATCATGGACAAAACAAAATTTCTATATTTGCATTGGACAAAACCCATCTTGAATCTCTTGCTGAAACTAATGAGGTTTGCTGAGGCTACACCATTTTGGGAATATTGTCTGGCTAACATTTCTGTGTAGTGTGTTGGTATAAAAGTGCAGAGAGGCAGAAAATGTTATAGAAAGGATAGAACACATTGTTAACATTGAAATGTTCTCCCAGGCATTTCAATGACCTGGTGAGAAATATTAATCAAACTCTAATGTTTCTAATATTGAGTTTTCAAACAACAAGGCACACTCTGGCCCTTCCACTGCAGACCTTCTTTGTCCAGGCATCCTGTGTAAGACGCAAAGGTGTGCAAAATTAGGCTCAACAGATCAGAACCGTAGTTCTTCCTTTCAACACAATAGAAAAATGAGAGTGATCTCTCAGTGTTTGATGTTGAAACAAAGTCCTCAGCCCTATACCTTTGGGTACCTTTTCATCTTGCTGCAGTTGTACTGTACAGCAATGTCTCCCTGTGGAAATTCATTTCTCGATATATTACTTTGATTAGGCAGTAGAGGATACAATCTTTACTCAGACACCTGACAGAAACTCACTGTAAAATATTCAGACAAGCCCTTAGGACCCAACAGGCATATTTTATGCATTTAATTATTTCCTTACTACATTAGTCACCTAGTGCAATAGTAGCTTTTGGGTTGTGTCAATAACTACAATATTAACTCAACCCTACATTCAAGCATCTACAACTTGACTTTCTAACATCTCATTTTAGCTTGAACCAGCTAGTTGTGATGATTTTCTTGCCATGTTTTCTTATTGAAACCTACTGATCTGCTTTTCTCAGGCATTGTGTCATTCTTGACTCATGGTGCCTCTGTTACCCTCAGTAAAGAAGCAGGAAGGTTGCATGGGGATTCCTTCTCCTACCTGTCTTCCACCTGTCTGTTCTACCTACCGAGGGAGCAATATGACCCTACCTTTTCAGTAACATAGAATCATAGACATTCACAAGAAGTAGGAGGAAAAATACTTACCTTATAAATATAATCCACTATTCCTGTGTTGGAAGAACTTTTATGGGCATTTTTATGCTGGGCAAAGCCTATGACAATGCATATTTCAGCATTTCTAAGCCTTAAAAGAAAAATTACAGCACACCATTACTCTCAAAGTAGCCTCTATAGCTCTTCAGTTCCTGGCCTGGTCAATAATGCACATTCTTTTTTTATGTCCTCACAGAAATGAAAAATAATTTGCAGGTAAGGAATTGGTACTGTAAAAGAAATAAAAGCCAGACTGTAGCCAGTAGAAGCAAGCTGAAAACAAATCACTGGTTATTATGACCAAAAAAATCCTTAAAAGTATGGAAAAACACCTTCAATAAAAGCACTAATGATTATAAATACATGTAAAGAACAGTTTACAGCTGCAGTAGGCTCAACAAAGTTAAAAATAGACAAGTCACAGGACCCTTTTTCTGTTTCAGGTACTAGCCCAACTGGAAAATACCTTATTTCAAGGCTTAGTGTTATAAGATATAGGCTATTTATTTCAAAATAGACAAATCGTGGAGGGTGGCTTGCCATCTGAGTCAGCCTGGTCTAGTCTGCTGCTGTTCTTTGGTGGACACAGGAATGAGCAATGAGAGGAAAATCATCTTTAGAGCCTTACAAACTCTTCATAATGAAACTCCCTTAAGGTTTGCAGTAGTTAACAAATCAGACACAGAATAGAATTACAGGCGAGTATGGCATAAAGCTTGCAAAAGTTGGAGGTTTGAAAGTTGTTTCATATTTTGGAGATTCATTTGGACTTGTGTGTTGGGTTTGTGTGGCAGTGTTTTGGTAGCAGCAGAGGGGCTACAGGGGTGGCTCCTGTGAGAACCTGCTAGAAGCCAAGGCCAAGCCCATCAGCAACGGTGGTAGCACCTCTGGGAGAACAGATTTAAGAAGGGAAGCCTGCAGCGGGGGAGGAGAGCGGGATGTGAGAGAAAGCCCTGTGCAGGCAGCAAGGTCAGTGAGGAAGGAGGGGAGGAGGTGGATGCCCCCGCAGCCCGTGGTGAGGCGGCAGGCTGTCCCCCCCCAGCCCACGGAGGGGAGCGGGGCAGCAGATATCCACCCGCAGCCTGTGGAAGTGGATGCCCCCGAAGATGGCCGTGGCTCCATGGGAAAACCCGCGCTGGAGCAGGCTGTGACTGAAGGACTGCAGCCCGCAGAAAGGACCCACGCTGGAGCAGTTCGTGGAAGACTGTCTCCCGTGGGAGGGACCCCACGGTGGAGCAGGGGACAAGTGAGGAGTCCTCCCCGAGGAGGAGGGAGCGGCAGAGACAAGGTGTGATGAATGGACCCTGACCCCCATTCTCCATCCCCCTGAGCTGCTGGGGGGGAGGAGGTGGAGAAAAGCGGGACTGAAACTGTGCCCGTGAAGAAGGGAGGGGTGGGGGGAAAGTGTTTTTAAGATTTGGTTTTATTTCTCATTATGCTACTCTGATTTGATTGGTAACAGATTAGATTGATTTTTTTTTTCCCTAAGTTAAGTCTGTTTTGCCCATAACCGTAAGTGGTGAGTGATCCCTCCCTGTCCTTGTGTTGACCCAGAAGCCTTTTGTTATATTTAGTCTCCCCCATCCCACTGTGGGGGGAGGAGCGAGTGAGTGGCTGTGTGGTGCTTTGTTGCTGGCTGGGCTTAAACCACGACAACTTGGAATTCAAGGCAAGCTGTGAAGGATGAAAATCTATGTGAACTAAAGAGAAAATGGAACAAAACATGGTTACGTGAGCCCTAAATGAACTAAAATCTCCAGGCGTGGCACAGCTCCCACCTGCAGTTTTCAGAAAGAGAAGGAAATGTAATATGTTCAGTGATCAACTTCCCACTGAGGCAAGATTCACACTTCCTGCGGCTTAGGACAGACGGAGAGTCCAGCAAAGCTCCTGTTCCAGGCATTGGTGCAGTGATGTGTAAGATACGTAGGAGGGGAATGAGTGATGCTAGTAGGTAACATCTATTTTAGTCCCTGACTACCACCATGATCATTTGTTGTATTCCACTAGATGATCCGAGGACTTACAAGAAATTCAGACAATTTCCACCATCTTATTGTTGGTTGTGTTAGAAGGAAAAGCAACATGTTGTTCATCACAACTTAGTCTGCTCTCTAGTCTCTTCAGGGTTCAGCATGAGAACGGCGGCCATTCATTGCCTGTCAGATCAGACGCAAATGGCATGCCTCCGTAGCTGCAGGCAGCTGCACAGGCAGTGGCCATCAGCCTGAGAGCCATCCCATGTAGATGCACCCGTGCAGCTTGGAAGATCAGCAGCCGCAGTGTTACTTAGTCAAGGGTGTCACTGCTTCAAAATAAATGAGGAGGTGAATAAGTATGACAAGTTTGGTAGCAACACAATACTAAGAGAGAGAAAGACTTTGTGTCTTTCTGTCATGGTGTACATAGATTGGGACTCAGAAGGGTGCAAGTGAGTTTTTGAAATGAAGTATAGTTAAAACTTCAAAAATTCAGAAGTTTGCCAAGAAAAGCTGATGGAATTACTCTTAATTCTAATCCTTTTCCTTTGTATCAGTGATTGTTTTCTAGTATTAATGCTAAATGTAATTTGGCCAGCTCTTGGTTTGGTGTAGTTACTTAAAAATTTTGTTTACAGAAAAGTATCACACAAAACTTTTACCTTTTAAAACTGATGGTTAGGTTAATATCCATTACTGATCCAGCAAAATCTGGTAAAGCTCACCCGTAAATATGATTTTCCGTTGTTGGCAAATCTGTACAGTCGATGGTAACTTTGCATGCCTTCACTGAAGATCAGTTTCACTGTGTAGTTTGTAATATTGTACCTATTGTTATTCTAATAATATAAATTCCCATTTATGCTCCTGTTGCTGAAAACTAATTTCATAATTACTCTGTTCCTATTTTTATGCAATTCACTTTTACCCATCCATGTTTTGCAATTTCATCGTAGGCGTAGCATAAAAAGTAACCATGTTGCAATTAATTACATCAAAGTTAGAGAAAAGCAAATATTGCTGTGAAAAATGTTCCCCAGTAGTCTTTTAACTTTGAAAGCAAATTTGAATCCTACATCCACTGTGTGAAAATAGGATTCTTTCTTTTTCTTCATTGTTTCTAAAAATTGTCCTTTCTCTTCTGGATAGCAGTAAAATGTCCGTACAGGAAGCTGAATATGGATTTTACTGTGATAACTGAAACCTCCTCTTCTTTTTCTTACCTCCTGGTCCTTCCACAATGTTTTTCACAATGCCTTTAACTTTTCCATTAGGTGCGAATTTGAGTGAGTATTGGTTGTGTTCATTTTTAGACATAGGAGGTTTTTTCCTTGATAAAAAGTGTAAGGTGGAAAATCCTCAGGAATGAAATTCCTTCCCCAAAGCGCATGATGGAATCTGTTCAGCCTCTTCTCATCTCTGCTGAAGGTGGTGCTGGGTCTCCCCCTGATTTCTCTGCAGGGAAGATGGGGCACAAGTTACATAATGTCCTTTAAAAGCTGTGCTTTATTCTTAGACATACAAATATAACTTCTGGAAGTAAAATATGATTTGTCAATGAAGTGTAGTGTGTTTGTCCCCTTCACCTAAGAAGTTAAATCTCTCTAGCGTTAATTGCATATTGATTTAAAGATTGAAATGCTAGTTTCTTAATGCTGTTCATTATTAGTATTTAGTGATGGAGAATCATAATTTCAGACACCTTAATATACTTGAAAAGTGGGGTTTGATTCAATATGGAAAGCCTAATTGTTAGTCATCATCTTGCCTAGTGACATCGGTGTCACCTTTGCTATGTCTGCAAAGTACAAGAAGAAGTAGACCCCAAGGAATTCACCAAGACAGGTTACTGGGTAGGGAGTTGGAGAAATTAGCCAGTTTGAAAAGCTGAGGAAAGATGTAATTCTGTGAACGGCAAAAACTGCATCTGCCTGCAGTGCCCATGTGTAAGGGAGGTAATGCAGAAGAGTGTTTCTTCTTGGGAAAGCAGAGATGTCACTGTGCTGTTCTGTGACCAAAAAAGGGACCTGAGGAAGAGCAGATTCTGGTCTCTGATATAATTGGCATCTTTTATGCATGGTGGAGCACCTTCAGAAGACAGTGTGAGACTTGCAACCCATAATTCCCAGTACGCCACAGCCTGAGTTATGAATAACATGATTGCAAATTTGATGAGATAAGGAAGGAATTTCATTCTCTTATAAGTAGATACTAGTTTTGTTCACTTAAACTTTACAACTCCTGAAAGACATATAAAACTTCAACTCAAGCTGCTCCATTTTCTAAACTGCAGTTCATTCTTATTCGAGTTGTTACATGCAAATGCATGCCTGCTGAAGAGATACGATAGTTAAGTGTGCACATTCCTCCCTGTGAGTTTTGCTGAGATTAGGTCATCTTGTGCAAGACAAGAAGTTGAGAAACAAATTCACCTGCTCTGTCAATCCTACTGCAGTTAAATTAGCAGATCAGCATCCAACTTTGCAATATGGTGGTCCATGTTAAGTCATAAGGATTTCAAGTCAAAAGAAGTTTTACACAGGGAGACTTAAACAAGAAAGGCATTAAAATGTTTCCAGGGTCATGTGAGCTTTTTGCACTGGCACTGAGGACATAGGATGAAGAAGTTATTGGGAATTTAAACCGAGATGGGTAAATCTTTATAACATGAAGTTTTTTGGTAAGTCATTATGGATAAATAATAGCATAGTTTAGTGCTATTGCTACTTTATTGAATCAAAAGAATCAAACAACTTGGCTGTGGTAATTGCATTGTAATTCAGTCATGTGGAACTTTATCTGGAATTTCTTAATACAGACACTGTAGCACAGACATTGTCGGTGGGATCTGGCTCTTACTCAGCCATCAGAGTCTAACGCATCAAGATGAATTTGTAAACAGTTGTGCGCACTTATGTATTGCTGTCGGGTAACTTCCCATTTACCTTTTGTTACAACATTTTGTGAATAGTTCTCTTTGCATAGTCATAAGTGAAAGTTACTAAATCAGTCTGTATCTTTTCAAATGTCTAGGCATTTTGTAAATAAGGTGAGAGGATTTTATCCACAATAAATGCAAATATTTATTTATGCTTTAAGAAAAGACATATAAAGACATATAAAGAAAGGAAAATGCAAGAAGATTTGGATTTTGGTAACTGATGATGTTCTCTAATATCTTCCATCTTTTCTCTGAACAGCTAGAATGAAAAAAGTCTCAGCTCTCTAGTGCCTTCATTGAAGGTGCTTATTTTGGAGAAATTTCAGGAAAGGGGATATTGTTTCTTAGTTTGTTATCTTAGAAATACAACTCTCTTCTTGGTAATCCCCTAACAAACATTTTTTTTTTTCTGTAAAATATTAAATTATTGGATAATTAGGTTTCCGGCAGAATACTAAGAGCCTAGAAACAGTATTAAAAGGAGATGCCTTCTGAAGTAGTAGCTTTTTAATGTCTAGTTTCTATTCTTAATTGAACTGCTATACTTATTCATTATGTATGCAGTGTGTTTTCTTGGGGACTTGTTTTTAAAGAGACTGTTTACATGAATAACATAATGGAGTCTTAGCTAAATTTCACTACCATTTTATTGGTAATTTCTTAAAAACATAAAAAAAGCATCCTATTGGGTCAGATAGTTCAACAATCTGTTTGGCTTACTGTCATGTCTCTGACTGTGGCAATGACAAATGTTATTTAAGGAGAGAATGTAGACTTGGGCAGTATCTGTCATTTGTTCCCCTCCTATCTCCTCCACGTCTACAGTTCCTGTAGGAATATTAGAGATTACACCCTGGTCAGTCTCTTTAGTATTATTAATAGTGGACCTATTATGCCTGAATTTGTCCAATTTCTTTTTGAACCTGTTGATACTGTATCTGCCTCTAGAAGGCTCCAGAAGATCACTACCCACTGTGCAAAGAAGTACTTTCTTTTACGTGTGTTAAGCTGATTTCCTGTGAATTTCAGTGAGTGCTCCCTATTTTCAGTAATGTAAATGTGATGAACAGTACTGTATTCATCCCGTTTATGTTTGTGTAAAACTCAGTCATATCCCTCCTCGGCCTTTTCCTTTCCAACTTGAAAAATTCTAGTTTTTTTTTCCCTTTTACCACGATACTTGCTTTTTCCCTTTTATCATTTAAACTGCCATTCTCTATACTTTCTTTATGTCTACACCTTCTTGGGATCCAGAGACCTGAACTGCACATGGTATGTGGTCACACCAGAGTTTCATATACTTGTAAAATAATACTCTATGTCTAGTTCTCAACGCCTAACTTTTTATTGGCTTTTTTTAGCTGCTACTGCATTTTGAGCCAATGACTTCAGAGAACTGAGGATGATGACTCTGAGATCTCTATTTGCAGTTGTAATGGCCATTTCCAAGTTCAATATTGTGTAGGCACGTTTTAGGGGTTTTTTGATAGATGCAGTATCTTCCTTTAGTGTACATTGAGGTTCACTTGTCACCCTTTTGACCAGTCCTTCAGTTCTTTATGTCCTTCTGGAGCTGCTCATCATCAGAGTGGCATTTGATCAAGAGAGCTTAGTAGCTTCAAAGTGCACAGCTTCCCCATTTGTACTTTCCTCCAGGTCACTGATGACTAAAACAGAGTCCAGCAATGATCCTTGGGGGACCCCACTGCTGACATTTCATCCTGAAAAGCCAATTCCTGTTCTTCAATGAGATTTCTGTCTATAGCATTGCCTTTTCCCAACCCCCTGGCAAGAGCCTTTCCTGTAGAACCTTATCAAATGCTTTCTGAAAATCCAAGTATGCTGTTTCCACTGTGTTTCATTTATCCCTACACATACTGTCACCATTAAAGAACTCTATCAGGTGAGGCATGACTGCCATTTACAGAAGTCATGTTATCTCTTTTCCAACATATTGTCTTTATACAGGTACTTAGTGATCTTAATGATAGACACAGAAGCTTACAAGATGCTGAAGTAGACTCAGCTGCCTGTAGTTCCCACAGTGCACCCTAGAGCTGTTTTTTGTAGATGAGAGTGGAGCACTGATCTATTGGTGCAGTTCTGTAAGTCCGTAAATCTATCTTTTAAATCTAGGCACAATTCCTAAAAACACTATGTCATGAAATCACATTACCACTGGGAAAAAAAAAAGTCATTATTAGGTGCTAAAAGAACTTGAAAATCCTTTTGCTTCCAATTTTAAAATCTCAGACTACCTAAAATTCACCTAACTTTATTTTCAGTCTGTGTCCTCAGCACGGAGCTTGTAGAGCAAGTAAAGGCCAAAAATGTATTTTACAACCTTACTGTAAAAGTATGAAGAGAGGATTTGGTAATGGAAGTGCATGATAGTCACTTAGCAGCAATGGCACTGTTGAGAAGTAGAATGTAACATCCAATTTATTTATATCTGATTAGTTCTGATAGCCATTGCTTACACACATGAACTGTGTTGACCAGTACGGTAACACAATAATGCACTGATGTTGGTTGAGATGCTACATCAGCATAAAAAGCATTTAATCTCTTTGGACATATCAGCAAATGGGTAGCAGTTCTTCCCATTACTGTCTGAAAAGCTGTCTTCTGTTGCATGCAACATAACTAATCACTTCATTTTCTTGTCACCTCCTAGAGACTTGTAGCTTAACACAACATCATTTGAAAAGTTTGCTTGTCTGGAAGTGTCTGTGTACTCATTAGCTGCTACTGATGCAAATTGGTAAAGATGTTGCCTTTGACATACAGTATTTTATGTGAAGGCATGAAACAAGATTAATCATATTCTTCACCTCAGTGCTGCAGTACCACACTGGCTACTAAAATACTTGGGATCACACTTCAGAAATCGGAGTAATAATAATTAAGATGTTAATGGGTCAGGAAAATCCATTTTGTTTTGTTTAAAATTTGTGAAGCAAACTTATGGAGATAAATGCTTTCTGTTAATCAGATTTCAGAGCTGTATGTCTCTATAAACTTACCAGGGCTGGGCAAAAATGTTCTATTCCATTGTGTAGTTAGGATTCACCTGGAAGTTATAAATCCTGTGATGTTAAGTTTTTTATCTATTACTGAAATAATAATCTGAAATAAATCACTGACATTTTGTGCTCTCCAAGTCTATTGAAATACAAAGCAAAAAGGACTTTTGTAAATTCTGGTTTGTGGCTTCATTTTGCATTGTGATGAACTAGAAAGAGGAACGCATGATCTGTTACTTTGTCTCAGTAGAAGTGCCGATTAAATTCCTTCAATAGGAACGAAAACATTGATTTGGTCTTGCCCATCAGATTAGTCTTCAGAACAACAATTAACATAAGTTGCTACAACCAAGTTACTCAATATCACTCAGATCAGAACATCGGATTGTGGAAAAAACACTTGAGCTACATGGAGTAAGCAAACAATTTGATTAGCTGCAGAACGATTGAAATAGCCAATAGCTAAATGCGCGAAGTTGAGCTTGTGGTCTGCAGGTGTATCCGCCCCTATGCTATGCTCACCAGCAGTCTTCAAACTCCAGTCCATATAATGAGAGGCTGAATAGCTCAAGTCTCAAGCTTCACTTGAGCTAGAGATTTTTCTGTATGGGTAAAGGTCTGATTAGCAAAACCAGATTTATAGCTAATGTGGATGAGGTAGTATACCACCCTTTTTGGGCAGTGGTGATTTTAATATTCATATTAGAGATCTGCAGAGTTTTAAAATCTAAAAAGTCAGTGTTCCATACACAGCTCATACACAATTTAGGATCCATTCCAAGTGAAAATCTACCTCTGTGTGGGAGGGACCGTAGAGGACCTAGGCTTTGCTTGTATTTAAAAGTGATGTTTTAAGAGATGACATAAGAAGCAATAGCTGCTACAGGGGGAAAAAAAACTGTCAGGAACTCAGGAGCAGATGAGATGGCAGTAAATGTGCTTGACAAAAAAAGGAGGCCAATACATTAAAAAAATGGGTATGTAGGAATATACCTACTGCATCTGCATCTCCAGCGTTACACTGTACACTGTAATCAGTGCTCTTGGACTGCTGAAGCCAAACCATGAGACAATTAATGTCCTTCACAATGCCTCCACAAAATATGTTTGCTCTGTGCAAGTATGACTGAAGTATACTGAATGTACAAAGCCGAACAGAATGCTTTTAGTAACTTAAGATTTTAGCCCTTCTTCAGTCTGTCATAGTGTACATTTACACATAACAGTCTGCATATACATGCAAAGACAGCTGGAAAACAAAAAGTCTCTTTGGGTCTCTACCTTCTACTGGAAATTAAGATGTAATTCCTACAATTAGAAATTCTTCTGCTTTTTTAAATACACTGATTATCCATGCAGCTAACAGCAAAAATTTAATTTGGTATAGGAAAACAGTGAGAATTTTTGTATGTCAGGTATCATTCTAACAGACTGTGACTGACTGGGACTCAAACATATCCAAACTTAACTTTATCAAAAGAATTGGGACTGCAAACACATTTGTATAAAGTGTTCTGCTTAAGAATGGCTCCCAAGAAGAAAAAAGTGCTAAATCAATGAACACATTATTTATTACTATTATTTCATGTAGCACTGTATAATACTGGATTAAGTGAAGTACTTCAGGGGCAAATCCTCACCCCTTGTAAATCAGTAACACTCCAAAGTCAACAGAACGATGTCGGATTATTCCTACTCAGGAAGGGCTCCTCTGATGGTTTGATGCCAGGATATACCAGTCTGTGAGCATTGATCTGAAAAGAACCTGGACTTAGAACTATTTGGAATCAGAGCGTTACAGAAAGGTTGAGGTTGGCAGCGTCCTCTGGAGGTCGTCTAGTCCAACCTCCCTACTTACACAGGGCCACCTAGAGCCTGTTGCCCAGGACTGTGTCCAGTCAGGTCTTTAATATTTCCATAGATGGGGCTGCACAACCTCACTGGACAACCTATTCCAGTCAGTGTTTCACTATTCTCACAGTAAAAAAAAAAACCAACCCAAAACTTTTTTCTTGTGTTCAGATGGAATTTCCTGTGTTTTAATTTGTTCCCATTGCTTCTTGTCTTGTCACTGGCCACCACTGAAAAGACCCAGGCTCCTTTGTATTTGTTCCCTCCCATCAGACATTTCTACACATTCATATGATTTCCCCTGAGCCTTCTCTTCTGCAGGCTGAGCAGTCCCAGATCTCTCAATGTCTCCTTGTAGGTCAGATGCTTCAGTCCACTGGCCATCACGGCCCTGCACTAGGCTCACTCCAGTACATCCATGTCTTTTTAGTAGTGGGGAGCTCAGCACTGGACACAGCACCCCAGATGGGTCTTCCCAGTGCTGAGTAGAGAAGAAGGATCAGCTCCCTCAACCTGCTGGCAATGCGCTGCCTGATGCAGCCCAGGAGGGTGTTGGCCGCCTTTGCCAGGAGGGCACATTGCTGTCTCATGGTCAACTTGTTGTCCACCAGGACCCCCAGGTCCTTCTCTGCCAAGCTGCTTTCCAGCTGGTCAGCTGGCCAACATGTCCTGGTGCATGGGGCTGTTCCTCCCCAGGGGCAGAGGCAGGACTTGGCACTTCCCCTGTTGAGCTTCATGAGGTTCCTGTTCAGCCCATTTCTCCAGCCTGTTGAGGTCCCTCTGGACGGCAGCACACCCATCTGGCGTATCGGCCGCTCCTCCCGGTTTTGTGTCATCAGCAAACTTGGGGAGGGTGCGCTCTGTCCTAGTGTCTGGGTCATTAATGAAGATGTTGAACAGTGTTGGCTCTTGTATTGATCCCTGGGATACACCACCAGTGATATTAGATGTGATGCAGATGGAATGAGGAGTCGCTTGGTATTTCTACAGCATATAGCTTTCTGAGGTTTGATGTAGGTATTTCAACTTGAATCCCTTGGTAATTCCAATTCCAGTGTCACATTAAGATTCTCGTGATCATCTTTTTCAACAGAAAAATCGAAGTCTGAAAAGTTGTTTATTTGCTCTTATGCTCATCTCTTCATTGGCATCTGTTTTTAAAAGACCTTTTTCCATAAAGCCCAACTATGTTAACTATCTAGTAAATCTAACGTTGCAGAAAAAATATACCTTTTTTTTATTTTTAAAGTTAAGTCTTTTCAGTTTTTTTAAAACTCATCTGGTTAATTTCACTTAATTTTAGCCTCTTAAACCTAGGTGCTAAGTTGAAGATAGTGCTCTAGTCTTGTTCCTTGGTCAGTAGAAACAGAAAAGATTATTACATCTGTCTTAAACACTTTCTCAGTAGATAACGGAATCATGGAAATCATGGTTTAGGTTGCCTGTTTCTTCCCACAGATGACAGAAAAAGCCTAAGCAGCTAGTTCATGGCAGATATTTAACTTTCAAGTGGCTGAAGCTGAGTCACATGGATTGCATCCCTTATGTTTGCTTTGTTTGGTTAACTATTTCTTAATATAAACACTTTGGAATGATGTCCTTTTTATGATGAAAAGTGATGTTGATATGGGAAAATAAGGGGATATAAAAAAAGTATATGTACAGATTTATGTTTAAAATACACCATGGAGTCACAAATATAACATCTCATTTTACTACACTGCTGTAGTAATGAAAGACTTCTTTTACTGCACATACACAAAGATAACTTTCTGAGTCTTCATTCTGAATTTTTTTCCACCCTAATAAAAGTCCATGACCTTTAAATTAATTCTGTATTTTTAACAGGGCTTCAAGCCCTGATCCTTAAAGCTGCTTTACATGGATATAATGTTATACCTACATCAAATGGCTGCTAGGAACAAGATCCAAATGCTGATATCTGAATTTCCAGTTATTAAAAAGTTAGATGTGTTATAGAAGAAGATGAAAACAGCTTAGAGACCATAAGAACTGCTGTTTCTGGGTAGTCAGATTTAAATAACAGTCGTTTGCATGCAGTTTGTGTTCGGTACTGTGGATATAGCTCATATTTAGCGTATCACTTCAGCAGTATGTTGTAGGATATTGCCATCTTTTTACTTCTTTTGGAAGAACATGTATTCCATTGTAATGTAGAATTCATATTAGTCCCGCTAGTAGTTTTTAAACAATTTCAATGAATACATCTTGTAACTGGTAATATTGTCATTTCTAGGAACAGTTGCTGTTCTTATGGGAAAAAAAACCCACCAAATCACAAAGACAGAAAGAATGTCTCTAGGCAGCAAAATGAGATTTTCTACTTGAAAAGCACATACTCTTCTCCTCGCAAATGAACATTCTCATTGTCAGGCTGGCTTGCAGGAATGCTAATTACACTGATGTTGTAATCCCACTGATTTCCATTGTAGACCTGCTAGAAAAATGCTGATTGTCCTTCAGTGTAACTATATCTTGTCTTTCCAGGTTTAATTCCAAGAGAAGGTTTGGTTTAGTTTTTTTTCAAAGTTGCTTTTTGCTATAGGCAGCTTTTGAGAAGAAGCAATCATTAAGCACATAGATATATACGTCACGAGCTGCCTTCAAATTATCAGTACTTGGTTAGCACTTTAAAAAAACAGTATCTGGTTCCTATAACTAATTCAGAGAATCAGGCAGAGCTTCAAAATAGTCAGCTGGTCAGAATCCAGGTATTTCACCTCTCCTGATAGGGTTTAAGAAAAGTTATAAAGGAAATCAGTGAGATTTCCTGTTCAGTTAGCACCTGTGAAATTAGCATTACCACCAGCCAGCACGACTGTGAGTTTGCATCAGTGGATCACTCCAGTTGGGAGGCAGAATATGAGCTTTCTAAGTGGTGAACCCCATTTTGCAGCACTGGTATGACTATTCTTTAGCTTGCATTTTTTTTTCCTGGGAGTGCTGAGAGTTCCTGGAAATTGTAATATTATCAGTTTAAGATATATTCATACACTCTATTTAAAAATTACTAGTTTTTTTAGTACAAGTGTTGCCTGTGACAGAAAAAAACATGCCCTTTGGAATGAACTTAGGGAGAAGAGAGGATACACTACAACAGAATGCATTTGCCACATATGTAAAGTTTTTGTCTGTACTTCATGCTCCTTAGACAAAAAAAAATCCCACCAAACTGCATGTTAGTAAAGACAGATTAATGTAAATATAAAACCAAGAAACTCTGAAAGAAGTTGTCTGTAGCTATCCTGAAATCAGGCTGAACTTCCACAGAATAATGTGTCTCATTGGCAGATTTCCTAACATAGGTGTAAAGCTGCTGAGTTTTCTTGTATTCTTTTAAGAAATATTTCTATCAATAGCTGAGGAGGGGAGAAGTGCACAGATTGCACAGGGTTCAGCAGCAGCAAATAAAAAAGATTATTTTAAAATCCAGTTGGGTTCCTAATTTCATTTTTACATGCCTAAGTTACGCTTAAATTGTTAATTGGCTGTACTCTGTACCACAACCATTTACAATGGCTAGAAGTGTAGGAGGTAATTAATAGATCCACAACTGCACAGATCTCCTCCACCCACTGCTGCCCAAGTCCAGCTCCACCAAAAAATCCTGGGATTGGTAAGTAGAACTTGGAAACACATATCTTTTCGTGTCATTACAACCTAAGATAATAATAATCAGTTACAGTGATGTGGAAGTTAGGGGCTATGGTTTCTGTGTCTGCCATTCATTAAGTGTGTAAGTATGACCACACAGCAATTATTTTATAGTGCGACTTGAAAGCTCGTATGAATTTAACTTATATAATATCAATGTAAGTTAATTCTTGTAAGAAGTTTTTTTACTGTCACTCCATAATTTCTGTTTTATTCAGACTAATTTTAGTAGTGTTTAAATGCCTATGAATTATGTAAAACTGGTTAATGTCACTACTCAAACATGGTAGAAACACTATTTTTAACAGTGCCAAATTGAAATGTAAAAATAATTTTTCCCATAAAGATTAATGTATTTCTATATGAGAGCTTAGCAGAGGAGTTTAAGAAACTAAACTCCTACTGCAATATAATTTAATTTTTTAAAATAAATTCATAACTGTTGCTTGAAAACAAAATAAAATAAAGATAACGTCTATCAGTGAATTGTTGAATGCTGCAATTTGAATAATGGTATAAACTCAGAGAAAGCGTTTTGTATTTGGTAGTCAGACAATAGTGCTTGTCCTCTCTGAAATCGCCATGGAGTGATAGTAGTTTTCTGCTGTGGCTGTAAACTGGCCATATGGTGCACCACGGTCAAGCTTCAGCCAATCGTTTTTCTGGGCTCTGAATTGTCCCCTGGATTTTGGGTTGTGCCTCCAGTTAGTCCCATAACCCATACAGCAAGGACAGCTGTGCTCCTTCACACTTTGTGCTACCCCATGTGCTTGGTGTAAATTGTGATTATTTGGCATCCCCAGGTAGACGAGAATAAGAGAGGAGACAGATATACTAATGGCTATTTTAAGAATAGAATAGAATAGAATCAGGACAAGAAATAATAAATGGAATAAGAAAGATTCAAGTTGCACTTCAGTCAAACACCAAATGAGATTGTTGAATGTTCACTACTGGAGCTTTTGAAAAAATGCATTCAGCAAACATTTGTCAGGAATGGCATGGCTGTAATGGAGCTGACATGTCTTGGGATAGAGACTTTTCCAGATTATTTGAAGCCGTGGTTTTCTCTGATAGGGATCCATAAGCAGAGTGTCTTCATTCTGGAAGTCCTCTTCCCAGGCCAGCTCCATTAAAAGCATTTTGAACATGTCTAGGGATGCTGTCAATAACATTAATGTGATGGAGCTCAGCACAAACACAGCAGCAACAATCACTTCTTGGAGCAATACTAAAAAACTGCTTTTTCTGATTACAGCTTTGCAGATGGGAGATTTCAGGTGTTGCCTTCTTTTTGAGTTTAAGAATAACCATACTTGGTCTGATGACAGTCCAATAGCCCTGCCATGGACAGTGATCTGAAGTGAATG
Source organism: Haliaeetus leucocephalus (assembly GCF_000737465.1). NCBI lineage: Eukaryota > Metazoa > Chordata > Aves > Accipitriformes > Accipitridae > Haliaeetus > Haliaeetus leucocephalus. Next base: position 5,120,028 of record NW_010973034.1, read on the forward strand.
CTTAATGAACGAGTGTAAGAAAAGGGACAAGAACTAAGTGATCGTTCTCCCATTGTATTTTCCCAGCTTCCAGCAGTCTTCAGTTTAGGGAGCTCCTAAATCAGAAGTTGTATCTTCCTTTAATTTTATTCCCATTGGATAGGTCCCCTCTTCAACTGTGCTGTATGTTGCAGTTCCCCAGACATTAATCCCTATGCTTTTTGTGGGGAATGTACAATCCTATCCATTCTGCTCTAAGAGCAGAATGGAGAAACTGTCAAACTAGAACTAAGCAAATTAGTCCTGAATAACAACCCTCCATCTCAGACACAGCACTATATAACAAAGACATAATCTGCTTTCAGTGTCTGAGCTGTCATCTCCATATGCTTCTGTGCTATGCTGGAAGTATAAGTTTTTGCAGACTTGCTCAGTGTAGAAAATCCCTCTGGATGTCCATCAGAGGAATGTGAATCCTACCTTGGGGTACCTGCAGACCGGTGTGGGAAAATGCTTACAGTCAGAAAGCTGAAGTCTCTGTGTGAAGGAACAAGAAGAATAGGAGGCTGAAGCCTAGATTGCACAGTGGGGAGCTTATGCATGTATCAGCATTAATTACTGCAATATCAGTGGTCATCTGTAACCTCATTGTGCAATGGGGAAGTCAGCAATTGGGGACCATCGTGTCACTAAAACCATGAGAGGGTCCACTGACACCTCTAGTAGGAAGGGAGGCTGTGTTGCCCAGCCACCTCTCTGCAAAAGCACTTTACATAGTATCTATAAAGAAGAGAGGATTTGAGCTTTATCCTGTCATGGTCGTGAAAAAACAAGCCCTACAAGAACATCGTTTCATACATTGCATATGTGTCGGCACTTTAATAACAGACTGCTAAATGTCCATATCCATCTGACCCGCTCCTGTAAAAACAAATTCACTGTTATCTGAACAGAGCTATCCTTGACAGAACAAACTGGGCAAGGATGTGTGGGTGGCAGGAGGAACAAGAAGAAGAAATAGGAGGCTGAAGCCTAGATTGCATGGTGGGGAGCAGCATTAATTACTGCAATATCAGAGGTCATCTGTAATCCCATTGTCAGGGTTTATGTTCAGCACAATTACCGTGCTATGCTAAACACAGCCAGAGTAATCTCACTCCAGAAAATGAGGTGCTTGGAGAAAGACAGGATTGCAGATGTCTAAAGCAGATTTGTTTTCTGCCTGCCTTCAATTTTGCATCTGTTTGTTTTGATGACGTTAGCTAGACACAAACCAACAGAGGAAATGAAACCTATATATTCATGCTGCAAAGTCAGGCATGTTTCATCGTCACTAATGAGAAATCTTCTTCTTCTGTTCACAGAGGCATAATCCACACATTTTCAAGCAATTTTTAAACCATTTGGAGGTTTTGCTTAATTTGTGGACTGACATAAATGTAGAAGTCCAAATTAAATATACTCAAGTAACATGTTTACCCAGTGCTTTTGGCTTATTATCTCCTACTGTAGTAATTCTTTATCTTAAAATGGTTTGTCCTTCCCTTATTAGAGGGTAAATCAGTGACATATTTCCCTATTCCAATTTACCTCTGAAGCAATATCAATGTAAAACACAGTAAGCTGTCATCTTCTATTTCCTTTTGCACAAATATTTTTGTTCAGCTGGAGGGATTTATTGTCCTAAGAGATAAGGGTGAAAATGCAGAACTCATCTTTTGTCTGGGGAGCTATTTGATCCCCATACACTTTGTCTACAAGTGAAATCTGGACTAATGATCATTGGCTTTGTGGTGCAAAATGGTGCATAACGTTTCAGATCTAGTTAAGTTTGAGATTGTAAAGCCTTCAAGGCAGTTTCATAACCATGCCATCTTCACATGAGTTGGTGAGGATTCTTATGAGAACTGAAAAGATATAAATGAATCCTTCACTTTTCCTGTGTTGTTGACTTTTCCCATCCTTCACTGGATCCATTCACAGGTGTAGCTTATTGCTACACCTTTGCATTTTGTCATCTTCATGGACAATGGTGCATTGTGGGCATACGTTTGTATTTGCCAAGAACAAGAGAAGTGTCAATAGGGTTTTATTTAGTGCATACCAATTGTCACTGTAGGATTAAAAACAATATTGCTGGAGTTAGTATTTTGCTATTTAATGACACTAAAATAATAGCTCCAGATAACAAAATCTTCCTTGTGAATCTGTATCATGAACCTGTCAAGCAGCTTTTTAGTTGCCTTTTTATTTTTTTTACTTTCTTGCATCAAGCTGATTGTCATACCCCAGTGTGTCAGCATTAACTAATAAAAATGGTTTTCTATTTAATGGCTGATGTTGACCAGACTGAATGGTACAGTCACTAGAGTGATATTATTACTCCCTTAGAGAATGCAGTTTCCTAGGCTGTCATGATTTTTGTTAAATGAACTGTGGATTTAATCGAAGCAGATGTGTAACAGCAAAATATAATATAGCTTGTACTTGTTCTGCAAAATATGTATCTCAGTTTTATTTAAAAGACAAACAATCTCCAAAAGCTGTATTTGCTTGTTTTTTTCATTGTTAGTAGTCAATGGCATATCACAGCCCTTAAGCACTAAAAGAAATAATTGTTATCTTAACTTGAAGGAAAGTATTGTTTGTGTCTCAAATTGACTATCTCAAGCAGAAGCTAGTTTGTAACCAGTCCTTTACTGATATAACATGTTTGATGGAACCAGAAGTAGGTTATTCAGCTAAAAGGTTTTGGGCAAGGTAAATTTCTTAGGAATTTGAAGTGTGATAGCCCGACTAGGGCTTTTGTAAGGAGAAAGCATGACTCACAAATCTATTGGATTATGTGGAAGAAATTAATGAGCATATGGCTAAGGGCAGTCCATTTGCTGTGTGGTATTTGACTACCCAAAAATGTGTTCAACTATTTCCTTCTAACTGATAAAAGAAAGTAAATTGAAAGGTTTTCTTGTAGAATAATGCCTGATTAAAGACCTAAAGGGTGGGTAAGTGGGCAGTTTTAACAGTGGAAGGAGCTTACTCACAGAGTCCTAGCAAAACTTCCGCTAGTCCTGGCTGTTCAATAAATAAGAAAGACAGCAAAATGTTCTGATAATTTAAGAAATGTACTTCACATTATTAAAATGGACTGAGGATTTTTAAAAATATCTTGAAATACGGATTGACTTGGCTATGAAACAGGAGGATAAATTCAATGTGGTCAAGTTCAAGGTAAGACTACTCAAAAAAACCCCCTCATGACCCATGTGGAGGTATCTTACATCTCAGGATGAGATAGCCTTGGGGGGGCTTCCTCCAGGCCCATCTGCCAGGGCTGTGCCTAGGCAATTGCTCAATTCATCAGCACTGCTATGGTCAGAGTAGGATTGCATTGCAAGTTTTGTGGTTTGGACCTGCAAGCAGGTCTTGAGCAAGATTAAGTTTTAGCTTAATCCAAGCTTCCCACCTCATGAGAATGATCTGATGTCCTTCAGGGTGGTAAAAAAAGATGGTCCTCTAAAGACAGATCTTAGTGGTGTCTACATATATATTATGTTGTAAGGCTAATATTGTTTAGAAATTATTATTCAGTCTCATGTTTCCCACACATCTCATGTTGTTATGCCTGAACTGAACACCAAAGTAGAAAGTATCTCTGATGTAGTAGTTTTAGTTTTTAGGAGTGGTAAATTTTGTGTTTAACTCACATTGAAAAGCTGGCAAACATGACAAACCAAGACTGGAACTGCAATTAAAATAAGAAGCTCATACAATGAAGTACCTATTCTCTGAAGGTAGAGATTTGCTTTGGATTTCAGGAATAATCCTCCTAAAGCTAAAGAAGGTAAACACTTCTGACTATATATGGTCACAGCTGACAAAGTGCCGTCAAGTGCTGCACTTGCTAATTTAACTGCCTTCGATTTAGAAAGGAAAATTCACCTTTCTCTTGTAAGGAATTCACACATATTTCAAATACCATTTAATGCATCTCAAACAAGAACTAACGTGCCTTCAAATCAACTTTCCACAAAGTTCTGCACTTTAAACAGAGGCTGATAAGCAAAAAAAATGGACATCCACGTCTCTTCCAAGTCTGCCAAAGCTGGGATGTCTATAGGAGATCAAGGGTCTTGGCATCAAATGCATGTTCTTCTTTAGAAAATTATCTGCTAAAGCCCTTATTCTGGACCCCACTCAAAACTGGCCCTGATACATCCTCGGGCCCTGTCCTCATGCATGCATTTTTCCCGTTAGGTCACAGAATAATGCCAGCAGGACTGGCAGGGTCCTCATCCCTGTGCTTCTTACCACAAGGAGACAGAATACAGCTGCATGCTCTACATCTGTATTAAAACACCTGCCATGCCTCCATGCCTCCTTTTAGGCTCTTTTGGAAACCTCCCTTCTGTTTCTCACATCTCTATTTTAAAGTAGTTATCAATTTAAGATACCAGCTGTTAGGAGTGGTTAATTTCACAGTAAACTGGAATCAGTCCTGTATGTATGTGTGTGTGTTTGTAAGCTACACATACATATAGATGCACCTGTGTGCACTTGTGCACTTTCTTTTCCATTATGAAATGACAGAGATATTTCAGTAAGTAAATTTAAGGAACTTTTGAAAATATGCAATTTTCTTAGAAAGGTGGAGTAGTTGACCTCTGGCTTGCAAGCAGATATGGCAGTTTATACACCAAAGGAGTTTATTCTGATTACATGGAAAGATTTCAGAAACAGAGCTAAGATTTGACTAGGTCTTTCGATTTTTAAATAACACTCGATAACACAATGAAAAATGACACTTTTCCAACATATGTAGGTTTTTTTAATACATCCAATATTGTTCCTGTCTATGCTGGTGACAAAGAATTTGTTTTTTTTCTGGCACTACTACGCACCTGGCACAGCAGCAGGAGAGAGCTGCATTTTGTTGTATTTTGTGCAGCCTGAACAGAGTTATTAGTCAAGTGCTGAATGCACCACCTTTATTGTTGGGTGATACATGATACAGAAAAGTAGCGCTAGGACTTTAGATTCTAGCTGAGCTTTGTGGACTGTTAAAAATGTGGATGAGATCACTGTATGGTGCAAGTCAGTCATTAATTTCAGTGAGGCCAGGATTTCATTTAGGCATATCCTGGAATTAAGCCAATTTTTGCATTTAAGAAGGAACACATTCAGAACCCCACCTGTGTGGGGATTTGGGTTTATCTTTTCAGAGTGCAAGCACATGCTCGTCTATGGGCCTTTCTCCATAATCAACTTAAAACTGCAGTTTAGTTTATATTTGTCTCCATTATCAGTGACACACAATACCTGGGGATTGTATTGCCAGTGACTCCCAGCACTGTCTCCCTGCCTCAGCTTCTGCCAAGAGGAGCAAATTGCACTGGTCAGTTTTTCTTCTCTGTACCTTTAAATTAATGAGGAATTAAATTATTTCTGACTTCCTGCCCATGTGGTGTAAGGAATTCATAGCAGTACCATTTCAGAGTTCATTCTTGGGTACTGCTTGAGGTGAAACACTGCCAGGCTTCTGAGAAAACCAAAAGTGTAAGTAAACATTTGTCCTGTTGTGTTCAAAATTGCTGAAGTGCAGTTGACCCACAAAGCAGAAGGTCTTTTGGGCAACTGAGCAAGATTGGCTGCTACAGTAGTTCCTGCAATTAGCTTCTCTTTATACTTTGCATCAGAATTGAGTTGAGAAAAAAAACCCTCATTTACCTAAAAGTGTTTGGGGGTATTTAATATTAAGTAGGTAGACTGCTAATCACTTGTATATAATGAATTTTGAAAATTTTCTCTGTTTGGCTTGCTTACAATAACTGAATGTTCTTCCTGTACCCAAATGGAGTGGCTTCAGAAAAGAATGTATGCAGAAATGTTTTGACTTTAAAAAAGATTATGTCTATATCAGGTGAATAAAATAATGATGAATACCACACATAAAATTATGAACACATGAACATTACAGTTAAATACCTACTTTGTGGCTTGCTGATTAAATGTATAAGACCTGTAACTATTTTTAGTGTAACTGAAAATATCATGTGTCTAGTTTCATATTTCTGAAGATAGCTGCAATACAATTTGTAGTGTATTGGCTAAATGCTAACCTCTATGGCAAAAGCAGCAATATGGAGTTTTGCAGTAATTACAGAATTTTAAATTTGCTTTTAGTAATTATTTCAGTATTTGAATCTAAGGATCATTCTCTTTCATTGTATCCATAAAACCCAAACTCACAACTCTTCAGATAGAAAAAAAATAAAAGAAATTGAAAGCTTAATCTATTTCATTAATTTTGCAATGGGAATAGTTATTTGCAAGCAATATTTTTGTACTTCTCTTTTTTTCATTTCTACAAAAAGATGCTACTCAAGTGCTTTAAATCTCTTTCAATAATGTATTTGACATCACATTTTGGAAACTGTATTCTATTTGTAATTATAGCCACTTGGGACCCAGAGGAGTTGATCATTTCAGTTGCATTCATTTCTTTTTTGTTTCCATTTGCAGGATGCTCTGGCCCACTAGGGATAGAAGGAGGAATTGTGTCAAACCAACAAATTACTGCATCTTCTACTCATCGAGCTCTTTTTGGACTCCAGAAATGGTATCCATACTATGCACGACTTAATAAGAAGGGTCTTGTGAATGCTTGGACTGCTGCAGAAAATGACAGATGGCCGTGGATTCAGGTAACAGATGGAGCTGAGGAGGAAAAAAATCTCCTTGATGCAATTGCCAGAGTCACTTAAGAAACTGATGAAGACAAGTGGTAAATTAACAGCTAGATTCTTATTCACTGTCAGAAATGTAGCCTAGACTAAAAGGGACTATTTAGTTGTGAAATAATAATAATCTTGACTTTACAAATACAAAAATCTTTTTATTTAAAAAACGTGTGCATATGTTCCATTGTGGCTTTAAACCATGGAAGCAAATTTATAAAGACTTTTTTCAAGGAAGCTGCTTTCCACATATGTTAGACTTGCTCGTTAGGTCCTTAGTAGCATTTCCCAGCAATATCTCTTGGTAGAGATACTTTGACACATGCAGCCTTCCTTGGGCATCATTCTAGACTGCTTTAATGTTGTTTTAGCTGTACCAGAGCCTGCAGGAATAGTCTGTCCTCTCTGCTGAGCTGCTCTGGGCACACAGGTTAAGCATTGTGTGCATCATACTGGAAGCAACAAGAGCTGTTTTAATTAAGGTTGAAATAGCTGTTAGTTCAGCCACATCCGTGGGGCTGAAAATACACATTTTTTCATTCCCACTCAAGGATATTGCTAGAATGATTCAAATAGCAGTGCCCTCGTTGTGGACTGGATTTCTCTGTGCCCAGCAAATGACTTCAGTAAGAGTCATGAAGCAGTGAATATGAAGTCCTGTGGCTGTATTTTAATGAAGGTAGTGATTACCTACTGACTGCTGTAGCTTTTTATTTTTATGGTGTTTTCTTTTCATGATACATGAATTGGGCTAAGCTTTGGCATTTTCAGCTGTTAGCTAAGAAAGTTGATGTTATATACTTTTGGGAAAACCTTTTGCACTAATCAGTGTAGTCAATATGTGAAGAGAGTGCTTCCCTCCTAGTGAACCCACCACAAGAGTAGCAAAAGATGGTACTTGAGCATCTTGTCTACCAGCACCAAGTTAAACTGTCTATATGTCCCTCAGGTGTGTCAGACACACTCTTCTTGAAGTTACCTTTGTGTACATGGCATAATTTTTGTTCATATTCAAGTTTTTGTGCTGACGACCATTCACGATTTTTCTGAGCGGTTCCCAGATATGTGGGGGAAAAGCATGCAGGACTACCTGTTCGTTTTTCTTGTTTGGAGAGCAGGCACAAAGCACTATTTGATGAAGTTTTCTGAAACTGGTGTGGTGAGAGTGCTGGATTTTGTCAGTTCTGAAAAATGAAGCTGGTGTTACTATTTGTTATTCACTGCAGAGTGAAAACACAAAGGCCCTTCAATGTATGTTAAGTCAGTTTTCTTCCACGAAGACCAGAGGGGTTAGGAAGTCTCTAAAATTTATACATTGACAAAGAACTGGAAAGACTAACACTAAGGGACTTGAGCAGAATATTTCCACAGGAGTAGAAAGCTAATGTAACTTTAATGGATAATGAAAAAGTCAGTGTTACAGTAGCTTTTGGTCTGCTTTAGAGTGTGGGCTTTATTACATGAGCTGGAGAAAAAAACTCAAAATCATTTAGCACTGGCCCCCTAGACATGTCTTTACTAGGAGATGAACTGGATGGGGATGGCTAATGCTGTGTTGCTTCTGCATTTGTACTTGGCAAAGTCACCACCCACCGTGGAGGCAGCTGTCAGACAGCTGTGCATGTTTCTACCCAGAGCAGCGTTATGTCTGCCTTGGACTTTGCTCCCAGGGAAGTCTTCCCTTTGCTCTTACCTGGAAGGAAGGTTGGACCAATGAAGAAAACGTGTCTACAAATCTCAGCCCATGGCATCGGGTTTCAACAATTTGTTCTTTTTTGGAGTTAATGACCTAATCTAGGTGGTGCCAATCCCATGCAGGTTTTTCTGTAATTTTGACAGCCATAGTATGTAAGGACTTTCTAGAAGCTAATTAAGTTATATGATTAATGTGTACTAAGGACCTAGTAATCCCTTCTTTTTCCTCTCATTTTTCTTTTAAAATATACTTTGGTCTATAATTTTCACAAAACTTGCTGAGTATTTTATTTTTCTTTTTAGTTCAGAGCAAAAATAAAAGTAGTCTTTGTAATTTAAAAATGGAAGTTTAAATCTTGAGAAGATTTTTTTTTTTTCCCTTTTCTGAAGACTTTTCTCCTTAAAACACCTGGGAACAGAAAATCTAAATTTTTTTCAGGGAGATGATACTTGTAGAGAAAAAGTGCTTTTTAGTGTTCTGCAGAAACCCTGTTTTGATTTGGCAAGGACACAGACCTCCACAAACTCACACTTTATGCACTGCATAGTAGTTCTTTACATCAGAGCACTGCCTTGTTCTTCAGGCATGAAATACACTCTAAGAGACAGACACTGCCTGACCCTAATATGGGTGAACAGTTTCTGTTGAGAGAAGAGGAGAAGCAGAAATCCCACATCTTATTTTGGCACAGCTTCTGTAATGGCCAGGGAGATACTTCGTAAGCATTTGTGGAAGGTTACAAAAAGTCAGCCCACTCTGACTTGTGCTGCTAAGTTTCTGGCTACCTTGCTTCTGGTCTTGTGGGAGAGATGCTCCCTCTAGCAACAGCCGACTCTGAGTTTTTACTTTCTTTATCGTGTCACCAGCTTCTTCCCAGATCCTAATGTGAGGGGTCTGTATATGGGACCTTTTCCATTTTGGTCTGCGTGACAAAGCAGCTGGTCCAGAAGATGGCTCTGGAAAAACGGTGTGAATGTTTGGCAGAGATTAACTGGAAGGAAACCAGAAACTCCATTTTTAGGAAATGTAAAATAACATTTAGCACAGTGAACCTGAAGCAGTAGCCTGTTACCCTCTTATAGTTTCTAATGCTAGATAAATTCTAAAGGAAGCTGTGTATAATGGGCAAAGTCCCCCAAAGTATAATTATGTACAGGCCTGTAGCTATTTTTGCCTTGTTCCATTATTATCAATTTTCTTTGTCATTTAATTTCTTTATTTATATGCAGCTTGGCAAATGAAAGGTTTGAGTGCTTTGCTTATAGCTCACTTGTAATGAGTGCAGAGTTTTTTTCTCTAATCTTTCAGGTGTCTGACACACATGAACTAATTAGTATGCAATTTCATTTTCCTGCATTCTCCCAATGAACTGAAAATTGAAATTGCCATTTTAAATTACACTGTCAGCACATAATTAGTAATGGCACTACAATGCTTGTAATTGGCTTGTGATTTAAAGGGTCAGTGACCATGTTTTTGAAAGCAAATTAAAGTCGGAGTAAGTCATATCTGCCTTTTAAAGTTCTGCTGACCTCTGTTTCTCCTCATAGGTTGGCTGTGATAAAATAGCACCTGTATACTGTTTACCACTTTATTAGTGACACTAACTTTTCATGTTTCGAAATATAACAAGAAAAAATCCCACACTTCTATTTTTCATTAATTTTTCCTGAGATATAAGCAAAATGGTCACTTTGCCTGTTCCGTTAACAAGTCTTTTTTGTCAAAACTCTTTTTTTAAGAGAGGACTGGTTTCTCTTTTCCCTTTTTTCCTTCTGCATTTATGGCTTTAAAATATGCTGTTTCTTTTTATTCTGATTTCACTTCATCTCTACTCCTTCCTTGCACATATCTATATTTTTCTATTCACACGTATTTTGTCAAAGCTGTATGGAGCAAAATAGAGATGGCCATGGGCAGGATTGTTGTTTCTGTTACCTCTTTACCATATCCAATGTCATGATAACTGCTAATCTCTAACAAACTGCTGGCAGGACCTTCTAAATGTTACTCCTCTCTAGTGATTTCTAACCTAGGGATCTGTGCCTATGCCTTTACATTTCTTCTCTCCCAGTTTCACCACCCAAACCTAGTATTTCTTAACTCATTTTTCCCCTTTCATGACTGGTTTCCATTTTGCTTCCATAAAATATTACCCTTTTTTATATCACTGCAGTTATTACCCCTGTAATACACAAAGAGTTAAGCCATGGTGGATATGCCAAAAATGCACAAGCTGAAATGTTGTGAAGAACACTGTAAGACAAGGTAGAATAATTCCGTATAACTAGCAATGTAAGGACTGGCCTACATTATCGAAATCCAAAGTCAGGCATTTAAGATGTAAAAGTAACTTTGGAAGAAGGATGGATGTTGAGGAACCATGCTCAGGGATAACAGAGCAAGGCAGGTGAATACTGTCCCGTAAGATAACAGTCTTGCTCCTTTAGTCTTTTGGAGTAGGTATGGTCTTTTTGTTCTACAAATAATACCAGTGCCATGGGTTCTTGGTCAACAGGTGAACCTTCCTAAATGTTAAATTTGCCCAAGAACAGTAAGACATACCACCTAGGTCAGGGAGCCTGGAGTGGAGAAGGAGCTTTGGTGCCTCCTGCCACTGCATCGGCAGGGGGGGTGGGCAGTGTGCCAGGGGGTCCTAAGAATATTAACCTAAGAAATACATCATGGTCTTAGAACAAAGTAAGAAGATTGGTAAAGGCATGGAAGAGGTATAGGGTAAAAGGTATCAGATTTAAGGCTAGACAGCAAAAGTGTGGGTATGCAGTGAAGCCTGGTAGGAAGCATTACACAGCAAAGACTGGTATGGTTCGCAAGATGATGTTTCGAGTCAGGAGGGGTCAGGGAAAGTTTTGATTAAGGAAAGGATGGGGTAAATTTGATTTCCTGGTCCTGGCTGTAGCCAGTCGATTAAGCAAGGAGAGGAAAAGATCAGTGCCTGCTGGTTCCCATGCAGTTGCTGCTGTTTCACCATGACTGAGCTATCACATCTGAGAACAAGAGATCCCTTAACTTCTGCTCATCTCCTGAGCATGATTGTGGAGAGGATCCCTGCCTGATGATGCAAAACTTTTAATGGTGTACAAGAGACTACCACCTCTTTTTTAAGTGCTTTGTGGTCTTTTGGACATGGAAATTGTTTTTACAAGGTCAGTATTAATCCACAGCCACCAAGAGCAGATTTGAGCATACCTTGTATGTGGAGAATATTAAGAAAATGAACTAATTACTGTGTATCATACCACTGTGTGGGAGCTATGATTGAACACCTGAACTGTTGTTGGAGACTGTTGTATATAAATGTAAGTTATTAAATAGAAAAATAAAAAAGCTATTTTGTTATCGCTCATTAAAACAGCAGGAACCGTTTCTCCAGAGACATCAGTGTGGCTATGGATTAGTTCTTAAATAAAATATTCAAATATGTAATTTTATTATTGTGAGAAGGAGGATTCTTTTACAAAACAGCTGGACTGCTCAGTTCGGTTGCAGAATCAAAAACTGGGAAATAAATTTGGTTCAGGATGAGTACTTGCTTTTTGCCCCCCTAGTTTTTATTGCATACAAAAATATCCAAAATACTTAGTTTAAGGTTTTTTTCCTCTTCAAATAATTCATCCCTTTCCATCTCTATTTCATTTTTTTATTCTTTTTTGGGGTCAATTTTTGAATGTCAAATGTGATTTCAAAATGGAAAAACGAGAAGTCTTATTTAGAATATATGAAAAGAGTATTCTAATTCTAGCCTTTTTCTAATTTCTTCCTTAAATGGCTTTTCTGAAACTAGATGTTAAAGTTCAGCTGAAACTCCATATTTTGAGATTGTCCTGGTTTCAGCTGGGATGTAGTTAACTGTCTTCCTAGTAGCTGGTCCAGTGCTGTGTTTTGAGTTCAGTATGAGAAGAATGTTGATAACACGGATGTTTTCAGTTGTTGCTCAGTAGTGTTTAGACTATAGTCAAGGATTTTTCAGCTTCTGATGCCCAGCCAGTGAGAAAGCTGGGGGGGGCACAAGAAGTTGGCACAGGACACAGCCAGGGCACCTGACCCAAACTGGCCAACAGTGTATTCCATACCATGGGACGTCCCATCTAGTTTAGGAACTGGGAAGTGGGGCCAGGGAATCACCGCTGGGGGACTGGCTGGGTGTTGGTCGGTGGGTGGTGAGCAATTGCCCTGCGCATCATTTGTACATTTCAATCCTTTTATTACTACTGCTGTCATTTTATTAGTGTTATCATTATTAGTTTCTTCTTTTCTGTTCTGTTAAACCATTCTTATCTCAACTCATGAATTTTACTTTTTTTTCCTGATTTTCTCCCCCGTCCTATTGGGTGGGGGGCAGTAAATGAGTGGCTGCGTGGTGCTTAGTTGCTGGCTGGGGTTAAACCATGACAGAGATACAACAGTTTGATGGAAAAGGTGCCCAACTTCTAACTGGTAATTTGAATATATTAGTATTATATAGTATAGTATATATTAGTCCAAAATAAAATACATTGGGTTTATTTACTTTTACCTTCTCAGTGCATCTGTTTTAAGTAATACTTTTTTAATAACTTTGCACAGGTTTAAGAAAATTTCTTCATTACATTTCTTGAAACTGAGTAAATAGTCTTCCTGTAGAGACTCTTAATAAAAAAAGTGATCTGTGATTGAAAGGGATGTACCCCAGCAGGTTCAGGGTAAAATTTTTCCCAAGCCACTGTGCAATTTAGAATTTTAAGGTCAACTAAGTACAGTTAGAGTCACAAAAATCTAGTTCTTATAAGGCTTGTTCCCACAGCAGAAATCAGAGTGATTAATTAGGGATCAATACATTGGGTGTCCCTTGAAATGCATGGAAATGTCCATTGCTTTAGAGGACGTGCACAGAGTCAGCGTGCTACATGGGTGATGGCAATGTTCTTCCAGAGAAAACGAAGCATGAGGGTCTTTCTTAAGTATTGCCCATACACAGCATTCACTAAAAATATATCTGAGGACTAAATAGTGTATTGATGTGCTCTTGGATATGATGTTTAAATTAAGATAGTTTAAAATCAGCAGGGTAAGATAAGAATTGTGCAGCACAGTGATTAGGATACTTGTGTGAGAGAATCTAAATTCTAGTTTCTGCTCCAGAACCCATGTTGGTACTTTATTGAGTGATTACTGAGAACACTTGTCTTTTTTCTCTTTTTAAGTCTAAATATATTGGGATAATGTTTCTGGTGGTTAGAATGTATGTTTTTATTTGTGGCTTAATTTGTTTTTTACACAAGTGTCTCCTATCTGTGGTTTCAATCCCACCTCCAGTGCTCAGCCTTACATTTTGGGGGCTTGCAGTCCCTAATACTGGCATAGTTAATTGTGTGTCTGTGAATCTCACACACCTAATCATAATTACGGTGACACACAAAAAATGTACTTATAATACTTTCTAAGTTCCACTATTCTTATCCCAAGGCAGGAATCAATAAAGTGTTGGGTTTTTTTCCTCCAAAAAAAGGCAAGGAGAAAAATTAGCAGTTTGCACATCAAGAACTTCCAAAGGGCAAGTATACACCAGGTGATAGCTATTTGCTAATAAAATGATAAAACCCAAAATACACAGAGGTCTTGCAGAACATTCATTCAAACATCTGTTAGTAAAAGCTCTAAGCAAACTACCATCTGTCAAACCATTCATTTTGTCAAAGTTCATTTCCTCATTCATGAGTACTGTTGTAGTATCAGCTTCCAAAAATACCTGTCATCATAGATTAAATATTTAATATTACTTATTATAGCTCTAAGCTTAGTATAATGTGGCCAACTGAACCTTAAGAAATACAATCTCAGAGTCATCATGTAAGATGACTTGAACCATATAGAAAGACTTAATCTGCTAAGTTAAATGCTGAAAAAAACTATTAAAGCTCTGCATTTTTTGTCAATTCTCCAAAATTTGACTTAATATCATAGGAGGATTTCCTTGGGGGATATTGATGAGTGGCAGTAAGTGAAAGCCCTTGGCAGGGGAGAACAGAAACTAATAATGAAAGTTGCAGTTGAATTCTCTCAAAACTATCCCACGTAGGACCTTTGAACTGCAGGAATTAGGAGAGATCTTCAACTAGGCAAAGTCTGCCATAAGTTCACTGACTTCAGTGAAATCAATACCAATGTCTGCTGGCTGCAGATCTCCCTCAACGTCTATACATTTAGCTTACAGGCTAAAGATATAATTTATGTGCTCAAAACAGACAAGAAAACAAAAGGACTGGGAGCCTATTTCTTAGTGTAATCATCTAGATACTCCTGCGTGTCCCATATCTTGGTATCTATTTGATATCATCTTATAGCTCCTAGTTTCTTTCTTTGTACACACAAACACCCACGCACAGATGTATTCAGACAACTTTTGACTGAGGTTTTGGATACACAAAAGCAGTCAGTTCAGAGTTAGCATCCCCATGGCAACTGAAACTTGATGCTGTTATGAACACTATCCATAACATGCTCTGTCAGCCTGCATGCCAGCTTCCCTTAATTACTCTATGTAATATGGCTGAACGACCAAAGTACCAGTACTTTTAAACACATTGTTTCATGCATCTGTAACACCATCTATTTTGACTTAATGGTTTTCCCATTTACCATCCTGATATTAAAAGTAATCAAACCAGCAAGAGGTGACACACCGAAATGAGCAAATGTGTGTCCATCTGGTTTCTCGCATCAGTAATAAGTTGCATGTGGAGATGCCCCAGCACCTATATGGTGGCTCACCAGCTGTAATAGAGTGATGTGTGGGTGTCATAGTCCTCCTGTGGGGAGGACAACATCTAAATCTGTAAGATGATACTATGCTAATGTGTGATATTCAAACAAGTCATATTTTATTTTGTAAACACTTTCAAAACCGGAAAACCAAACAATCCTCACTTACAGTTACTCTTCTGCTAGGCTTGACTTCTAGAAAAAAGCTGTTTCAAGTTACTTCTTTACAGCTAAGGTTCAGGAAACAAAGTTCAAGAAAAAGTAAAATTACATACCAATATATTAAGATTTTTTTTATGTCGTACAGAGGCATGTATATACACTTAAGCTCTGTGCCGATGGCCCCAGAGCAGTACCTATATGCTGAGTTCACATGGGTGTAGGTAGGTCACAGAAGTGCACAGCAATCAGAAGAGTGAAAATAGAGGCAAAGCCTTGGTACAACTCTAGCTGTGGAGAAGCAAGCATGTGGTCCCCAGCTGCACCTCCATGTTTCTCTGCTATTTTATAGCTGGTGGAGAAAAGTTACTCTTTTATAT